>NC_140487.1:129377518-129792518 GCF_964271855.1 Acomys minous
AAGGACAGCCTGGTCTACAAAGTGAGTTCCAGGACAGTCAGGAGAAACTGTGTCTTGAAGAACCAAAAAAAAACCAAACCACCACCACCACCACCAACAACAACAACAAATAAAAAATAAAAATAAAAAAAATTAAAAGGGCCGGGCGGTGGTGGCACACGCCTTTAATCCCAGCACTTGGGAGGCAGAGGCAGGCGGATCGCTGTGAGTTCGAGGACAGCCTGGTCTACAAAGTGAGTCCAGGACAGCCAAGGCTACACAGAGAGACCCTGTCTCGAAAAACTAAAAAAAAAAAAAAGAAAAAAGAAGACTTTCAGGTTCTGTCCTTAAACTATATGGATTATGGGGAAGCAAACACCTTTACTGACCCCTTTTTTCAAAACAGTATTTTATTTATTATTTATTTATTTATTTTTTGCCCAGCTTATCTTTGTTTGTCTCACTATGTGCCCTATGTCGCCATGGCTGGCCTTAAACTCATAGATCCACTTGCCTCTGTTTCCCTAGTGCTGGGATTTAGATCAAAGGTGCATGTCATCACATCCTGCTTTGTTAACTTTTTTCATTTATATCGTATGAATGTTTTGAGATGTAGAAATGGCATGAATGTGGAGGTCTGAGGACAGCTTGGAAGAACCTATGCTCTCACTCCTTGGGTGGCCTTCAGCCTGCACTCTGTTTGGGTCCTGGGCTTTAAGCTCAGGTCATCAGACATGGCAGCAGGTACCTTAAATACCGAAGCCACCTCACTGGTCCTGTTTCTTCACTCTTGCCCACCTCCAATGCTCTCTAAGAACAGTGACAGTAGGAAAGGACCTCAGAGCCCCGAGGAGGTATGGTATGCATCTCTCAAACTAGTGGCCTCTGGTCCTATCTGAGGTCACATCGCTACTGGGCAAGGCCACTCCTGGGAAGGCACAGGCTCTGGCAACACAACCATCTCCTCTGCAGTGATCCAACCAGCCCCCACCAGCATCAGTACCATGGCTCCTACCAGGCCTCTGGCTTTCTAGTTCCTCCTATAATTCGGGGTGTCTGGGCTGCGGGGATCCTTTCAACTGAGTGCTTCTGACCGACAGGCCAGTAGTAGCTTGTGTTTGGCTTGAGGGGCTCTCAGAAAAGAGATTGTCTTCCTTCTGTTTTGGGCAGAACCTCTGAGACTGTCTTGCCTGGCTTCTTCAGGTTACTTCAGTGGAGATTCAAGGAAGAAGGCCAACGGCTAGCAAATGGAGTATGGGTTCCCAGGACAGCAGGTCCCTGTTGGGAGTAAGGATGAACACTCTGCTTAGCCTGACTTCAGCGGCCTTTAGTGTGCTGTGCGTTCAACGCCTTCTGTCTAACCTCTGGGTCCTGTTTCCTCATGCTTTCCTAGTGTCTGGGAATGGACCAAGGTCACCACAGCATCCTTTCTTCCCACCACTGGCCAGTATCGTATGCCTGTCCCCACTCTTCCTACTGGCCAGGGAAGGACTCCCTCTAACAGCCTTAGGCCATCCTGGAGTGTAGGCATTTCTGGTCTTCCTTGGTCTGGGGAGGACACCTGGCTAATTCGATCTACAAAGTCCAGTGCAAAGATCCCTTTGGCTTCAGTCGCAGCCTGGCCTTGCCTGGACATCGGTGCGCACACCTGTGATGCCACTTGTATTCCTTTGAGTTTCTTGGAGATCCTAGGGGGCAAGGCAGTGGACATTAGAACTGAGCTCAGGAGCCGGGCGTGGTGGCGCAGTGAGGCTCTTGTTGTCTTGGGCTAGACTTAGTCCTTGTAGTGGCCAGTGCCTCCGGAATTGGGGATTTAGGAGACTCTGGGATCGGGTGGGAGAACCGGGACCTGCCTAGCCGCTGTACTAAGCTCCTCTGCTCCCTGGCCGACCTTACTGGCTCAAGGGGAGCGACCTCTTCAGGATCTGTCTTTCTGGGGTAGAGCGAGCCCATCTGCCCACAGACCTCAGACGGACCCAGGTGCCGCAAGGATTGCTGCTGCCCGCTGAGAACCTGGGCGAGCGCAGGAGGGTAGAGCTTTGGCTTCTGGATCAGGGAACTCAGAGCCCCGCCCCAAGCCAGTGCTCAGAGGGACCCGACTGGCTGGCCAGGCCTCCTGAACCCGGGCCGGTCCCACCCGGGTCGCCCCGCCCGCGCGCAAGCCGGAGCCCAGCCCCGTGAATGCGCTCTGCGCGTGCGTGGCCCCGCCCCACCCGCGCTGCGGGCGGCCAGTGACGTCACCGGCTCCGAGGCGCCCTCCGGCGGCCGTGCGCACAGCCCCGCCAGGCGGTTCTGGAACAGCCCGAGGGGGCGGTGGGCCGCGGGAGCCCTGGGAGCTGCCACCCTCGCGCCCGCTCCGGGGCCGGCAGCGGATGGGCGGCCGCGGGCCGCGGGGCAGCGGGCGGGGGGACGGGTGCGAGCCGGGACCGGGTAGGGCGGGCGCGCACGGGGGCCGCGGGGCGGCCGGGCGGGGCGCGGGCCGGCGGTTTGGGAGGGCGCCCCGCGTCCGAGAGGTGAGCCGGGCCCTGACGCCGCGCGGGTTCCGCGTCGCCGCCGCTGCCGCGCCATGGCGGAGACCAAAATCATCTACCACATGGACGAGGAGGAGACGCCGTACCTGGTCAAGCTGCCCGTAGCTCCCGAGCGCGTCACGCTGGCGGACTTCAAGAACGTGCTCAGCAACCGGCCGGTGCACGCCTACAAATTCTTCTTCAAGTCTATGGACCAGGACTTCGGGTCAGTGGGCCGCGCGGCCTGGGCGGGAGTGCTGGCCCTTCCCGCGCGCGTGCGGTGGCTGCCGGGGGCGGGTGGGCGGCCCGCGCGGGCACGAGCTGGCACCTGTCTGCGCCGGCAGGGCTTTCGGGTCTGGGGACGTCAGAGAGCGCCCCCGGCGCTAGCAACCCCGCTGCCGCATCTACAGCAGGTGGAGGCAGAGTCCCTGCGCCCTGGTGACCTCTGGTGTAGGTATATACTTACCTGTCTGTGGCAGGCTGGGGATCTGAGCGTTTGACTACTCTCTCGGTAGGCCAGAGAGTTCTTTTTGATGGACAGGCGAGGGCCCCGGCTTTCTGACCGTCATCCGGTGGTGCTCCCGTGCCCAGCTGGCCCAGGTTGGGTGCCGAGAGCCGCCCCCTCAAAGCTAACCCCCTTCTGTCTGGTTAAGCATAGAGCCTGTTGCATTCCTCCTCTATGGGTGGGATCCCGGGGTTCAGGGCTACCCTCCAGGGTGTGCAGTTTATGGGGGCTGGAGAAGAGTTGGGGGTATGTGGCTCCCAGCACCCAGTGTGGAATGGGCGGGTCATAGGTACCCTTCTGTTTTCTGGAGCTTAGAGAAGTTTCTGAAGAGCGAAGACAGACTCCTCCCGGCCCCTGTAGAGCCCCTGTGGCAAGGCAGAGGTCACTCAGTGCACCCTGCCCCCTTGGTTCCTGTGCCTCTGCCCCTTGTGAACCACACAACATTTGCGTTCCTGGGAGGTGCTCAGGTTATCTGCTGACTTGAGCCAGCTAAGGTAGTGTGTCTCCTAGCTGCACTGCTGTGGTGGCTGTCTCGGGAGAAGAGACTTCCTACTTGAGCTAAGCTGGGCCTGTGGGACAGTCAGCCAGGGACTGGCAGTGCAACAGAGGCCTGACAGGGCATAGCCACAGAAACCTGAGTCCATGGCTTGGCAGTGCTTGAGGGCTGGGGAGGGGGAGCATGCTCAGGCTGTGTGGGTAGAGCAGGTGTGCTTGGTGCCCTTGTGTGTGGCCACATCTCAGGGCTTTGACATTGAGACTATTTCCTGGATTCCATGGTTGCAGGGTCCCTGGGCAGTCCATGGGTCGGGGTCAAGCTCGGACCAGTTTCTGACCCTTGGCGTCTAGGCAGGGCTGAACCTGAGTTGGATAACTAGCCCAGTCTCTTGCCTAATCCAGTCCCTGTGCCCGGCCACCGGGAAAAAGCACAGGAGAGTGTGTCTCCAGAGCTTGAAGGTTGATGTTCCCCATTTGCCTGGAGGTTGGTCTTCCCTCTCTGGTCTGTCTCTGCTCTCAGGGACAGGTCAACTCTGGATCTAAGTATTGGTGCATTTTGTTTTAAGTATATTATTTTAGCAGAAAAATCACCAAATCACCAAATATTCTCACAAACGTGTGCCCCTAGGATGTAAGTGGTGAGGAGCAGACCCAGACCTGGGTTGCTTTCTGCTGTACATTCTGCGTGTCTTCCTGAGGGTACCTGCCCCTCTGCTCTGATAGCCACGTAGGGTAGGATATGCCAAGAGCAGTAACCCAGCATCAGCTCACATAGGTCCCCACTAAAGCTGTGCTTGTGGTGGGCTTGGAGGACCTGCCCCTGGCTAAGGAGGTGGGGGGGGGGCAGATACGGGTCTGGGCCAGGAGGACACAGAAAGACACAAACAGCAAGCATGTCAGTAGGCCTCACTCTGACTTGGTGCTCTGATGCCCTAGTGGCCTTGGGAGCCTGGAAAAGGAGCCCTCACCCCACCCCAGCCCCAACTGCACCCCTCCTTTCCTTGCCTGATTTCTACCTACAGAGCCCCAAGGAAACCTAGAGAAAGAAGGGGGCTCAGCAGGGCTGCCTGAGCAGGGCAAGTGGCCTCAGGGGTGGCCTCAGACCACATAGGGTCTGTAAAGAGTACCCTAGTGAGTCTAGGTCTCCTACCCTACTCTAAACCAAAGCCGGCAACAATGTAAGGAGTAGAGTCTGCCAGGGCCCGATTCCCAACACGTATCTCTGGCCAAGAAGGTGAAGGTCTCTGTTGACGTCCACTATGGGCAGCCTGTGCTTGTTCTGACCCTGGACCCTAAGGCTTTGGAGCGGGACTTCTGGGCTTCCCATGGGCCCATGGAGGCGTCTGATGCTTGATCTGGCCTGTGGCAGAGGAGTGAGTACGTGTGGCTCCTGGACCCTGCTACTAGGAATGTACTGCTGATTCCAGACAGCCTGGTATGATTCTAAGGTCATCTGCCTGGCAGTTGCCCCAGCCTCATCTCTAGCTGGAGGGAGGCAGGCAAGGGTAAGAGCTGGGAGCCCTGTGCTCTGGGGTCTGCTGCTTGTTGGCAAATGTTCTGAGGGCTCCCTGTGCCTGGGGTCAGAGACTTAGCCTTTCTGTGTCCCACGTGCCTTCCTACTATTTATTGTGAGAGTCTAGGGATTCTAATGTGTTCCCTGAGCTGTGGGTTCAGGGCCCGTGGGATAGGTTGGTAGAAGAGGGCTAGCTATGGTCAGGGATCTGTGTACATCTGTCAGTTCAAGTTCATGTAGAGTAAGTTTCCTTAGGCCAAGAGCCCAGTCTACACCAGTGCTTGGTAGAACTTGGACCCTCCTGGGGGCATGCAGAAGCCCCTTGAAGCTCAAGAGACCTCCGTAGCCTGTGTCTGTTTGTTCTTTCCGTCTCTGGCTCGTGTATATGGGAATTGGCATGGGGCTGTCTCAGGGCGGTGTCACTAGAGAGGTTCTCTCTGCGTTACTGTAATCCTTTTTGGCCTGGCTGTGCTGAGCTCCAAAGGGCCTGCCTCAGAGCATATTTCCCCTTGGGGTGGATCACTGTGGGTGTTAGGCAGAGCCCAGTGACTGCAAGGATCTCTGTAGGAATTCTGCCCTCAGAGTAGCTGGGCATGCAGTCAATGGAGACACACTGAGCTCGGCTCTCTTCTTGAGAGGCTAAGCACACAAGGCTCAGGGTAGTGGGGAGGTTTGTGTGCCTCCTCCTGCCTTGTTATGGAGTGCCCAGGAGGCTATACCACAGCTGTGGCTAGCATCACATACCTAGGGCATTCATTTCTGCCTCCCCCTTCCCCCCCTCCCCCTCCCCCCATGGGTATTGTATGTTTGTCTTTTGCATAGACATGGGTGGGGTAGGATCAAGATTATCCCTGGGATCTGGGGCAAGCCCCATCCTCTTAGTACTGTTCTGTCCTCCTGGCTTTCCTTCTTGCTCTGACCCCTAGGTAGAAAGCAGGACTTGGGTTGCTTAGGCTGGGAAGACTAAGGAGCGGGGCCTTTGGACCCTAGAGGGCTGTCTTGGTAGGGATTGGGAATAACAGAGACCTCAAGCTGGCCATATCACCGTAAGGGTCTGGCTGAGTAGGCGCTCGCTGTTCTGGATGGGATGCAGTGCTACTGGGGAGCCAGTCAGGCTTTATTGTGGTTACTAGTTCATATGTCTCTCCATGGGTGAGTCAGAGCGGGTTGGGGCTGGGGTGTGCCAGGGGGAAGGCTGTTGGTGGCTCTGCGTGGGCCTGAGGTTAGGGGCTAAGGTGAGGATACCTGTCTGAGTTTCTGTTGCTGTCAGGATACGCAGAGATAGCAAGCGTTCTGCAGGCCCTGGTGCATCAGCTGCCACAGGCAGTGCCCTGTCATTCTCAAGAGAAACTTCACCCCAAGCTGGGCAGCCCCAGGTCTTCCTGTGGTGGCATCTTCTCATGTGGCTGCCTTGACCCAGGCTTGTGAGTGGAGCAAGCCACAGGGCTGTGACGTAAGATTGGGGTTAGCAGACATTAGGGGGTGCTGGGCAGTGTTGGGGTTCTACTTCATTGACTCAGAGCTCGCATAGGCACATGGAAGCAGCAGTAAGAGCAGAAGAGTGGCTGGGATGTACTCTTGCTTTCAGGCTGTCCTCCTACCACCACCTCAGCCCTAGGTCTGCACCCAGCAAGTGGACGGACAAGGGCCGCATTCCCTAGAGAGGATGGGATGTTGCTCTGCTAGGGCTTCCTGCAATCTGCTGCTGCCCTGTGGTCCTGGAGTGGCAGGCAGAGGTGGCCCTGCCCCTGGCATTGGGCCCATTGAGCCACAAGCCTGTTTCCTGCCAGGTGCACTTCCAGGACCAGTCTGGTTTTCCAGCTCCATTCAACTCAAGTTTTGGGTGTGGAAAATCCCACTCTGCTAGGTGGAGCTGAGTGCTAGGGTGAGGGGGTGGAGAATCTAGGGCCTGAGGAGATAGGTGGAGGCCTGCTCTTCCCAGCTGCCCCTTCTGACCTGTCCTGGCTGCTGTCCATGCGGTTTTGAACACTGACCCTAGGCTTTCTGGCTTCTTTCCCAGTTCTCATTCCCTGACCCTTTGTATCCTGCTGGGCTGAGCTTGGTTCTTTTCTAGCCTGTCTGACCATGGAAGCCTCATTAAGACAGGCGGGGGTGGGTGTGGTCAGTAGGTACAACCGGGGCCTGGCCAAGTCTGTCCCTAAATGCCCTTCCAGGTCCTCAGATAGAAGCCAGCCATACCCCAGCTAGTTGGCATGACCTTGTGCATGGGGTCCACTTTGTCTCTCTAACTGGGTAGATGGGCATCCTCCTGACCCTCTCACATCTATAGAAGGGCGTGGCGGTCCTTGTACCTCGTACCAGGCAGTCCAGGTCCTGCTGTGGGCTGGGGGAGTGTGGGAGGAATTTCAGGGTCCCAAAGGCATGGAGCACCCTGAGATGCTGATCTTACAACTAGGCCTATGAATGCCCCAGAGATGCACAGAGGGTGTGTACTGGGAAGGTGAGGAGCCAGTGGGCCTGCTTGAAGCAGATGGGTTGGCTGCAAGAGTGTGCAAGCTGCTGCTCCTATGCCGCCTAGTCGGAATGCAGGGTTGGGAGGCCTTTCTGGAACTAGTTGGAGTTGGAGCTTATGTGGTACATGGTGGGATTTGGGGTGAGGGGCATAGGTTGTCCCAGGCACCTGGATGGGTAGAACTGCTCTGCCTAAAATAAGGAGTCTGAGATCAAGTGTCACATGTTGTGGTGAGGCAGCTGTTGGGTGCCCATTAGCAGGTATCATAGCTAGAGACAGGTGTAATATAAATCCCGGGGCCAGGGAAGCTGAGGAGGGGTTCCCTGGAACTCTTAACCTTGTCTGACTCACCAAGGGCCAGAGGCTGACTCTGGAAGTGAACAGGAGTCTTAGGATGGCCTGTCATGAACCCTCACATCTGTCTAACCCAGTGCTGAGGGTCAGGGGCCTGGGGCCAGGAGAGAGCAGCAGAGTCCCTGAGAAGAGAATGCATTAGTTCACCCTGTGTTAACACCTGTGGCCTGGCAGGGTCCCCATTGCTAGGCCCAAGGGCGAGAGATGTCTCTCAGTGCCCTTGGTGGACCCAGTGAGGTGACCTCAGGGTCTTCTTTGACAACAGGGTGGTGAAGGAGGAGATCTTCGATGACAATGCCAAGTTGCCCTGCTTCAACGGCCGGGTGGTTTCCTGGGTGAGTCTGTGGGCAGCCCCACCAGATGCAGGCGGGGTCTTCCTGGGAGAAGTAAAGTAGCCGAACAAAGGTAGGGCAGTGGTTGTCATCTGTCCTGGGTACCTGTGGGGGTGGTGAAGCAGATGGGCATCCAAGGCCTCGCTCTCCCTTCACAGCTGGTCCTGGCTGAGGGCGCTCACTCGGATGCAGGATCCCAGGGCACTGACAGCCACACGGATCTGCCCCCACCCCTTGAGAGGACAGGTGGCATTGGGGACTCCAGACCCCCCTCCTTCCAGTAAGGCCCCTCGCAGGGGCAGAGATCTGCCACTGCCGGGTACTTGCTACCCAAGACCCACCTGGGAAGGGCGAAGCTGACAGCAGGAGGGGCCTGCAGTTGGGTGGGAGGCACGTTCTACAACTGGGGTCCTACCTTGTGGATTGGGGACTAGTTGTCATGTGAGGGCTGGTTGCCAGCGGCCTGGTCTGCCCAATTCTTCATGCTTCTTGTCTGTGCAGTCCAAATGTTGCCAGTAGCCGTGATGGAATGGACAATGAGACAGGCACAGAGTCCATGGTCAGTCACCGGCGGGAGCGAGCCCGACGTCGAAACCGTGATGAGGGTACTGTAGCTGCATCTGCCCAGCTCCGGACCCCAGACTCCCCTTGGTACCCCTCGCACATACTCCTCCGAGCCCTGGAAACACTCGACATACTCATTCAACCAGTACTCCTTACGGAGAGGCCCCAACTTGGTGCTCCCAGCCCCTGTGGCCTCAGACTTGCTGCATCAGCTTTGAGATGCACGGGCCACCCTCGTTCTGTGGCTGCTGGAGTCCCACAGTCAGATGCTACCCTGTTGTCCCCACAGCTACCCGGACCAATGGGCACCTGAGAGGGGACCGGCGTCGGGACCTGGGACTGCCTCCAGATAGTACATCCACTGTCCTGAGCAGTGAGCTTGAATCCAGCAGCTTTATTGACTCAGATGAGGAGGACAATACAAGCCGGTAGGTGGCGTGTGCATGTGCCAGTGTGTGCTGGAGATTCAGGGTGTGCTGGCTGGCGGTAGACAGCGGTGTCCTGTGCTTTTCTGACTCCTGGCTTCTTGTCCCCGCCCCAGACTGAGCAGCTCTACAGAGCAGAGCACCTCCTCTCGGCTAATTCGCAAGCACAAATGCCGTCGGCGGAAGCAGCGCTTGAGGCAGACAGACCGGGTAGGCAGCAGGTGGATTGGGTGTCTGCCCCGAGTGGTGCCACACGGCCCCTCATTGGGTCCCTCCGCAGGCTTCCTCCTTCAGCAGCATCACCGACTCCACCATGTCCCTGAACATCATCACCGTCACTCTCAACATGGGTGAGGCCTTGTGGGCTGGTGGGTGTTTGGTGGGCGTGGGTACAGGCCTGGGAGCCTTTGGGGCCTGCTCATGGCCCTTCCTGCAGAGAGGCACCACTTCCTGGGCATCAGCATCGTGGGTCAGAGCAACGACCGGGGTGATGGCGGCATCTACATTGGATCCATCATGAAGGGCGGGGCCGTGGCTGCTGATGGCCGCATTGAGCCAGGCGACATGTTGCTGCAGGTGGGAGCTGTGTGGGGACTGGGGACAAGATGCACCCCCATCCCACCACCAGTCCTGACCCCACCAATCCCGTAGGTGAACGACGTCAACTTTGAGAACATGAGCAACGATGACGCTGTGCGGGTGCTTCGGGAGATCGTATCCCAGACGGGGTGAGCGGGGCTCCATGTCGGAGTGGAAGGGGCCTGGGATGGGAGGGCTTGTGCGGCCTCACCCGTGTGACCTCTTGACCTTTGCAGGCCCATCAGCCTCACAGTGGCCAAGTGCTGGGACCCAAGCCCTCGGAGCTACTTCACCATCCCAAGGGGTGAGGGACCCCGTGGTGGGGTGGGGTAGGGCGAGGTCCCTAGGCCCAGGCTGAAGCCTCTGTGCTGTCCCCTACTTACTGTCACCTGTCATCTGTTGCCATGTGGTAACTACCCAGCTGACCCAGTGCGACCCATCGACCCAGCTGCCTGGCTGTCCCACACAGCAGCCCTGACGGGTGCTCTGCCCCGCTATGGTACGAGTCCCTGCTCCAGCGCCATCACACGTACCAGCTCTTCCTCACTAACCAGCTCAGTCCCTGGCGCCCCACGTAAGTGGCAGCTCACAAGAGCTCCCCCTCCCCAGGAAGCTGAGGCCAAAGGACAAGGGTCATCCCAGCTCTGAGCATTGGTGCCCATCAGAGCTGTTCCTGGGGGCCCATTACATGTGATGTGTCTGTCAAGGAAATGCATTCACAAAGATACATAGCCCACCATACTGGCCACCTGGATTCGTTGAAAGCTCCTGCCAGGCCTGTGCTGAGGACTGGGAGGACACGGGAGCCTCTGCTTTGCTTTCCGCTGCCTAACATAACTAACCGCCTGAGCTCCCCAGGGAGGCGCCCGGTGCGGGAGGCAGGGGGGGTGGCGCTTGCCCTGTGTACTTAGGCTTTGGGGCTGGGGAGAATGTCCCAGTTTTAGCTCAAACATTTGATGAGAGATACCACCCAAGGGAGGTAGAGGTTTGATCCTGTCCCCTGCCCCCAGCCCCGTGGAGGCCCACACTAGGAGCCTGGGCTTCCAGCTTCAGGCAGTCCAGAGCTCAGCCCCTGCCTGTTGGATGCTTGCCTGGGCTCAGAGAACTGTGCTTTGCAGAGCTTGAGGAGGCACCACTGACAGTGAAGAGTGACATGGGTGCCATCGTCCGGGTCATGCAGTTGCCAGACTCAGGACTGGAGATCCGGGACCGTATGTGGCTTAAGATCACCATCGCCAATGCTGTCATTGGTGAGTCCCTGGCTGTGTGGGAAGGACCCAGTCTGTTCTTCATTTTGGTGTAGCTTCCCAGGGCTCAGCTACCCTGACTCTCATGGGCCTATGGCCAGGGGCGGATGTGGTGGACTGGCTGTACACACACGTGGAGGGCTTCAAGGAGCGAAGGGAGGCGAGGAAGTATGCCAGCAGTATGCTGAAACACGGCTTCCTGCGGCACACGGTCAACAAGATCACCTTCTCTGAACAGTGCTACTATGTTTTTGGTGACCTGTGCAGTAGTGAGTAGAGGGTCATTGGTGGGGATTGTTGTGGGGCTCATCCATTTGCCCTCACTTACCCCTCCCCTCCCTTCCTGCCAGACCTCGCATCCCTGAACCTCAACAGTGGCTCCAGTGGAGCCTCAGATCAGGACACACTGGCCCCACTGCCCCACCCATCTGTACCCTGGCCCTTGGGTCAAGGCTACCCCTACCAGTACCCGGGGCCCCCGCCCTGCTTCCCACCTGCCTACCAGGACCCTGGCTTCAGCTATGGCAGTGGCAGTGCTGGGAGTCAGCAGAGTGAAGGTGAGAGTCATGCCAGCCCCTCCTCTCCTCCCACTCCCCGGCCCTGCCTGGCCCTGACGCTGCCCTCTGTGCTCCTGCTGTGTGTTTGGGTCCTGGTGGGTCCCACTCAAGAGTCAGTGTGTAGGGCAGGGAGGGGTTTAGGTGGTGCCCGACTGTGGGAATAGGAAGGCTCCCTGGTGGGAACAGGCTGGTGTTCCAGGCAGCAGAGACAGGAAATGACGTGGCAGAATGAGGATGCGAGCAGCCAAGGGCATGGAGTAGAGTCGCTCTAGGCTCCAAGCTACGGGGAGAATGGGCTTTATCCATCCTGATACCTGCAACCCAACAGCGCGCCAGGCAAGAGCATCAGACAGTGTGCCACTAGGTATCCCCAGGAGCCCGCCACAGACCTGGGCCAGGAGGTGTCCCTGAGGAACGGGTGCGCCGAAGCCCAGGTCTTAGGCAGAGTGCGGCAGTTAGGCCAGCGGCCATGCTACAGGGTGTGGAGACAGATTCAGGCAGTCAGCTTTGGGGACATGGGATGGGAGAGAGGAGAGGTTGAGCCTGAGGGTGACAGTGCCTCAGGGAAGCTGCTGAGTGACTGCTGACCGTGGGCAGGCGCTTGCATGTACCCAGGTTCAGCTTGGCCCACAATAGTCCTAGTTAGCAATTGGTAAGCCCTGGACTTGTGTGTGACTTGTGCTATCCCTTGCTTTGTGCTGGGCAAGCCTTAGACTGAAGGACTAGCAGAGTGGACCCTCGGGCCGGTAAGCCAGGTCCCCCTGTGTCCCTCTCAGCATGTCCCCAGCCAGCACGTGTTTTCAGGTTCCCACTACTTCCAGGATGGGATAAGCAAGTTAGCTGACCAGGGCGCTGGGGTTGGGTGGGACTTCGGTGGTAACCCCAGGATGGCTAACGGGAACGCTGGGCACACAGGGTCGTCACTTAGTTTCTCAGCTGTAGCAGCCCTCGGTTCAAGCAGTGGGGTTAGGTGTAGGGTGCCAGGCTGGCCCCCATAGCCCCCGCTGCCTGCCGCTGCCCCTAGCTTCTATCTGCATGGCTGTCGTCTCCCTACCACTCCCAGGCTCACCAGGTCCTGCCTGGCTGTGTGGGAGCAGCTGGTGGTCCTGGAAGTGGCCAAGCCCAGTACTGACTCTGTTGTCTCTTCCCTCCTCCCAGGGAGCAAGAGCAGCGGGTCCACAAGGAGCAGCCATCGGACCCCAGGCCGAGAGGAACGCCGGGCAGCTGGAGCTGGGGGTAGTGGCAGTGAATCAGACCACACAGTCCCAAGTGGGTCTGGTAGCACCGGCTGGTGGGAGCGTCCTGTCAGCCAGCTTAGCCGTGGCAGTAGCCCTCGAAGTCAGGCCTCAGCTGTAGCCCCAGGGCTCCCCCCACTGCACCCCCTTACAAAGGCCTATGCAGTCGTGGGTGGGCCACCCGGAGGGCCACCCGTCCGGGAGCTGGCTGCTGTTCCTCCAGAACTTACAGGTAGCCGCCAGTCCTTCCAAAAGGCCATGGGAAACCCCTGTGAGTTCTTTGTGGACATCATGTGATGATCAGCCAGTGTCTTCAGTGCTGTCTGTGGCGAGTCTGTGCTCCTGCTGTGCCTTAGCGGAGGCCAGAATAGATCAGCTATGGGGCCTTGGCCAGGGCAGAGGGAGCAAGCTGTAGAGGAGGGGCTGGGGGGCAGCCTTGACGTCCTGCCTGCTCCGGGGCTGCTGGTGGGGTACAGCTCAAGAATCTGTAGAGTCTTTCAGTCCTCAGCACAAGTCTCAGGGACCACTCCTGGTTCCTTTTTTGGAAGTGACCTCCATTTAGGACAAGAAAGGCTCTCTTGGGCTCTGTTCCCTCCCTACCCCCCCCCCCCCCCGCCCAAACTCTCCCAGAACTGTGCTCAGGGGTACAGGCTGATCCACGCAGAGTTCATGGGCCTCACCTGTCAAGCTAAAGTGAGGTTCTTGAGGGGTTAGACAGAGCCCTCAATCTCTCTGGCTGCCCAGGTGGGGTCTAACTTATTTATTTATTGCTAGCCTGCCTGCTCTGAGGGTGACAGCTGGTTACCCAGTGGGGCAGTTTGCATGTCCCTATCCCCACCTGGTACTCAGCACAGTTTATACTGAGAGTATGTGGGAGACAGGAGGGAGGCCTGGCACCTGTGTACCGTCTCAGCCTCAACGGAGGGGTGATTCAAGTGAACACAAGAGCTACAGAGATGGGGTCGTGTCCTGTCATTGCTATCCTGATGGCTGCCCATCGGCACGTGCCACTGCCATCCTGGCACAGCAGCCCACACGTCTACACTGTAGATACTGTGTCAAAGTCTGAGCAACTGGGTAGTTCACATAGAGCTGCTTCTGTGTAAATGCTATTTTAAACACTAAAAAAGCGTTTAATTTTATGGGACTGATGTGTGGCCTTGTTCCTCTTTTCTCCAGTTACGCTGCTTCTGGATTCAGGTGTGGGGCCAGTCCAGAGCTGACCCAGGCCTGATCCTGCCTGGAGATGGACGATGGCCATGTCCCTCTCTTGCCTAGTCATGTGGCTCTGTCCCTGGTGCTGGCTAGTAACAGGGGCCTTGCAGGCAGCTTTTCTGTCCTTGGTACTAGAAGCTGATTCTAGGGGGTCCTGGGTGCCTGGTGCTGGCCGTGGTGCTGATGTATACCCCTGTGTATGCTCTGTCCAAGGTGCTGGTGGCAACCTAGTTCTCCTACAGGCTAGGGCTCAGCCAGGAAAGAAGGAGGCTGGATATTGCCTAACTTGAGTGCCCTCTGCCTGCTGGCTATTTTGGTGTGTGTGTGTGTATGTGTGTGTGTGTGTGTGTGTAGTTTGTGTATGTGTGTGTAATGTTTGTGTGTGGTGTGTGTATGTGTGTGTGTGTGGTATGTGTGTATGTGTGTGTAGTGTGTGTGTGTGGTGTGGGTGTGGGTGTGTGTATGTGTGTGGTATGTGTGTATGTGTGTGTGGCGTGTGGGTGTGTGCTGAATGAGAGCCCCCATGCTGGGCATATCCAGGCAAGTAGTACTTTCTGGCCTTCCAGGGTCTGCCGGGGGCATTCTTAGGCTCAAAGTATGTCTATGGAGTCCCAAAGAACCCTTTGTGGGCCACTTTCTGAGATAATGGAGCCCAGTCACCCAGGCAAGATCAAGGATGATGTTGCCTTTGAGGGACAAGTGGGATCATAGGGTCCATCTTACACATTGAAGGCCTGGGGGTCACTGAGGAGCTAAGGTCTCTGGACAACTTGGAGTCAGAGTCTATAGGGAAGTGTATCAAGCCTTAGGTTGAGGTACTGTTTGGGGTTTGTTGGCATGGAATATCTCTACTAGGGCTGGGCTCACTAAAGGTGAGGCCATTGGATCAAGGAGTCATTCATTGTGTCCCTCAGTTGCCCCCCTGCCACTGTTGCTCCCTCCCAGGAAGAACTCCTGGGTGTTGAGATTTGGCAGCCACAGAAGCACATAGCACTTGGGCAGGTGGAAGGTGGCCAGGATGCCCATGGCACAGAACAGGATGGCACCCATCTGCACAGCCGGCTGGTAGGCCACCTGCACATTGGCCAGGAGGGGCACAAAAGAGATCCAGGTGATGAAATAAGCTAGCATGGCGAAGGTGAGACCACGTGCACGGTTGTAGCGACCAGGCTGGCTCTGTACCAGGAAAGTGCCCAGGAAGCAAAGGAAGGCTAATGTTGCATTGGTGATGTGCACCAAGCCCAGGCTGACCCAGGAACGCATGCGGCAGTGCTCCAGCACCTCTGTGGGCAGTACCCGCCAGTCTGTCACCACCTCTGGTGGGAACGCTACCAAGTACCAGGCACATAGTGCTGCCTCCACAAGAATGGCCAGTAGTACAACCAGCCCAGCCCAGGGTCCCCGAAGGCAGCTGCATAGCCAGTTTTCCCAGCTCAGTGGCAGCTCAGACTCCACAAAGATCTCAGCTGCTTGCAGGAAGAGTGTGCTCAGGCAGCCTGTGAGAGGGAGGTGAACCATTGGCTGTTGGGCAAGGCAGCTGGCAGTACTTGGCCGTCCTGGGAACAGAAGGACACTGAGGCAGAAGAGGCCTAGGCAGACCAGGCCAAAGCAGAACAGTGACCCACCCGAGGCCTGAACAAGAGGGCTGTGCCAGTGGTGGACAAAGAGCCCTAGAGCAGCCAGTGCTAGGCCTAGCACCAGGCAGAGCAGCAGGAGTAGCAGCAGCACAGCTGGCTCCCCCCAAGCCAGGAACTTAGGCCTGCGAGGAAAGCAGCGCGTGCTTTTCTCCGGGGACCACTGATCCTGGTTACATGGAGTACAGGTGAAATCATCTGTAGTGGTGAAAGAAAAAGCCATTGGGGGCTGGTGATGGGAGACAACTCAGCTCCCCACAGGCTTTTGCCAGACTGGTGTGCTTCTGCCCCCTAGCCCAGCTGTGCAGATTACGTAGGGATGACGGCTCACCTGGATGCTTCCGGTAGCTGCCTGCCTTGCAGTCCACACAGTCATAGCAGCAGGAATGGAAGCCCTTAACTCTGCGCACCTGGCCATCTTTGCACTGCCGGGAACACTGGGAGACTGGTGCCTGGGTGTGGATCTTTGAGTTAGGCTCCCCTTGGCTAGCACTGGCCCAAGACCCACAAGCCCATACCCACCATGGCTTTTGCTTCTCTTGTCCTTACCTGGTTGCCTGGCCAGTGCATCTTGGAGTGCTGCAGCTGAAGGGTGCCGTTGAAGGTGCCTACAGTGTGTAACACAGGTGCAGGGCCGCGCCACGCCCACATCATCAGGTCATACTCCATTTCTACATTTCCTTTAGCATCAAACTGCAGCGTCAAGTCTCGAGCATGGAAACTCATGTTGTACATGTTCTCCAGGAGCTGTGGGGTGGAGTGGGGTTAGGGAGGACCTCCGCCTGGTGGGTCATTGTTCCTGCAGGAACTGGCAAAACCCAGCCAGACCCCTACCCTTACCTGCCAGGGTTGGACAGGCTCTGATGTGGGGCAACTTGAGACATTGCACCGTAAGGTGTTGTGAAGGGCCTGGGCCACGCTGTACACAGCTGCATATGTTGCAAAAATCTGGTGGTGCAACTGCCCAGACGACAGGTTCCGTAGCAGCCCAGACGACAGGTTCTGCAGGCCTATGTCATCACACTGTGGACAGCGCTGCCCCATTACATGCTCCTCCAGGTCCAGCCCAGCAGTCAGGGAGGCACAGAATGTTGGGTCAGCAGCCAAGGCAAGGCGGGTCTCCAAGTAATGGGAGAATTCAGGCAGCAGGACTCCCCGCTGTAGAAACCCAAGCACAGTGCCCACACGGGCAACATTGGGCAGTGACATGACCAAGTCAGAGGTCATCCAGGACTCACTGGCCACCCATACCTTGGGTGAGAGGCCATGGTGGATGCTGTAGCTGAAAAGAGAGTAGGCAGCACGGGCGGAGGCAAACAGCACTACCACTTGTACTTTGCTTTGGTTCACTTGATGTAGCACATCCAACACCTTGTCCGGTTGTTGGCCGCTAGTGCCATGCAGTGGCACCAGGGCCTCATGTGCAATGCAAATACCTCGCGCGTTGGCCAGGCCAGAAAAGATGCTCAGACCTTCCCGGCCATAGTCATCATCACTGCCTAAGGCAGCCACCCAGTTCCAGCTGAAATTCTGCAACAGAGCCACAACAGCCTCCAGCTGTACCCGGTCGCTGGGCACCGTGCGGAAGAAGGATGGAAATGTTTCCCGGTCACTTAGCCGATCCATGCTGGCACTATAGCTGACCTGTGGTGATCAAGAAGCACTTCCTGATAAGAGACCTCAGTGGGCACAAAGAAATTGGGCAAGCCAGGCGGGGTGGCACACTCCCGTAATCCCAGTACTCTGGAGTCAGAGGCCGGCAGATCTCTGTTCTACAAAGTGAGGCCAGGACAGCTAGGGCTGTTATGTCGAGAAACCCTGTCTCAAAAACAAGACAAGACAAAACAAAAAACGAAGTGCACTCACCTGTGGCATGAGGAAGAAGCTGAAGAACTTGCCTGTAATAAGGGCAAGCTCTGACGAGTGAGGCCCAATGACAGCCAGCACACGGGGCTGGTACTGGGTATAGTTGCAGTAGGCAGCAATGCTTTGGCTGCCCACCTTGGCCAGGAACATGAGACTGGGCTTCATGGTGACCACTGGCTCTGAGCAAGTGTCAAACAGGTCATAGCCCAGTCGTAGCCCAGGGAGCAAGGCAGATCCATTGTTAATCTCCTCCACAGCCATCTTCATTGCCATGGCCAGGAACAACCCACGGGATGAGAACCTGAGACCACAGGGAATTGCAGGTGGTCGCCAACTCATCCCCAGCCAGGGGTTACCACGGATCCGAGGCTGCCAAGCCCCAGTCCACCCCCTTCCCCACCCACTAGCCTCCATACCCGGTACACAGGATGCCTTTGGGTTGTGTTCTCTGGTAGAGAGTGGACTCCTCAGTGGAGCCCAGGGGAAATAGCCCACCCAGGATGTAGTCCCCGTGTGCCTTGAATTGCTGGGACAGGCACAAGGGGGCCCCCATCCCAAGGCCCAGAAGAGCAGCCAGGCTGAGGCTCAGGACAGCCAGGCCCGGCATGGTAGTAGAAGCTTCCAGCAGAGCCAATGGGTGAGAATGCTGGGTTGGAGCCCCAGATGTCCAGAGGGGAGGGAGCAGAGGATTTGTTTAGCAAAACCACCGCTGTGCTTGGCCGCCAAGCCCCAAGGGGCTCCGGTGATTTGTGCAGTATCCCAGGCCTGATGGCTGATGGTTTGTGTGCAGTGGGCTCCATTAATAAGCTCTCTGTCCAAGAGTGACCCAGCAGGCCACAGTGTGACTACTGACTGTGGTCCTGTCACCTGCCTATGCCCTAGAGCATCTTGGCAGACTAAGAAGGAAGGTGGAGAAGCATGCAGGGCTCCCGGCTTTCCCTTGACCTGGGACTAGGGGGCACCAGGGCCATACTTGCAGTCAGAGAGACACCTTTTATCTTCTGGCTTCTGATTTAAAACAGTCCCATCCACAGGCGGGGGCTGCAGAGGTGGCCCCTCAACAATGACAGTAAACAGCTGGCTAGCCAGGGCTCTAACCTTCAGATGTGATAGGGGGAGCTCAGGCAGAACTTCCTGTGCTTCCCAACGTGCCTGGGTCCTGGGGCAAGACAGACTCGCTGAGGACCCCAGCTCTTCTGCCGGAGCTCTGACTCCCAGAAACCGTGAGACCCTCGGCCGGCCATTCCGCTGGTTCTCAGTGTAAGCACTCCTGCCTTGGTAGGCATGCAGGCATCCCTCTCTGCAGAGTGCTCACGCTGGTCCAGGGAAATGAGAAAAGGCCATTAAACAAATAAGTTCCTGCAGCTGCTAGGGCCAGGTGTGTGCCTGGTGCAGATGACAGCTCCTTCTTAGCCTCTTGCCCGGTTCTGTATGTCAACTTGACGCAAACTAGAGGTATCTGAAAGAGAAAACCTCAATTGAGAAAATGTCTCCCTAAGATCCAGCTGTAGGACATTTTCTTAACTAGTGATTGATGGGAGGAGGGCCCAGCCCACTGCGGTGCCATCCTTGGACTGCTGGTCCTTTGTTCTATTAATAAAGCAAGCTGAGCAAGCTGGTAAGCAGCACCCCATGGCCTCTGCATCAGCCCCTGACACCAAGTTCCTACCCTGTTTGAGTTCCTGCCCTGACTTCCTTCAATGACGAACAGTGATAGGGAATGCAAACCCGATGAACTGTTTCCTCCCCGAGTTGCTTTGGTGGTGGTGGTTCATCAGAGCAGCACTAGCTAAAGACACTCTCTCAGTCTGGGTGTGAGGGACCCATTGCTAACACAGCAGGGTTCTGGCACCCAAACATGGTGGAAGCCGTTGCCTCTTGTTGCAATGGGTGCTTGGGTAATCACAGTGTCATATGGCACCCAGCAGGTGTTATGGAAATGACTATTAACAGTTCCCTGTTGCCCTGGGATGATGTCCACAGGCCACGTTCACGTAATCTTCACACATGCACACCACGACCTTATGTGTTTTCTGACCAGTGTCTTGGTTTTGTTTTGTTTTTTCGAGACAGGGTTTCTCTGTGTAGCCTTGGCTGTCCTGGACTCGCTTTGTAGACCAGGCTGGCCTCAAACTCACAGCGATCCGCCTGCCTCTGCCTCCCGAGTGCTGGGATTAAAGGCGTGCGCCACCACTGCCCGGCTGTGACCAGTGTCTTGAAATCACCAGCCTCGCCTAGCACTATGTGGCCTCTTGGTTCTTGGCTGGGTACAGGTATGGCCGGACAACGTACAGCCCAAGCAGATGAGGTGTGTACGGCACAGCACACCACCATTATGTACTCTCTGTCTAGGTTGATGCCATGGAGAAAGCAGGGCTAGTTTTCCTCCTGCTTTGTCGCATGGTACCTGGGTATCTTCAGACCTATTTTCCAACCTAGCCCCTCAAGGCGGATGATTCCAAAAGTGTTTCTTTTCTCATCTGCAAAATGGAGATAATGCAGATCTCAAGAGTGTATGTGTGGGATCAAGCTATGATACATCAAGGACAGATATATGGTAATTCCCTCAGTTCTGGATGCTGGCTGGACATGTTCCATTGAGCCTTCAGGAATTGGGACACATGGTTCAGCCTTGTCCCTAGGGCTAGCTCCCTCCCCACTCATGTGTGTGCTTTAATGTTCTTCCCCCACACAACCAGACATCTCACACACCTGTGACCTGACCCAGAATGCCACACCCACCATGTAGGTGTGATTTATTTATGTTGGAAATACTACACGTATCATAATTGTTTAGGAAAGACATATGCCCCAAAGCTTGTGTTTATACCCACCAGCTACACTGGGGACACTGTCCTAGGGACCCAACGGGAAAGGTTAGGGTCTTATGCACTGGGTGTCAGCTGTGCTGGGTATGGCCGTCTGTCAGCTAGACAAGGCAAGCCAGGCTCCTTCCACAAGTCAGGTCTTAAGTCATACGGGCACCACAGTGACGGGAGCAGCAGCGCTGGCTGGCTGGAGAGAGGTGTGGGTTGGCCAGTTAGTATTGACATCTTAAAATCTTGGGGGTGCATATGCCGCAAAAGCCCCACTGCAAAAAGCCGCTTTCAGAAGACTGGGGCTGCTATAGTGAAGACGCTGTGAAGCAGGCTGTGCTGACTAGGGCCAGGCTGCTCTTAGAGAAGCCTCAGCTCACAGCTTCAGCCACTTCCCGTTGCCAAGGAGACAAGGGCCTGCTTGACAGGCAGAGAGACCAACAAGGAGGCCGGCGAAGGGCAGGGGAAGAGCCTCCAGGCCTCCCTCCACTGGCAAGGACAGCTTTTGGAAAATGAAGGGGCCCCAAGCACGTAGGCCCCGGGGGTGTTTGCTTGGCACCGATGCCATGTCTCAGGCCGGAGAGAACAAGAGGGTATACACTGGCTGGGCACGTTGGCTGTGGGGGAGACAGAATGTCAGATCCGGGGCCCTGTGCCCTTATACCATTGCAGATTCCTCACAGAGGGCAGAGCAACCTTGGGTTGTTGCAGATGCCTGACCCTCCTTCCCCATCTTCTCAATGTGTCATCTGAACTTCAATAAGGCCTACTGAACACACACATAACTGAAGTGAAGGGCAAAACTGAAGTTCAATTGTCTCGCCCGGGACCAAGTGGATGACTAGCACCCGCCTCTCTCGGCTCATCTGTCCACCACTGTTCTCTTCACAGACTGAGGCTCTCAATAAGTTCAGCTTTCAGGGGTGACAGAAGCATCCAGAAAACACTGCTGTGGGAGTAGTCCCAGGGTTACTCAAACCCAGTTCTGAGCAGGGGAGGCCAAACAGTATGGTCAGCACCACTAGGGCAGGTCTAACAGGGAGTGCTCAGCATAGAGCTTCTGGGAGATGTCATACACATTTTCAATGAAGGGCAGAGCCTCTCCCAGCATCTCCACAGCTTGCTCAGAGGACCCCACATTCATGACCTCAAGGAACACCTTGCGTGTAGGCAAGGCACAGAAGGCCACAGTGACGGCTTGACGTATGATCCAGGGGTGATAGGCAGCCAGTGTATCATTGTAGGCATCACTGCAGAGTGTGGAGGTACGGGCATCCTCAGGGCTGGTACGCAGGCCTTCCAGGAATAGCTGCAGCCAGTGCAGAGCACGATGCAGTCGCAGCACAGTCCGGCAGCCTGAGTTAGGGTATCGGGAACGGGAGCGGCGGTCTATGTCTATCAGCTTGTTGCCCACCTCATAGGCTACCATGGACTGCAAGCTAGTGTAGTGTTCACTCTGTGGGCTGTTCCTCAGTTGCTCCATTATCTGCAGCTTTGAGACCACATCCTTGGAAATGAATGAAAAGACGGCACCCAGGCTGTTCAGAAACCTGTAAAAGGAAGTATACATCTGAGAACCCTACCCAGACTGGCGGCCATCTTGCAGCACAGGGAACACCACCTTGAACCTGCTAGAGCAGTTGTCTGCCTGGAGGCAAGGGCAGGAAGGCTGGGTGAGAACAGTCTGCTAGCTGGTCCCATGCTCCTGAGTCATACGGGATGCAGGCGTCCCATGTGGACTCTGACTGGCAAAGCTGCTACCGTCAGCATCCCCAACAAACGCACCTGACTAGCCCCTTCCAGCTGGCGATATAGTGGTCCAGCAGCACCTCTCCCTCCTCTGAGAGACACTGCTTAAAGCTGACCAGAACGACTTTAAGGTTGAAATCCGTCTCCGAGCCATCCATCTTCCAACGCGAGCCGAAGTGGCTTCACACAGAACTTGTCGTCACCGTGCTGGGTCAGCTCTTCATTTTCTCAGGAAGGGACTGGGAGAAAGGTTGGAAAGAGACAGTGGGGTGCTAAAGCCGACAGCTCAGAGTCACCGTGAAGCTCCGTTTACCCCAATGCCCCCACCAGGAACTACAAACCGAGTGACCCTGCTGTGCCCTTGATGGACTCTGTACCCACAGACCTTGACATAGCTGCTCCTTGCCCTTTGGGCTAATCATCTGTTCCTGACCTAAGACTTACGACTGCCCTGTCTGCATCTGTTATTGTTTCTTGTTTTTCTGGTTCTCCTCTTCCTACAGTACCCTGTTTCACACATTAGGGGGATGTTTCTAAAGAGCAGGCATAGTCCTGGACCTCACCGTATGGGGGCAGCATGCTGATGGGAGGTGCACCAAATCAAAAACAGGGATTGTGAGACAGCAAGTGATTCTCACACAGGGGACATGGTGAGGCTCTCTCTTCCTTTGTCAGGGCCGTATGCCTCAGACTAAAGCAGAGGCTGTGGGCTGGCATCTGCTAGACAGACAGACGGATGATACACCTGTCATAGGAATGGTAGGTATCCCCAAACAACATGGTAGCTGGGCCAAAGATCTTACCACACACACAGGATTGTACAAGTCATTCTGGAAGTGGTCTAGGATAGAGGCCTTAAGGTAAGGCTGGGCTCTGGACTCTGTGGGCATCTTTATAGTGGCTCCACAAACATACTTGTCCCCCACACATTCATTTTCAGTTGTGGGGACCGAGCCTGAGGGCCTCCTGTATGCTGGACAGGGGATAGCCTAGGTAGGCTTTTCCTTTTTTCTTGAGACAGGATTTCTCTGTGTAGCCCTGGCTGTCCTGGAACTCACTCTGTAGACCAGGCTGGCCTTGAATCCAAAGATTCACCTGCCTCTGCCTCCCGAGTGCTGGGATTAAGGTGTGCGTCACCACTTCCTGGCCTTTCCTTTTTTTTTTTTTTTCTTTCTTTCTTTTATTTTTTTTGCCTGTGGCTAGATTTTATTAACCATTTCCATAAACTCCACCTTAGACTGGGCATGGATACATTTTAGATTCTAAAAGTTAGAAGGTTCTGGGCTGGACCTAAGGAGCTCCTTCACCCCTGTCCCTAACCATGGTAAGTCCCCTTCCTTCCTTCCTTTCTTAATTTGTTTGTTTGTTTGTTTTTGAGACAAGTTTTCTCTGTCTAGCTCTGCCTGTCCTGGACCTCACTCTGTAAATCAGGCTGGCCTTGAACACAGCTCTGTTTGCCTCTGCTTCCCAAGTGCTGGGTTTAAAGGCGTGTGCCACCACACCTGGCTAGGCCTTTAATTTTCAATCTTCCTGCTTCCCGAGTAGCTAGACCTACAAGCTTGTACCACCAGGCTCCTCTCGGGTTCACATCTTGAACGGATAACTCTAAGCACCCGGCCCTCACCTTCCCTGGTATCCTAAGAACTTACTTGGTGTCCAGGACCTGCCCTGTGGGATGTGGCTGCATCTCACTCATGTCCAACATTTAACCACCACTTCTGGAGGTTCCTGTGTTTCTCAGTGGTGGATCCCTTTCCTAACCTCTGTAACCAGCAGGGCCTGGAAAACCCTAACCCCATTCAGGGTACCTGGATCTGTGTGCAAGTTCGCTTTCTTTCTTTCTTTCTTTCTTTCTTTCTTTCTTTCTCTCTTTCTCTCTTTCTCTCTTTCTTTCTTTCGTTCTTTCTTTCTTTCACATAGTTCTATGACTCAGTCCTTCAGCTCTGGGGATGTGGTCTGCATGTCTCCCAGTCCACGACTGAGGCTGCTAGAGTGGTGATAGGACCCCATGAGTTGGACTGGATGTCGGTCACAAGTTCCAGACCTAGGAGACGGGCTCACCTTGTGTTCAGGTGTCAAGGACCTGGGCCTCAGAAAGATGGCGACGGCCTGAGTCTTGCAATACACCTTCCTCTTAGGGCCTGTGTGCTGTCCAGTGGGCAAACAGTCTCTGTGGCCCCGCCCCCTACGGTTTATTTTGGCCACCTAACAATCCTGCGGCCGGGCCTTCCTGCCCAGAGCCTGAGCCAGAAGCCAAGTAGCCTCTTAGAGCTGCCTGCGGTAAACTGGCAAGAACAGGAAGGGCGGACAGTCCACCAGCCCCCGGAAGGTGATGCAGGACACCTTTAAGCCTCCCCTACAGAAGGTCAGCCGGGAGGAGGCCCACAAGCCGGCACACAGCACAGACACCTAGGCGTAGCAGCAGGGAGCCAGGGCGGTGCAGAGCAGTCTGCAAATCTCACCTGGTACGGGTTTCCTGTAGCGGGGGACCGGCTCCTCTCCACTCCGGCGGAGGCCAGTGATGGGCGATCTAAGTTACAATGAGATTGCTGAGGGAGCCGAATCTTTGCCCGTGTGTTACAGACACCCGACTCCGCCGCCAGGATCTGGTGAGCAGGTAGACATCACCCCCCTTGCCTTCCCCCGAGCTTGGAGCCGGCTCCGAGCCTGCGGTTGGGCAGAAGCCTTGAGTTGCAGCCCAAAGTTCAGCCCCTGCCCCGCCCTTCGCTGCCCCGCCATCCCGATTGGTTGCTGGCCATCCAATTACAACTCGACCTATCGGCCTGCGTTTCCGGCGCGAGGGCAGGAAGGAGGGGGGCGGGGTCTTGGCGGTTGCGCCTGCGCGGTGTGTGGGAGTCGCCGTCGCCGGCCGTGGCGGTGGAGCGGCGCGCGCGGTCCGGGGCCTTCCTGCGGGCGGTGCACGCGAGCTGTGGAAGCCTGGCCCGAGACTGCCTCCCCCGACGATGCCTGAAATCAGAGTCACTCCGCTGGGTGAGTGCGAGTCTGGAGCGTCTCCTGCGGCGTCCGGTCCCTCGCCACGGCCGTCTGTCAGCTGTGCGCCCCGAGGAGCGGAAGCGGTGGTCGAACATTTCGGCGCCTGTGCTTCCTTATCTCTGCCTGGCACGGGAGCCGGAGAGGTGTGGGCTTGACTCCTGGCCCTGGAGCTGGGTATGAGTTATGGAGGCCTGGCTTCTGTAGCTCAAGGTGGCCGTGAGGCGGAGTGGGTCTTGGGCAGGTGTCGCCCCTGTGTTTAGCCTGTCGTTGGTGTTGAACCCAGCACAGAGCGCGTGCTGACGACTTTTCTGTCCAGACCCCCACCTCCACCCCCAACACGCGCCCCTTGTGCTTGCTATTACCCCTTAGTTCACTCTTGGTGTCTGGCTGTATCCCAAATTTTTGTTTTTGTTTGTTTTTCGAGACAGGGTTTTTCTGTGTAGCCTTGGCTGTCCTGGACTCACCTTGTAGATCAGGCTGGCCTTGAACTCACAGCGATCCGCCTGCCCCCCGAGTGCTGGAATTAAAGGCGTGCTCCACCACGCCCGGCTATGTCCCTAATTTTTAAAAATTGTATTTGTTCATCGTAGAAAACATAAGTCTAGACTTCCAAAAGCCCTAGCAACGTACTGTGGTGTGTAGACGGAAACAACCATTCAAAGTCTGAGGCTCCCAAACCTCCCCAAATGTTCCAAATGTTCCTGCCTGCGTTGCCAGGGCGTTGGATGCACCTTCTCGTTCATATGCTCCAGGTCTCCAGGTCACCTTGGCCACATCTGGGAGTTTCCTCAACACGCTGCATCACGGGACCTTAGCGGGACCAACTTCTCATACCGACTAACCCACCATCCCGTCTAAGTATTTACTAATTAGCTTACAAAATCACGCATCCTCATAGGCCTGGCTTTCCGACTGATAATGTTCTCTGCCACAGTTCTGAGATTTTTGGCTTCATCATTTATTTGCCACCTAATGTACTCAATGTTTAATCGCCTCATTTCCCCCCAGGGTACAAATCTGCACTGTGCAAAGATGTATGGACAACGTGGTACCCTTTGCTTTCTCCTCAGTTTTTTGTTTTTATTTATTATCGTATATACAGTGCTCTGCTTGCATGTACTCCTGCAAGCCAGAAGAGGGCGCCATATCACATTACAGATGGTTATGAGCCACCATGTGGTTGCTGGGAATTGAACTCAGGACCTTTGGAAGAGCAGGCGGTGCTCTTAACCACTGAGCCATCTCTCCAGCCCAGTTTTTTAGTTTTTTAGTTTTTTTGAGACAGGGTTTCTCTGTGTAGTCTTGGCTGTCCTAGACTCACTTTGTAGACCAGGCTGGCCTCGAACTCACAGCGGTCCGCCTGCCTCGGCCTCCCAAGTGCTGGGGCTAAAGGCGTGTGGCACCACGCTCCGCCTTCTCAGTTTTGTCTTCTCGTATGTCTACATTTCAGCACAGTATAGGCTTCTTCCTTGTTTCCTGAAATTGTTAAGTCTCTTTTTGGTTTTGTTTGTTTGTTTGTTTTTGTTTTTTCCTAAAGATTTATTTATTATTGTATATACAATGTTTTATCTGCATACCAGAAGAGGGTATCAGATCATGTTATAGATGGTTGTGAGCCACCATGTGGTTGCTGGGAGCTGAACTCAGGACCTCTGGAAGAGCAAGACAGTGCTCTCAGCTTCTGAGCCACGTCTCTAGCCCTCTCTTTGGGAAGAACATTTACCAGTGCCTAAGAACTGGGCTTTGTAATTCAGAAAAGCATCCTTTGGCACCATTCTTGGTAGTCGTGTGATTGTGGGGTTCTCCCTTGTAAGGGTGTAGCCATTCACCATCGGCCTAGCACAATCCAGGGCTGGGGATACTATGGGGAGGGGTGCTGAGACCTTTCCTGTAGGAAGCACACATCTTGAGGGGACAGGAACAAGCCTGCAGGAGAACCTGAGATCAACTCCTCACCAACCTCGTTGTGGCTGGCTACATAAGGAAAGCAGACTGGGCGGTGGCTGGTCACCATGATCTTTGTGGCACCGATGATGGTTGGTGCCTGCAGTTGGCAGGTGGGGCAAGGGTGTCTGTTCTCGGACACCTGTTGAGGCTTGGACCATATCTCCTCATGGACCCAGATCCCAGAGGAGATAGCAAAGCCAAATGGGGAGATAGGTGTGTCCTATGTGGTCCGTGCCCTGGGCTGAACGGCTGGCGCATTGCCTGGTCATCAGGAGCTTGGGAGGAACTCCCATTGAGGCTGAGCTAGGGATTCAGTGGCGTGGGGCCTGTGCTGCCCACTGACCAACATGGGCCATCTTTGTGGCCGGGAGTTATTGGTCAGTCATGTTCCTTTATGGCTGGACTGAGGCTACGTGGATATGGCTCCACTCAACACTAGAACTCAGCGTCCAGGGCTCAGCCCCTTAGTGAAGAAACCTGAAGGAAGACGGCCTCATCGGTCTGCAGCCCCGTAGAGGGTCAGGAGTAATTTGACTAAGGGCTGGGGAAACAGGAGTGATGTTCCACAGAGCAGTGGCTTGCTTCTGTTCAGCGCTGGGGACCACAGCCAGTGCTCAGTGCTCTGCTAGCAGTTTGCTGCAACTTTGAGATGTGCAGGAAAGCATGGCGAGGGAGGGCATGTGACCCAGCACTGTGGCTCCCTATTGTGCATGCTCCTTATCCATGTGCGAAGGCAGCTGTTTCCTAGCCCATGATTCCGTCTACCCAACAGTCTTAGCACCTGCAGAGCTGAAAGTAGTAAGTGGTGCAGGGGACCTCAGCCTTGCAGTAGTGAGGGAGGGAAGCTTGGGGGAAGGAGGGAGAAGCCATGGCTGGCCTCTCACCTGTCCTTCTCTTTGAACAGGAGCTGGACAGGATGTAGGCCGCAGCTGCATCTTGGTCTCCATCTCTGGCAAAAATGTCATGTTGGACTGTGGGATGCACATGGGCTACAATGATGACGTGAGTGCTTTGGGTGGGTGTCTGGAGGGCAGCGAGGGCCGCAGTTTACTTCCTAGCTATGCTCTTTCTGTCTAGATACGTGAACCCTGGGGGACAGTGGGGGGAGTGGGCAGTAGGGGCATGCCTGGACAGCTATATGCATGCAGGGTGGGCACAGGTGGCCCCGATATACAATACTGAAAAGAAGAGCCCAGCTGGGAACAGCCTCTAGAGGATTCTTGAGGCTGGTCATAATTGGACCCTTTGGGCTTAGGTACTAGCTCAGATAGTAGTTTGTGAGGTCAGCTAATTGTTTGACCTTCCTAAGAGGTTATGAATAGCCAGTGGCCTGGGTGACATCCACCAATGCAGGGTTCTCTAATCCCTTGCTGGGGTCACTCCTTGCTTGGCAGGGGCAGATGGCCTGTTGTGTTCCAACTTTTCTCTTGTCTCCTCATCAGAGGCGCTTTCCTGACTTCTCCTACATCACCCAGAGTGGCCGTCTGACTGATTTTCTGGACTGTGTAATCATCAGGTAGGTTTGTCAGGGTTTTGATGGTCCTTCCTTGTACCCTGTTGTAGAGGTCAAAGGCCATGTGTGCTACCCAAGCACATTATGGGTCACTCTTCAGGATGGCCATTATCCCCTCAGAGCCACCACCTCTGGCTAAGACATTTATTTATTTATTTATTATGTATACAGTGCTTTGCCTGCATGTACACCTGCAGGCCAGAAGAAGGCACCAGATCTTATTATAGATGGTTGTGAGCCACCATGTGGTTGCTGGGAATTGAAGTCAGGACCTTTGGACTGCTCTTAACCTCTGAGCTGTATCTCCAGCCCTAAGATACATTTTTTTAAAGATTTATTTTTATTCTATGTGAATGAGTATTTTGCCTCCAAGTGTATAAGGGCACCACAAGCACTCACGCCTGCTACCTGCAATGTATAAGGGCACCACAAGCATACACACCTGCTGCCTGCAAGTGTATAAGGGCACCACAGGCATACACGCCTGCTGCCTGCAAGTGTGTAAGGGCACCACAAGCACACACGCCTGCTGCCCATGGTGGCCAGAAGTTGGTGCTGATCCCCTGGGACTGGAGTTAAGGAAGTCTGGGAGCTATCATGTGGATGCTTAGAACTGAACCAGTGCCCTCCACCAGAGCAGCAAGTGTTAACTTCCAGTCCCTGCCCCCTCCAGCCCAGAACTCTTTGGAACTAGAGTGACATGGTTGTGAGCCACCAAGGTCCTTTGGAAGAGCAGCCAGTGTTTCTAACTGTTGAGCCATATCTCTAGCCCATTTTTCTTTTAAAATTAGTGTGTGTGTCTCTGTGGGTGTGTGCCTGTAGAGGTCCAAGTCTTTGGATCCCCCTTGGATCCTCACGTGGTGAGGGTGATGGGAACTGAACTTAGGAATGGAAACAGGATTCTCTACAAGAGAGTATGAGTGCTGTAACCCTGAGTCAGCTTTCTATTCCTTGTTTTGCTTTTTTTTTTTTTTTTTTTAAAGACAGAGTCTCAGGTAGCTCAAGCTGGCTTGAATTCCTAACCCTCCTGACTCTGCCTCCCAAATGCTTGGACTACATGCATGTGCCACCACAGCCTATTCTGGTTGATGCTTAGTTATTAATTGCATGCTGTTTTGCTGAGCATCTAGACTGTTCTTTTGGGAAGGTTTGTAGCTTTTGTGTTTTGTTCATTTTTATTCTTTGGTACCTATGATAGTGATACACATTAGGTTTCAGTATGAGAGTGGACTGTGAGCGTAGGGCTGGGTGGGACGGCTGGGAGAGGAGAAGAGGGTGGTCCCAGGCTGATGAGAGGAGAGGGTGGTCCCAGGCTGGGAGAGGAGAGGGTGGTCCCAGGCTGATGAGAAGAGAGGGTGGTCCCAGGCTGATGAGAGGAGAGGGTGGTCCCAGGCTGGGAGAGGAGAGGGTGGTCCCAGGCTGATGAGAGGAGAAGAGGGTGGTCCCAGGCTGGTGAGAGGAGAGGGTGGTCCCAGGCTGATGAGAGGAGAAGAGGGTGGTCCCAGGCTGGGAGAGGAGAGGGTGGTCCCAGGCTGATGAGAGGAGAGGGTGGTCCCAGGCTGGGAGAGGAGAGGGTGGTCCCAGGCTGATGAGAGGAGAGGGTGGTCCCAGGCTGATGAGAGGAGAGGGTGGTCCCAGGCTGATGAGAGGAGAGGGTGGTCCCAGGCTGATGAGAGGAGAGGGTGGTCCCAGGCTGGGAGAGGAGAGGGTGGTCCCAGGCTGGGAGAGGAGAGGGTGGTCCCAGGCTGATGAGAGGAGAGGGTGGTCCCAGGCTGATGAGAGGAGAGGGTGGTCCCAGGCTGGGAGAGGAGAGGGTGGTCCCAGGCTGGGAGAGGAGAAGAGGGTGGTCCCAGGCTGATGAGAGGAGAGGGTGGTCCCAGGCTGATGAGAGGAGAGGGTGGTCCCAGGCTGATGAGAGGAGAGGGTGGTCCCAGGCTGATGAGAGGAGAGGGTGGTCCCAGGCTGGGAGAGGAGAAGAGGGTGGTCCCAGGCTGACCAGTGTTCCGTTCCCCCAGCCACTTCCACCTGGACCACTGTGGGGCACTCCCCTACTTCAGTGAAATGGTGGGCTACGATGGGCCCATCTATATGACCCACCCCACCCAGGCCATCTGCCCCATCCTGTTGGAAGACTACCGCAAGATCGCAGTCGACAAGAAAGGCGAGGCCAATTTCTTCACTTCTCAGATGATCAAAGACTGTATGAAGAAGGTGGTGGCCGTTCACCTGCACCAGACAGTTCAGGTCAGGATCCCTGGCCCGCTCTGCACATAGTCTAGCAGTCCGTGGGGTCCTGGTCTCAGGCCACCTCCTCTTACTATTCTGTCTAGCACTGTGCAGTAACCAAGCAACAATAGTGGGCTAGTGTCCAGCCGCATTTGGCATTTAGTTTGGGAGAATATACGTGGTCTGTCTGCATGTTGGTGTGCAGACCTATCTAGTCAAGGCTCTGCCCAAGCAGCTGCTCATAGTCCAGGCTGCGTCCTTCCCAGGGAGAGAAGGGCTCTGAGGTATATGCAACTTGTTGGTGTATTATTTGTTTTGTTTTGTTTTGGTTTTTTGGTTTTTGAGACAGGGTCTCTCTGTGTAGCCTTGGCTATCCAGGACTCGCTTTGTAGACTAGGCTGGCCTTGAACTCACAGAGATTCGCCTGCTTCTGCCTCCCTGAGTGCTGGATTACAGGCATGCGCCACTGAGCATGGCTATTTTTCATGTTTTTTAATCTTAGAGAATTTCATACATGTATATTTGATTATATTCTCCCCCAAACCCTCCCAAACACATCCCAATTCCAACTTTATGTTCTCTTATTTAAAAAAAAAAAAAAAAAAGACCAGCCCAACCCCCACCCCGCCCTACTGAGTCCAGTTCATATATCCAGGGAGTTGAAGCCACTAACTGGATCGTGGACCTCACCCCTTTAGGGGAAATGACCCTCTCTGTCCCAGCAGCTATCACTGGCCAACATCTGAGCCCCTGCCTAACCCGTGTTGGGATTGTGGTTGTGCAAATCTTGTGCAGTTATCACAGCTGCTGTGACTTCATGTGTGCAACAACTTTGCCATATCCAAAGGAAGGGTTGCTCAGTGTCCCTCCCCATCCATGGGCCTCCCCTTCTTCCCTCCCTCACTGTCCCTGAGCCTTGGGCGCAGAGAATGTGATAGATGTCTCACTGAGGGCGGAACACTCACAGTCACTTACTCTCAGCCCACAGGGTGCTTCATTTATTTATTTTGGTTTCCTGAGACAGGATTTCTCTGTGTGGCCTTGGCTGACCTGGACTAAGTTTGTAGACCAGGCTGGCTTTGAACTCCCAGAGATCTGCCTGCCTCTGCCTCCCAGGTGCTGGGATTAAAGGCGTGTGCCATCACTCCCGGCCTTGTCTTGCCTTCTTTTTTCTTTGCTTTTTTGTTGATATTGAACTCACAAAGATCCACTTGGCTCTGCTTCCAGAGTGCTGGGATTAAAGGTGTGCACCACCACTACCCGGCTTTGTCTTGCCTTTTTTCTTTTCTCTTCTTTCTTTTTTGCATGGTTTCTAAAAATTCTTTTTGTTTTCTTAGTGACTATATACTTTTACAATTAAAATTACTTGGAACTTTTTCCTTTTTTTTTTTTTTTCAGGATAATACAAAAGTCTTAGGACATCTTAAAATGTATAGCTCTCCTGGTTTATTATTTATTTTTGAGACAGGGTCTCATTTATGTAGCCTGGCTGGCACAGAACTTGGTATGTAGAGTAGGGTAGCTTTGAGCTCATAGAGATCCAGCTGCCTCGGGTCTCCCGAGTGCATCACCACGCCTGGCTCTTTATTATTGTTTCCATGTATATGTATGTTGTTTTTGTTGGCAGGGGATAGGTGTGTATGTGTGTGCTGCCTTTTTCAGACCATGTTTTGCTATGTTGTTGAGGTTAGGCTCAAATTTGTGATGTTTCTTCCTGTATTAGTCTTGGGTATTAGGACTGTAGGTTTCTGCCATGCCAGGTTGACTCTCTCCTTATTTTAATCTGCCTGCTGCCTTCTATGGAAACTTTGCTGTAAGGACTCCTTTGACAGTCCTACAAAAGGGACCAAAGATACACACCTTGTTTTTCTGGTCTACTGCCAGGATGTTTGCCTGGGTGTCTGGTTAGGATAGAGGTTTTACTGGGGCCCACAGACCAGGAACTGGTCCCAATCCCATCATTCTTTGAGTTATCCCTTCCAGGAGTGTATTTTCTAACCTCTGCCCTAAGTCTGGACCTCCTGGTAATGCCCTGCTGCTGATCTAATGGAAGCCAAGCCAGCCTGGGTTAAGCTAGCTGCATGCTGCTGAGGACCTTCGGAAGGGCTGGCCAACTTGGATTTTAGAAACTTTATTCTGTTCTTCCATCCATCGGGATCTCTTTTTCTGAGTCTTGGTGGCAAGGCCTATATCTGGAAGGGTCCATGCTAAATAAGAACGGTGAGGCCTGGTCAGCTGTTGGGGACATCATGTGCTCTGGCCTACAGAAGACAACGTGTTACAGTGTGCAGGAACCTTACATGCTCTGGCTGACATTCCTCTCGCCAGCCTTTGTGTGGCAGACTTTCCTGGGGAGATACCACACACATGTCTATGTGTTCGTGTCCTGAGTCTGGAAGGACAAAGAAAGAAAGAGAGTCACTGAAGGATGAGCTAAGGTTTGGCTGGCAGCAGGGAGAGATGCCTGTGGACTAAGTGTTAAAGCCACCACACAAAAGCATAGCTATTGACTATTACACAAAAGGTTTTTTTTTGGTAAAACAAATTATTCATATTAAAGCCCCTAGTCTAATCTATATGTTTCCTAAAAGGAAACCTCACACTCTGCAGCCTTAGTCCTTATTGGGTACTGTTTGTCTCATCCTCTCTGCAGCACCCAGTAATGCAAGACATTCCGGGGCGCCAGGTCTGTCTTATGACCAAAGTCACGCAAAGGCTGTAAAGTTCCTTTAGAAAAGCAACTTGTTAATCACAAAAAAAAGTAACTAAACAGTTACACAAAGATTTCTTCAAGGTCTAAGTATTTCCAGAAAACAAGCATCATTCCGATGTTTACCCTAAATGATTGTTAGAATTCCTACTACATCTATCATCTATGCAATCTAGAAAAGGGACCACAATTAAACAGTTGCACCAAAGATCCAATGAGATTTTTTGTTTTTTGTTTTTTGTTTTGTTTTGTTTTTTTTGTTTTTCAAGACAGGGTCTCTCTGTAGCCTTGGCTGTCCTGGACTTACTTTGTAGACCAGGCTGCCCTCTAACTCACAGCGATCTGCCTGCCTCCCGAGTGCTGGGATTAAAGGTGTGCGCCACCACGCCCGGCTCCAATGAGATTTTTTAAATTGGGTTTACTAACAGGAGTATGGCTGGGATAGGGATAACTCAAAAATTGCTACATCACCAGAATATGCGTGATGCTTTCTCGGAGGTTTCTATCCAGCTTGGAGGCAGCTCCACCAACGTAACCCAGCAGGCCATCCAGTGACAAGGGCCTGAGAGAGAGTATTAGGAAATAAGATGGAAAACCTTGGGACCAGGAGGTCTTCCGTAAGCTGTCTTCTGCCAAGCAAGATCATTCAGAAGTCCAGCATCGTATATGTCCCCTTTCCAGGAGAGAAATGGGGTAGAGTTAGCAGGGTTATACAGCTGGAGACGCCAGCAGGAAGCTAATCGAGCAGGGTTGCGCACAGGGAACACAGGGCACCTCAAGGGCATTGAAGCAGTACGCTGTGTCTCCTCGGGAGGGAAAGCCACGTTCCTAGGGACTGAAACCTCACTTGGTGATGCAGGCCCCGCCCCACACAGGGCCTTACTAAGTCTGTCCCTATGCAAGGCCACAGAAGGAGTTCTTTTTATCCCTTTTGTCAGGGCCACTAAGAAAGCCTTGAAACTGGCTCTCAGCACTCCACAGTCAGATCATTTCTCATCTCTGATTTCTTTTTGTTTTTTGAGACAGGGCTTCTCTGTGTAACAGCTCTTCCTGTCTTAGAACTTGATTTATAGACCAGGCTGGCCTTGAACTCACAGAAATCCACCTGGCTCTGCTGGGGTTAAAGGCGTGTGGCAACATGCTTGTCTCATCTGATTTCTTAATCCCCCTCCCCCCCAAGATAGGGTTTCTCTGTGGAGCCTTGGCTGTCCTGGACTCGATTTGTAGGCCAGGCTGGCCTGGAACTCACAGCGATCCACCTGCCTCTGCCTCCCGAGTGCTGTGGTTAAAGGCGTGCGCCACCAGCCCAGCTTCTGATTTCTTTTCTTCCCACAGTTGAGCTGATCTGAGTCTCTAACCCCAGCAACTACTTACTCCCTTTTATGCTGCCTCCCAAGGGCTGGGATTAAAGGTGTGCACCACCACACCCTGCTGGCCTATTGGAGTCTTAGTTTGGGTTACTGTGGTTCCTAATTTGAGTGTTTTGTTTTGTAGTATTTGGGGCTTATTTGTTCTCAGTAGTCTAGAAGTGTGGTTTCTAGACCCTTAGATACTTAATCTGGCTCTGTTTGTTTTTACTGTGCTACAACTCTTAAGCCCTAGACTTATTGTGAGAAACAGGAGTTGACTGGACAGGCTTAAGGTAATCACCTACTTCCTGCTGGTCCCTGCCCTGTAGACCTGACAGCACTCTTCCTTCTGCAGGTGGACGATGAACTGGAAATTAAGGCGTACTATGCAGGCCATGTGCTGGGGGCAGCCATGTTCCAGATCAAAGTGGGCTCCGAGTCCGTGGTCTACACGGTCAGTGGAAGGACTTGGCCTGGTTGAGTTTGCTGAGAGTAGAAAGACACCTTCCTTACTGACATTTCCTTTCCAGGGGGATTACAACATGACACCAGACCGGCATCTGGGGTGAGTAGGGCCCGTGTCCCACCCTGTGGGAGTGCCTAGGAGTTGGCAGCTCTAAGAGGCATCATGTGGGCATCTAAACTCCCTCCTGTGCAGTGTGGAGAGGCCCGTCTTCCCTGTTGTTTGCCCAGACTATGCGACCATGATGTTTGGTGCCAGGGGCTAGAGTCCACTTGTCACTCTCAGTTCTGTCCTACCTCTGTTGTTCTAGGGCTGCATGGATTGACAAGTGTCGCCCCAACTTGCTCATCACAGAGTCCACATATGCCACAACCATCCGAGACTCCAAACGCTGCAGAGAGCGAGATTTCCTAAAGAAAGTTCATGAGACTGTGGAGCGTGGTGGGAAGGTACTGGCTGTAGGCGGCTTTGGGCATGTGCCCACTCTGGCTACTTCTGCAGGCTTCACTGTCCTACATGTGGTCAGGTTCTGGGTTGGGGTGGGGGGTGTTGCTATTTGTTTGGGACTGAGAAGACAGATTCCAGAGTCTTCCATTTTCTCATGTTTGCATCGTCTCCCCATACGAGCCCTGTCTCAAGGGCTGTCAAGGGCCTCCCCCAGTCCCTGCTGCCTCCACATAGGGCACACACAGCACCTATAGTTCCTCCATGCCTTAGATTCCTGTGCAGTAATGCTGTCCCTGATCACTTAACTTGCCAGCAAGGGTACAATGAGCATTTCGCTACATGCTGTTTTGAGGGAACAGTAGCATGGCAGCGGCTCCCCCTAACCCAGCCTCACCTACCCTCAGGTGCTGATCCCCGTGTTTGCACTGGGCCGAGCACAGGAGCTCTGCATCCTGCTGGAGACCTTCTGGTAGGTACAAACAGGGATCCCCACAGGTAGGAAGAAAAAGATGGAATACACCCTGCATAGGACATAAGTCTCACACCGTTAAGTACAGTGGAACTGTTAAGAAGTCAAGACAGCCAGGCGGTGGTGGCACACGCCTTTAATCCCAGCACTCGGGAAGCAGAGTCAGGCAGATTGCTGTGAGTTCGAGGCCAGCCTGGTCTACAAAGTGAGTCTAGGACAGCCAAGGCTACACAGAGAAAACCTGTCTCAAAAAACTAAAAAAAAAGTCACGGCCGCCCTGAGTAACACTGGGTGCTGTTCTGTGTCTAAGATACAGATCTATTAGACCTGCTGTCCTGGGTGGAGCTGTGTATGTGTTGGGACATCACACTTGAACCATCATTTGCAAACTGGGGACCACATCACTCTTATGTTTTATAGGTCACAAGCTAAGAGGCCTGGCTTAGTGGTCATCAGTGTAGAGACAGCATAGGTTTCAGTTTAAGGGACAATGGACTTAGCCCCAGCCATAGCTACTGAGGTATCTGTGCAGCAGAGGGTCACATGTTACAGGCTAACCCTGGGCCCCCTGTACTGACTGGGCTGGTGGACACACAGGGAGCGCATGAACCTGAAGGTACCCATCTACTTCTCTACGGGCCTGACAGAGAAGGCCAACCACTATTACAAGCTTTTCATCACTTGGACCAACCAGAAGATACGGAAGACATTTGTACAGAGGAACATGTTTGAGTTCAAGCACATCAAAGCCTTTGACCGGACATTTGCTGACAACCCGGGTCCCATGGTAAGGCCCTGGCAATGTAGCTTCTCCACCTCTGGTGCCAGGATCCCTGCCGGTGGAGCTCTGGGAAAGACAGCTGGCCAAAGACCTGGAAAGGGCTACTCTTCTGACCCTTGTCAACCCTGCAGGTTGTGTTCGCCACACCTGGGATGCTGCATGCTGGCCAGTCCCTGCAGATCTTCCGAAAGTGGGCAGGAAATGAGAAGAACATGGTGAGGCCTTGGGGCCAACTCCCAGGGGCTCCTTACAGCTTTAGGGAACCAGAGCACAGAAGGACTGGCTCTCGAATTTTGTGTGTCCTGACCCCATGAGATGCCCCTGCTGCTGCTGCTGTGCCCTGCCACAGTGGTTGGCTGAGGCATTCAGGTCAGAGGTTACCTCTGTTTGCAGGTCATCATGCCTGGCTACTGTGTGCAAGGCACTGTCGGCCACAAGATCCTTAGTGGGCAGCGCAAGCTGGAGATGGAGGGGCGCCAGATGGTGAGTGTCCCCCTGTCCTGGCTCAGCAAGCCTCCCAGGCTCTCGGCTGCTCTAACCCTTCCTGCATCTTGTGATGCCACAGCTGGAGGTGAAGATGCAGGTGGAGTACATGTCATTCAGTGCCCACGCTGACGCCAAGGGCATCATGCAACTGGTGGGGCAAGCAGAGCCAGAGAATGTATTGCTGGTGCACGGCGAGGCCAAGAAGATGGAGTTCCTGAGGCAGAAGATTGAGCAGGAATTCCGTAGGCAACTAGTGGGCAGGGATGACCTGTGAGATGGTGTAGGCAAGGCTGGCAGCCTAGACTGAGGCGCTCTGCACATCTTTCCTCAGGGGTCAACTGCTACATGCCAGCCAATGGTGAGACAGTGACGCTGCCTACAAGCCCCAGCATCCCCGTGGGCATCTCCTTGGGGCTGCTGAAGCGGGAGATGGTGCAGGGTATGACGGGCAGCCTGGGGCTTGGGTCAAGGGAGGCAGGTAACTGGTGGCTTGTATTGACTGTGTTGTTCCTTCCCTCACAGGGCTGCTCCCTGAGGCCAAAAAGCCTAGGCTCTTGCATGGCACCCTAATTATGAAAGACAGTGTAAGTATATAAAACGGTAGTGGAGTGGGGACATCGATCATTATGTCCCCTGACTTGTTGGCCTTTACCCTACAGAGTTTCCGGCTGGTATCCTCAGAACAGGCCCTTAAGGAGTTAGGCCTGTCGGAGCACCAACTGCGCTTCACCTGTCGTGTGCACCTGCAGGACACACGCAAGGAGCAAGAAACAGCCCTCCGTGTGTACAGCCACCTCAAGAGGTGCGCTCTGGCCTTGGCCCACCCCTACAGGCAGGGCGAGGCTGGGTCTCACTATGTCTCTCCACAGCACCCTCAAGGACCACTGCGTACAGCACCTCCCCGACGGCTCTGTGACTGTGGAGTCCATTCTTATCCAGGCTGCTGCCCACTCAGAGGACCCTGGTACCAAGGTGCTACTGGTTTCCTGGACCTACCAGGTAAGGAGGATGGGCATCACTTGTATACCTTGAGACCTATTCCCTTGGTGTTGTGCTGTCTGTGGTGGGTAACTGCTTCCCTTTCTTACAGGATGAGGAGCTGGGAAGCTTTCTCACAGCGTTGCTCAAAAATGGCCTTCCCCAGGCTCCCAGCTGACATGTAGCCATCAGTAACTCTAGTCTCTTGCTGTTTGCCCAGCAGGAGGACCAGGGCCCCAAGACTGGGTCACGCAGACTCTGTTCTAGGGATGAGACCAGAGTCACAGGCTAAAGAAATAAACAGGCTTTTTTGTTCTCTAAGTCTTTTATTCCTGCCCCCTTTTCTTCAAGATGGGCCTTCCAGAAAATGCTTACAGCTGTTAACCAACCGGTACCCCGTGTCAGTCCCTTTAGTAACAAAGGGATGTTCAGGGTAGAAGGATTGGGGAGGTGGGAGCTGCTGAAAGGTAGACAGGACTGCCAGGGCCCCACACAGTTGTGGGATACTCTTTCCTGAGTGCAGTGCCTGTTGGACAAGGCTGACGGCCAGACTTAGTGTGGCTCTTCACCTCCACTGAGTGTACAGTCAGCTGGTTTCCAGTGTGGACCCCATAGGGGTCAGGATATAGGACCTATAGATAGACCTCAGGTCAGAGTACAACTCCTCCCACAGTTGCATTGGCTTACCCCCCAAAATCTGGCCCTGTGGCCCACTCAGTCTATACCACCAAGCTCTGACCACCGGTCCCTAACTGAAGCCCTTTCTCCCTGCCACTGGCTTCCCCACTAGGTGTCTGGAGTCTCATCTAGTACAAGGGGTTTTGAGAGCCTCAGAAGGCCGTCCTCAGTGAGGACCCAGCTTTGGGGAACCAGGCTCTTTCCCATCCACGCCTCTTACCAAAGTCATTGTATAGCACTGACTTCAAGAACAAGCCTCGGGCAGGGGCGACTTGAGTCTGGTGCTTGCCCAGGGGATCTTGACTCTCCAGAATCCCTTTCACCTGTGTGGGTGTCAGGGTCCCTAGTCCCACAGCCACCAGCACAGCTGTCATCCTCCGCACCTGCAGCAGAGAGCTCAGGTTGTCACAGGTGTCTACCTGAGACACCTTGGGAGGGTCTGTGATAGCCTACCTGTCGGTATAGGAAAGACTTGCTTTCAAACTCCAAGGTCCAGAACTGCAGCCTCCTAGGAACACAGACAGCTTTGAGGTCCAAGCCACAGGCCAGCCTCAGCCACCCTAGCCCACCATGTGGCCTCAGACAAGACAAAGGTTTAAGTGCTGGTTTAAAGGCTCAGCCATCCACGGTGGGTTCTTGCTTCATTGACCACCAGATCCAGAGGATGAGAATTTAGCATGATTTTTCTTGGAGTCTGTACATACTGTATAAGGAAACAACTATATGACAGCATTAGCCTGTGCATGGGAGGTAGCAGTGTGCTGAAACCGGACATAGCTAGCCTACCATCAAGATGGAACCCTGGTCACACTGAAGCCCTCCTGCCCTTGGGGCTGGTTGCTGGTGGGAAGCCCACTAGGCAGTGCTTGAGGCAGAGAACTTACACAGTCTGTCAAATTGGACTGGAACCTTTTCAGTGACTGCCAGAACCCATCTGCTACAAAGACATGTAAGGCGACATTTCTTCCCCGTGCTCCTAGCCACGCAGAGACCCTAGCCCAACAGGAAAAAGATGAATTTCTGGCCAGCGCCTTACCCTCCAGGCCCAGTGGATGACAGTAACCAGCTCACTTTATTAGGTTATTGTGAGGACTAATTTAACCCTGGTGGCCCCTAGACCTGCATGGGGCCACAGTGCAAGGCCACTCTTCTCACCTGCTCTCTTGGGGAAGGGCAAATGGGCTGGCTGGACCAGGAGACACAGAGAGTCTTTGTAGTGTGCGCACAGCACTTGTGGACGGGCTGCCAGCAGACTGGAAAGCACTAAAATCGTGTGTCCCAAGGAGATGCTGGGCAGCTTCCTGCATGGCAGCCACATCCAGGGACCTGCGGAGCCAAAGGAGCATTGAGGAGGGCGTCCCCAGATGGATGGCGAACCTCTCCCTTCCCTTTCTTACTTCACTCACTCTGTCGGCAGAGCCCAGCATACATTTTGTTCAAACACAGGCAGTTGTTCTGGCCAGGGGCAGCCTGTGGCCAGGCGGTATAGGTAGGTTCTGGATGTAGCTGCATGGCGAGCGTGGAAGTCGTTGGGCACTCGAAAGGCCTTAAGTACACTGTGGCAAGCAGATCTGGTTCAGCCCAGGAATGAGTCTACCCAGCACTCTGGAAATCTCCCGCTCACCTCCAAGTTGCCCAGAATAATGTCTTTCCGGACCTCAACCTCCCTCCACAACGGATGGTGGGGTGCATCAGTAAAGGACAAACGGCAGAAACATGCTCAGTCCTCGGGCTCACCGAATGGCCGGGTGCTTCAGGTGGGTGTTGAGGGCCTGGGTCACGATCTCCGGGGAGAAAGGGGGCAGGCCTGAGCGGCGCTGTATGTCCAGGTGCGCCGCGTTGCTCAGGGCATGCACTCCGGCATCAGTGCGGCTGGAGATAGTAAACCTGACCGGCTCGACCGAGTTCAGCCGCTTGGCAGCCTCCTGCGGGGACACGGTGCAGGCAACCAGCCAGGCACAGCGAAGGCCGCAGCCCGCGGACCAGTGCTAGGAGTGCGGGCAGGGACTGGAGCTACCGGCGGCTTCATCCTCCCCGAACCTGTCATCGCAGTAACCAAAAGAAAACAGTTTACCTCCAGGAAGTTCTGCACCCCAATAGCGCGATGATTGCCCCTCACGGCTGCGACCCCACTGCGGAGAGAGACGGGAGTGAGTTATCCGCCGCGGCTGTGGGAGCTGCCCCAGCTGGGTCCCTCGGCCCTCGAGCGCGTTCGTGAAGGGCAGGCCAGTGTCCCTAGGCTCCGGGCGCCCCGGTGCGGACCGTGCCTCCCTTGGCCGTCTTGCAGACCTCCCGCGAGCCCAAGTGGAGGAACCGGAGGTAATAGCGGGGAAACCTACTTGAAATCAGTGCCCAAGTACTGGAAGAACACAAGGTAGCGCGCACGCACGGAGCCCACGGCCGGGCAGGAGCCCATACTTGAGTGGTTGGCGGGCGGGGCGGTTGCACGTGGCTGGCGGTCGGTCCTGCCCAGCTGGGACGGCGCCTGCGCACTCGCTCGGCCCACCCCGCCCGGCCTCCTGGACGGGAGGGACGGAGGCGGGACCAAGCTTAGGGAGCGAGTGCGAAGTGCTGCCCTCTGCCTCACAGGGGCGGGTTGCTTCTGCACGACTCTCCACGGTTCGTTCATCCCCTTTCGGCCCTTCAGTCCGGATCTCCCCGGCGCCGCCCCGCTCTCCCGGAATGTGTCTGTCAGCCGCGTTCTAGCCGAGCGCTCCCAATTGCAGTTCCCGTAAACTCCCTGAGTTTGACCATGGCAGGGATGCCCAAAGTCAGAGAGCCGTGTTCTTCCCTTTCCCGCGACCGGGCGCCGCGGCCCACCCCGCTCCCAGACCCCGGCGACTGAGAACCGAGCGCCGGGCAGGCACGAGAGCGCACGGTGCCTTTAGCGACGCTCCCCAGCGCTGCGCCCCCCTCCCGCCCCCCGCGAGGTGACAGCGGGCGGCGCGGGCGGCCGCGGACTTGAGCGACGCTCCCCGGCGGTGACAGGCGGGGCGGGGCCGCGGCGCGCCGGCCTCATTCCGAGGCGGGCGGGCAGGCGGGCGCGGAGCCCAGCGCGGGCGCGGCGGACCGTCTACCGGCCGGGGATGCCGCTCGATGCGCCTTGGTCCTCTGTCCAGTGAGCGCCGCTCACCGCAGCCATGACGGTGGAGTTCGAGGAATGCATCAAGGACTCGCCGCGTTTCAGGTGTGCCGCGGGCCTCGGGTAGGGCGCGGGCGGGGATGGGGAGCCGCCTTTGTGCCAGAGACAGCGTAGGGGCGCCCAGCATGGTGACCGTTCCGAGTCCAGCTGGACGGAGCGGAAGACTTGGCCTAAACAAACCGTCTGGAGCCGGAGTCGCGGTCCCCTAGCTGCGCAGCTCCGCCTCTGGCCTCCGGGGGGACCGGAACAAAAGACGCCCCTGTACTGATCACCTCGCGCGCGGGGAGGGGTTGAATGCTCGGACTGCCTTGGGCAGCTGTGTGTACCACGGGGCATTTGCGCGCAGTGCCATCTCTAGAGCTGTCCACCCTCCTTTGTGTGTGTGCTTTCATGTGCCACAAGTACTGAGCTCCCCCAGGGCCCTGTAGTGCAGTTCTGGCTAGGAATGTCTGACATCCTGTTCATCAGTCTCTGTCTCTGTCTTGGTCCATATGTCCAGCGCAGCGAATAGGTGGAACCATCGGAGGCCATCAAGGCCTGAGATGGACACCTTGGTGAAAGTGAACGGTGATATGATGAGTGACCCAGGAGCCTGGAGGGGTAGGGGCTGTGGGCTGAGGAAGCCAGGGTTAGGTGGGAGGAGGGTATGGGCCTTGCTCACTTAGGAGTTTGTTTCTTTTGTTGTTCCTGGACATACAGTCATGCACATCTGTGTGAACCACACGGCCACACAGACACTCACACACACACACACACACACACACACACACACACACACATCTGTTTTAACTGGGTGACATTTGTCAGAAAGTAATGGAGTACCTCTCCTGTGTGTCATTTGAAATTGCGCACGTTCATCGGGTCTCCTACCTCCATATGTGCATCGATACAGGGGAGCGTGTTCTGCCACTCTGCCCCTCCTCTGAGGAGGCGCCAGACCACGCACATGAATGTGTGGGTGAGCTGTGACATTGGGTTGGTGTGCTTGATGCGTGCACATAGCCTAATGAGGGCGCACACATGCGTGTGCATGTGCCACTTCTCTGTGGCTTCATGAGTCATGCTACTAGATACGTGTTAATGTATGCAGGTGTGTGTTTCATAGCACGGGTGCACATTTCTGTGCACGCGTGTGTGCCATGTCCCTGGAACACACGTCTGTATGCCCTGTGCTACTATGTACATGCATGTGTTTATGTATTAGCATGCAGCATGCCTCTAGACATGCGTGCCTGACCACATACATACGTGCGGGGGACTACCTCAGCAGCTCTTTTGCAAAACCACCTTGCAAGGGAGTCAGCAAGACACACCTCAGGAACCTTGGAGCATTACAGTTAGTCAAGAGTGTCCGCCGACCGTAGGCAGGGGTCTTGAGGCAATCGTCTGCGCTCTCCTGTTTCCTGTTGCTGGGTGATTGGGAGGAGTACTCTGAGAGCCTGCGATACCCCACAGTCCTACATCCAGGCTTGATAGGAGTCATGGCCAAGATCGCTGTGCTGGGAACTTGGCCCGGGGTTGAAGCGCTCCTTTTGAGAAGCTCTGGCTCCACCCTGATGTATGGGGGGTTTGTGCCTGAGCAGAGAGCCAGTCACCTCCGGGCCTTGGTTGCCACAGCCAGCCAGTTGGACTTGTGGGTCCACAGTAGGTGTGGCGGCTACCTAAGGCTCAACATTACTTCTTTTGGTGGGTGGAGGTAGGGGGTGTTGGGGTGAGGGCTGAGGATGACTCTCTGGACCTTGGTCTTGGGGTCATGGAGACCAGGCTTTGTGGGGTTTGGTGGGCCGTGATTTGATGGGTGTGAAGAGTCCCTGTCCACTCTAAGGTGTTACCGAGGTTATAACTTGACCTTTTTTGGCCAAGAACCTGACCGGTAGGGCTGGCAGGAGGATGTGGAAATGAGGTGGCGCGTAGACCCCAACCTGGAAATGGCTGGTAGTTTTGCTTTGGAGCTCTCGGCCTAGGATAAGGGCTTGTGACAGCCTAGGAATGCCTCATAGTCCCTGGAGCTGTGGGTGGGGGTGCAGGGGAGCCCCGGAAGAGGAGCCAGCCCAGCCTTGACTGCAAGCCCTGCCCTGGGTGGGGCTTCAATCGCTGAGTCATGGCTTTGGTGAGGGGGCTCCTCCCCAGCCTCCAAGCTGCTCAAGTCCCTGACTGGCAAAATAGGCCTAGGGCAGGCAGGAGGGGTTGCCCTCAAGTCCTTGTCCGAGGAAGGGAGCTCTGAGAGACTCCTAGGGCAGGATGATGCCCAAGTGAGCCTCTAGTAAGTGCCCACCACATTCCCACGTCCCTGTGAGTACAACTGTCAGCTCCTGGTGCAGCCCCTCCCAGTTCCTGGCTCCCTGGCCAGCTGCAGCTCTCCATGCAGCTGTCTGGGCTGTCGGGCCTGCCCTGGGAAGCCCTGAATCGCTCTCTCCTAGGCAGATAGTTACATCTGTGTTCTGGGAACTGCTGGCTCTCCTAGTGGCCAGAGTCCTGGAACAGAGCCTCCTGTGGTGGCCTGTGTTAGGGCTCATAGCTAAAGGGCATTTTTCCCCCCAAGCAGGACAGGCTGTGCAGCATCCTTAAGAGGCATGGCTGCTAATGGTCCAGTCAGATGCTGCAGCTCCAATCCTGTCCCCTCGCTGCTTTAGAATTCGTGGCCCTTTGGCCCTCAAGAAGGGATGAGGCTAGTGGCCAGGACCTTTGAGGATTCATGGTCATTTCAGCCCCAGATCCTAATTGAGGACACCCTAAACCATGTCCCCTCACCCAGCTCTTTCTCGTTGGCCTTCTAGAGAATAGGACAGAAAGGGGTGAGGAGATGCTAGAACTGGATGGCTTCCCCTCTGGTACCCCACCCTCAGCCAGTGTGAGACTTGTTCCTAGAGGTCTGCCTAACCCTTTGCCTCTACCCACGCAGGCCAGATGGGCCTAGCTCACCAGCTAACTGATTGTATGCGGTGGGGGACTGCTGGGAGACTGCCCTTATTTCCTTATTTCCTGTTCCCAAGTTGGAGATGGGAGGGGGGGGCAGTCACGTGCTTAATCCATCTGCCTTTGGCTTCCGGGATTCTCCCCGGTTTCTCCTGATGATGTCATCATTAACTCCTCCCTCCCCAGGGCATCTTCTTTACCAGGCTGGACTGGTGGGAGTTGGCTCTAAAAAAACCTGACCCATCTCTCCTTCTTGCTGGACCGAGCTATATGGAGTTTTGTGGTTGAGAGAGATGGAGGGCTTTTCCCTCACTGGCTTGAGGCATCGTCCCTTAGCTGATGGTTCATAGCCAGCCTGCTTTGGAGTCATCTAGCTGCAGGCCAAAGTGACATGCGTTCGAAGCAAAGAAGTAAGGGACAGGCTCTAGTTGTGGAGGCTCTGCAGTGAGGTCGAAGTCCACCTTTGAGCCCCAGAGAAGGCTGCCGTGGGCACCAACGCCGCACCATGAGACTTCAGGGTTATTGTGCTTAGGGAATAAGGACTTGATTAACCTTGTTTCATAGAGCATAGATACAGTATAGGATGTGTGTGTGTGTGTGTTGGGGGGGGCCTGTGACAGCACATGTGGTATGGCTAGGTGGCTTCACCCTGCCTGGTGGGCTCTGGGTAGCTCCAAAGTGCTGGACCTGGGTCCCAGTTATGTCCATCAGGCAAGGTGTTTGCCTCTCTCAGCCTCGGTTTCTTGGAGCTCCCTTCTGTCAGCAAAACCCAAGGGGAGATGCAAGAGGACATGAAACTCCCGCTGATCTAATTACCCAATTCTTGTTGTAGGGCAACTATTGATGAGGTAGAAACAGATGTGGTTGAGATCGAGGCTAAGCTGGACAAGGTAAGAGGCGTACCTGGTGGTGCATAGAGGGCCCAGAGTCACTCTGCCCGCTCCAAGCCCAGCCTGGAACTTTGGGGTGACTCCAGGTATAGCTACCTATGTCTGAGATGCCAGTTGGACGGGAAACGGCTGCTGTGCTCGCTGTGCCTAGTGTGGCAGGGGTGGGACCAAGAGGCAGGTTAGGGAAGGGGAGAGGGCACAGGTGTCAGAGCCAGGAGGCAGGGGCTGTATGCCCTGTGGCCCCTCTGACCCTGTGGAGCCATTTCACACTCCAAGCCTGTGCCCCCTGCTTGAGGTTTCTCTGTCCTGCCAGCCTATCGGTGGATCTGAGTCACCATCTTGGAGAAGCTCAGGCCCTCATTTTGCCCACCCTGTCCCACTTGCAGCTGGTCAAACTGTGCAGCGGCATGATTGAAGCTGGTAAAGCCTACGTCACCACCAACAGGCTCTTTGTGAGCGGCGTCCGAGACCTGTCTCAGCAGTGCCAGGGTGACACCGTAATTTCGGTGAGGGGCCAATGTGGGGGTGGGGGAAGCCCCCTAAAGGGTGCCTAGATCATGAGTATTGGGTGTCTGCGTTCCGCTTGAGGACACCTAACCCCGGGCAGGGAGGAGTCTTAAGTGACTTAAAGGAGACGCTAGCTACATGGCCTGTGTGGTGGCCTTAGCCCCACTGCTCTTTCCAATGTGGTCTTCCCCACATTTTTCTTCAGGAATGTCTGCAGAGGTTCGGAGACAGCCTGCAGGAGATGGTCAACTACCACACGGTGAGCCATGTGGTCTCTACATCCATTTAGCCTACACCGTGTCTCTTGAAGGCCCTAACCTAGACCACAGCAAAGCTGACTGGTTCGTAGGTACCCGAACTGGTAGCCATGAGTGAGAAAGACCATCTTCTGCTCCTTTGATCTACAGAAATGGTAGCCACCTGAGTCTATGAGTCAGTGCAGTGTGCAGGATGTTTCAAGGAGGGGCTGCTATGCCCCCGGCTGTGGCCAATCCAGATCCTAGGGCAAGGAGGCAGCACACAGCTCAGACCTGTGGGCAGCAGTGTCTTGGGGTGAGGAGACCGTGGAAGGTTCTTCTAGACCCCAAGCTGGGCAGAACTTTTCATCCCAGGCCAGCTTATTTCTGGGTGACAGCTTCACTGCTATCCAGGCAGGCATGGTAGCCTCCTAAGGCCCTGGTACTGATGCGTGTAGACACAGCAGAACAGGCCAAGTGTCTGTGGGGTGGGAGTAGAGCTCAGAACCAGTGTCCCAGACTAAACAAGGAGCTTCCATTTGGCCAGATCTGGGGAAGCTCAGAAATAAACCAGTCTGTTTATCTACCCCTGGCCTGGCTCAGCCATCCTCTATGTGTCACTGTGGGTCAGGAGTATGTGTGCGCATGCCTGCGTGCGTGCGTGCGTGCGTGCGTGCGTGCGTGCGTGCGTGCGTGCCTGTGTGTGTGTGTGCGTGCCTGTGTGTGTGTGTGTGTGTGCGTGCCTGTGTGTGTGTGCGTGCGTGCGTGCCTCTGTGTGTGTGTGTGTGTGTGTGTGTGTGTGTGTGTGTGTGTAGGGTGATATGAAACCACTTCAGTTCCCAGCAATCAGCTACCACCTTCCCCAGGCCAAGCCCTATGGGAGCTCCTTGCTGGTAATCAGCCTTGAGGCAGCCCATGTGTGCCACCCATGCAGATGTTGAAGGTGGAGTTTAGAGGCCTGCTTGCCATCACAGTGACCTCCAGACTGGCTAAGGGCCAGATGGGAAGATGAACAAGCGCTACAGCTGTTCACACCCCCACCCCCACCCCCGTCCCCAAGAGGCCACCCTGGTACACGGCAAGCTCTGCAGCTAGTGTTCACTGTAGAGAGCTGGGACCCAGGAAGAGATGGGCAGGGGTCTCAATGTTCACCTGTTGGGGATGGGACTTTGTCTGTGGGGTCTTGCTAGTGGTGACCCTAATAACCTCTGTCCTGCCTCTATCCCAGATTCTATTTGATCAGGCCCAGAGATCGGTGCGGCAGCAGCTCCACAACTTTGTCAAAGAGTGAGTGGCCAGAACAGCCAGCCAAGCCCTTAGCCCCATAGCCAAGTGCCATGGGGAAAGCTGAATTCCAAGTTCCATCTTCAGGAAAAGAAGGGCAGCAGGTCCTTGGCCAAGGCTTCAGGCTGTGAGAAGCCTTTGCCCTCTGACAGGAGGCTCAACCAACAGGGGCAAAGGCCAGGAGACGGGCTAGACAGGGAAGGGTGGAGTTGTAGTTTACCCCCATGCCGTAGAGGAGATGCAGGCCGACGTTTGGCACATGGGGTCTGGACTAGACAGATCTAGAGTAAGTTGGTGAAGGACTGGGAGGTTCTAGAGCAGGGGAGAGGGAGGAAAAAGCTCGGTAGAGTCCAGGCCCTTCTCAGGAGCCGCTGGGGGACGGTGAAGGAGAGCTCAGGGTATCTAAAGCCTACTGTGCACTGACCCCTTCCCTGACCTCTGGTTCGTGGCACCTACGCTGGCTGGCATCCAGGGATGTGCGGAAATTCAAAGAGACGAAGAAGCAGTTTGACAAAGTGCGGGAGGACATGGAGTTGTCCTTGGTGAGGAATGCCCAGGCACCAAGGCACCGGCCCCATGAAGTAGAAGAGGCCACGGGGGCCCTCACTCTCACCCGGAAGTGCTTCCGCCACTTGGCACTGGACTATGTGCTCCAGGTTAGCTGTGAGTCAGTAGCAATGTGGCCTGGACTAGGGTAGGCAGCAGGGGTGGCTGCCGTGATCTGATCCAGGAGGCTCTAGGGCTATGGCAAGGGTTGGGGTTCTTGGTTTCATCCAGATGCGACTGTACATTCTGACAGAGGGAGGGTGAGGCTGATACCGTGCAGACGCCTAAACACCACTTGAGGTTTCGGAACTCTGAGCTGTCCAAGTGGATTCTAGAAATGTACAGGCCACAGGCTTCTGGGCCCTGACACCTCATCTGTTTGCTCTTCCTCTGACAGATCAACGTCCTCCAGGCCAAGAAGAAGTTTGAGATCTTAGATTCTGTGAGTGCCTGTGTGGGGAGGCGCGTGTGGCGTGGCGTGGCGTGGGCAGTAGGAGCTGGGCCTCACTGGGACTCCACTCTCACTGCAGATGCTGTCTTTCATGCACGCCCAGTACAGCTTCTTCCAGCAGGGGTATAGCCTACTGCACCAGCTGGACCCCTACATGAAGAAGCTGGCGGCTGAGGTGAGCCTATAGGAGTGGCTCAGTGAGTGAGCTTCTGCGGGGGGGGGGGGGGGGGGGGCTCCTGGTTAAGGCCTTGGGAAGGGGTCTACTGCCTTCCTTTGATCCCCACAGTTGGACCAGCTCGTGATCGACTCTGCGGTGGAGAAGCGTGAGATGGAACGCAAGCATGCTGCCATCCAACAACGGGTGAGGCCCTGCAGCCCAGCTCCCTGAGTACGGGAGAATGTCATTAAAGGCCATTTTTTCCCTCGTTGCCGCTCCACAACTCTGATCTGGGACACCAATAGACACTTTACAAACTCTGCCCTTCTTCCCAAAACTGTCTACTTACTACTCACTAGGCCTCACGTCAACCGCTAGCTGAGTCTGCTCTACCCGTGACGTACAGCAGCAGAGTGAGGGCCCCATCTTTAAGGGTATCAGTACAGTAAGCCTGGCATGGGGAAGGGTTGGAACGCTGGGACCTGGAACCTCACTCAACCTTCCTAAAGCTGCGACCCTTTAATATAGTTCTTCATGGTGTAGTGACCCCCAACCATAAAATTATGTTGTTGCGACTTCATAACTGTAATTTCGTTATAAACTATAACGTAATATAAATTGTAATGTAAGTATCTGATATGTGACCTCCCCAAAGGGCTCATAACCCACACGTTGAGGCCACTGCCGTAGAGGTTGTGGAGTGCCTCTATGACTAGTTGTGGGCTCCTTCTGGGGGCCTTTGCTCAACTGCTGGACAGTGGTCACCTCGACTCTCCCTGCCCAGAGCAGAGATTGGCTGCAGGCGGCATAAGAGAATCTGGTGGTGTTTGGGAGCAGAGCCCTCATTCATCAGCTCTCTCTTTCTCTTTCCCTCCCGCTGCCTTGGGCCTCAGACGCTGCTGCAGGTAAGAGCTGCACGCTGGGCTAGTCAGACCCTCCCTTTCAGCACCGAGGACACCTCCCCACCTTAGTGCTCCCGCTGTAGGCCAGCTGGCCGCTGGAACCAGCAAGATGAATCTAGACAGTCCCCTGCAGGAGTGGTGGCAACTGTGCCTTCCTCCCCTGCTCAGGCTGAGAGCAGGTGATAAGGCTGTCCCTCTACTGGCCTGGCCTGTCAGACAGTGGGACACACAGGACACCCCAGGCTCTCTGGCTTCTGAATGGAGCTCTGTCAGGCAGCTGGAGAAGGTCCAGCTGGCAAAATGCATAAAACACTCAGGATGGCAGGGGGTGGGGGGAGGGAGTGCAGCTTCCTTCCTGACCATTGCCTGCTTGTTCCTGCGAGCCTAGAGATGGGGGCTGGAGTGCTCAGGGCCAGCTGTGGACACCAGGGATCTTCCGACAGTGTCTTTGGACAAAGGGCCTTGCTTGGTCAGGAAGTTGTTGTGTGCAGAGGTTCCCTGAGCATGTGCCTCACCTTAGCTTTTATTTGGGGTGAGCCTGGGAGGGGGGCTGGGTCCTTCAAGGATGGGCGTTCCCCAAGGGCCAGCTCTATCCTCCTTAGGACTTTTCCTATGATGAGCCAAAAGTGGAGTTTGATGTGGATGCACCCAGTGGTGTAGTAATGGAGGGCTACCTCTTTAAGAGAGCCAGCAATGCCTTCAAGACATGGAACCGGTAAGGAACAGGCAGGGCTGAGGGCAAAGTGGATGTGGAGCCAGCTCTGCCTGACCTCCTGCCTTCCGTTCTCCTCACCCAGACGGTGGTTCTCCATTCAGAACAGCCAGCTGGTCTATCAGAAGAAACTCAAGGTATGCGGGGGTGGGGGGGAGGGTCCTCTTTGGCCAGACCCCTCCCTGTCCAGACTGTGTGTCCCGCTGCTTAGTGGATGTTGGCACAGGGCTGAGGACACAGGCAGGCACCACAAGGTCGGAGGAGCAGGGAGCCAGCGACACATTGCCTGAGGCTAAGATAAAGGAGGAAGTGTGTATGAGAGCAGTAAGCCTGTCCTGCCCGCAGGACGCTCTGACCGTGGTGGTAGATGACCTGCGCCTGTGCTCCGTGAAGCCGTGTGAGGACATAGAACGACGCTTCTGTTTTGAAGTTGTGTCACCCACCAAGTGAGTAGGCCCAGCCCAGGGCAGGCCGGGGGGAGCCCCGCTGACTGAGGCTGACCAGCCCCTCCCTACAGGAGCTGCATGCTGCAGGCTGACTCTGAGAAGCTTCGACAGGCTTGGGTTCAAGCTGTGCAGGCTAGCATAGCCTCTGCCTACCGGGAAAGTCCAGACAGCTGCTATAGCGAGGTGCGCTGCTTCTCTCCTTCCACCCGAGTATACCGTACCTCAAAAACAGCTCCCGTGGGCTACGTCCGTGCTTGTGCGGGCAGTTGACAAGTGTGTGTGTATGTGTAGTGTCTGCATGTATACACGTGTGCAGATGTGTGTTTGAGGGGCCCTAGCCTTGCTGAGCCTTCTAACTGGGGGTCTTCTGGGGAGAGTGAGACAATCTCCTGAAGGGCTGAGTGGCTCCTCACACCGTCCACCAGAGGCTGGACCGCACAGCATCACCGTCAACAAGTAGCATTGATTCCACCACGGACTCTCGGGAACGTGGAGTCAAGGGCGAGAGCGTGCTGCAGCGTGTGCAGAGTGTGGCTGGCAACAGCCAGTGTGGCGACTGTGGCCAGCCAGATCCCCGCTGGGCCAGCATCAACCTGGGAGTGCTGCTCTGTATTGAGTGCTCAGGCATCCACAGGTAGTCCTTTTGACTCCGGCTAAAGGGGGCAGGCTGAGGTTCCGAGTAGAGCCACACCTTGGTCCATTTCCGTCCTCTTTCTGTCCAGGAGCTTGGGTGTCCACTGCTCTAAGGTGCGGTCCCTGACACTGGATTCCTGGGAGCCGGAGCTGCTAAAGGTGTGTGAAAGGGCCCCCTGGAGCCCCAAGAAGGCAAGGGTGGGGTGTCGGTCTTTGAACTTGGACTAACAGCCACATACGCTGTGCCCCACAGCTGATGTGTGAGCTGGGAAACACCACCATGAACCAGATCTATGAGGCCCAGTGTGAGGGCCCAGGCATCAGAAAGCCCACGGCCGGTAGTTCCAGGTGAGTGGTGGGCAGCAAGCCTGGCCACGGGAGCCCCGGCCGGTGAGTGCAGGCTCACGTTCACCCTGCTCCAGGCAGGACAAAGAGGCGTGGATCAAGGACAAATACGTTGAAAAGAAGTTTCTGCGAAAAGTGACCTCTGCGCCAGCCAGAGAAGCCCCAAGACGCTGGAGGGCACAGAAGTGCCAGCGCCCTCACAGCTCTCCCCATGCCCCCACTGCCCGACGCAAGGTCCGGCTCGAGCCTGTCCTGCCCTCCGTCGCTGCTCTGTCCTCAGGTGGGAGGTCTGCCAGCTGCTGTACCTGAGCTCGTGTACCTGGGCAGGTTTGGGGACAGGCTTGGTGCAGCCCTGGGAAGAGTCACCAACCCCTCAATGTTGTGGTGGGGTTTGGGTAGTCTGGAGGCAGGGCTTCCCAGGGGGTGTGGGGGGCACCTCGGAGCCCTGCCTGTCTGGGCATGCCCTGAGGCCTTCCCCATCCCAAGCCTCAGGTTCACCATCTGAACATGCGTCCTCTCCCTTGCAGCCGGCACCGTGGAGCGCAAGTTCCGTCGAGACTCCCTCTTCTGCCCCGATGAGCTGGACACCCTCTTCTCCTATTTTGATGCAGGGGCTGCTGGGGCTGGTCCACGCAGTGAGTGCTGGGAGAGACTCCTTTCCTGTGCTGTGTCCCTCAGTGGCCACACCCCACCCTCAGCCAAAGTAACAGGAAACAGTTGAGGCTCCTCTGTACAAATGTGGACGACACTTGCTCAAGAACTTGAAGAGGAAACTGGGGCAGGGTGGTGATGCCACAGAGGGTTAGAGAGCAAGCAGCAGTTCTCAACCTGTGGGTCGGGACCCCTTTGGGGATCGCATGTCGGACATCCTGCATATCAGATATTTACATTACAATTGTACAATACATGTACAATATTTACATAACAGTGGCAAAATTACAGTTGTGAAGTAGCAATGGCTGTGGGGGGGGGGGCGATCACCACAACATAAGGAGCTGTGTTAGAGGGTCTCAGCATCGGGAAGGTTGAGAACCGCTGGGCTGAGCATGCGACTGTCAAGAGTCATGTGTGTAAGCCATTTATAACATTATAAGTGGTTTACACTTATAACTCCAGCACTCAACCGCTGAGGCAGGAGGATTGTAACGGATTCCAGGCCACCCTGGGTACATAGTGAATTCGAGGCCATCTTGAGTACATTTGTACGTCCCTATCTCAGGGGAAAAAAAGAAAGTGTAATGTGTGAGATGTGGACTATGTGTGCACAGGGATATATGTAAGGAGCAATTGCATGTGTCTGCATTAATGGGATTGAGTGGTGACAGCAGAGGGCGCTGTAGTACCGACCCTAAGCCTAGCGGGCTGGGAGGGGCCGCTTTGGGCTGTCCTGGGTAAGGAGGGTTTCCCCTGCTCCTGTGAGCTACTGTTTGGTTTTCCCTACTTTCCTTTCAGCCTGGACAGCACTCTTCAGGGTGTTCCCTAGTTCAGGGCTGTCTTTGAAGGGGAGAATGCACTAACGGGTGGATGGACTTCAGCCTCCCTTCAGTGTTTTCTGACTCCCGCCCCCATGGTAAGGATCTCCTTTCCTGTGGCCCTACAGGTCTAAGCAGTGACAGTGGCCTAGGAGGTAGCTCTGACGGCAGCTCGGATGTTCTGGCCTTCGGCGCGGGCTCTGTGGTGGACAGTGTTACTGAGGAAGGTGGGTGGTGTGCCTCTCTGCCTCCATGCAGTTCATCATCCCAACACCCCTGAGGGTTCCAGCTCCCTGACCCCTCGTCCTCCCACAGAAGGCGCTGAGTCCGAGGAGTCCAGCAGTGAGGTCGATGGAGAAGCTGAGGCCTGGAGCCTGGCAGATGTCCGTGAGCTCCATCCCGGGCTCCTGGCGCACCAAGCGGCACGAACCCGAGATCTCCCTGCACTGGCCGCAGCACTGGCCCATGGAGCTGAAGTCAACTGGGCTGATGCAGCAGATGAGGGCAAGACGCCACTGGTGCAGGCTGTGCTTGGGGTGAGAACAAGACCGCAGACCCATACGTGCATTCTGTTGTTCGAGATACAGACCAGGCGCTTGATCCTGCTTGGGGGTGCTCACGGCAGGAGGTCAGGACGCGTGGGCCCTGCCAGTGCTCTTTCCTAGTTCACTCTGATTTCCCTGATCTCCAGGGCTCCTTGATTGTCTGTGAGTTCCTGCTGCAAAATGGAGCTGATGTGAACCAAAGAGACAGCCTTGGCCGGGCACCCTTGCACCACGCCACGCTTCTGGGCCGCACTGGGTGAGTTCTATGGGTCTCTCTTGTGCTCCCATCCCCTCACCTTTGACCCATCTCAATAAGCTCCTCCACCCACCAGCCAGGTCTGTCTGTTCCTGAAGCGGGGGGCTGACCAGCACGCCCTGGACCACGAGCAGCAGGACCCATTGTCCATCGCCGTTCAAGCAGCCAACGCGGACATTGTCACACTGTGAGTCAGGCGGGGTCCTGGGGGCACAGTCACTTTCAGAAGGGACAGAGATTATGTGGGGGACAGAGTCACCTTACATTGTTCCCCACCCCCAGGCTTCGCTTGGCCCGCATGGCTGAGGAGATGAGAGAAGCCGAGGCACCCCCTGGTCAGCCAGGCCCCCTGCCAGGCAGCAGTCCTACAGAGCTGCAGTACCGCAGGTGCATCCAGGAGTTCATTGGCCTCCACCTGGAGGAAAGCTAGGGCCTGGCTGGCCGGGCGGCTGAGGGGTCCCTACCCTGACCCCAGCCTACCCGGCCCAGAAACCCTGCATGCTCCTGAAGACCCCAGCCCCTCCTCTAGCCACAGCCCTGCCTGTGACAACTGTGGGCCCGTCCCAACAGCCCAGGACCCTGGTGTTCCTGGCTGGAGCCCCCACTTTCTTGCTCAGCCAGAGGACGGGGACCCAAGCACTGAGTCTTTTGAAGCCCCACATTTGGGGGCCTCAGGTGCCCCTCGTCTCACCTTCAGGGGTCTGGGCTGTTCACGGCACAAACCACTCTTGAGGTCCGTGTCACCGTGTGCCCCTCCGCCCTCAGGGCCGATTTCACCTTGTGCCCCTATATTTACTGCCCCCAGAACACTGACCTGCTAGCTAGGTCCTTCCTACATACCCCCAGAGCCCTTCCTCCAGCCTGGGGCTGGCGGCTGGCCACCAGCCCTTCCCTGGCAGGAGTGGCAGCCCACCCAGGGAATCAACCTGAGTACCTCGCTCAGCGACCCCAGCATCCGGGTTGGGCTTTGATGGTGCTGGGAGGTGGAGCTTTGGCCCAGGTCTTCCACCCAGGCTGGACGCAGGCGTCCCCAAGGCTACGTGGCTGGCCACTTGGGTCCGTGTGCCTGAGGGCCCAAGTCCATCCTTGTGTCCTCCAGAGGCACTGTCTGGTTTACCTGGGCCAGAGCCCATGCCTGAAAAAGCAACTGGTACTTTCCACCCGTGCCCAATGTTCTTTGTAACTGACTGAGAGGATTTTCTACAGCGACCTCATTCTAACTTTGTCTGCGTCTTTTTTTTCTGTGGACGCTCAAGGACCATCCTGATCCCAACTCTGCCTGCTGCTGGGGAGGCCCACATAGATTCCCCCATGCCCTGCCCCGAGCTTCACTCCTTGGGCTGGGCCTCCAATAGGTCCAGTGGTCCTTTATTTGGGGGTGGGGGCTACAAATGCCTTCAATTTCCCTTTTTCTAGAGGAGTCCCAGGATAGAGGCTGCCATCCCCCCTGCCCCCCCTCCCCTGCATACTATGGGGCCCTTGGTTAGGTCAAGGGCACTCAGCTGGTCACTATGCAAACACTGCCCTGGGAGCATCCATGGGCAGTAAGGTAGGCACTGGACTGGGTCAGCGCCTCTGACTCCCTTGCTTGATGGCTGTGGCCCTAAAAAAGCAGATTGAGCTTCTTCCTCCTGCTTGAGCTCCGCCCACCACCTCCCCTGTCCACCTCTGGGCTGGCAGGACCCCACTCCTTCCTGCTTTGATCACACTCACTTAATAAATCTCTGCCGCTTGCACCTACTGCCTGCTCATTGCGGGATCAAGCCTTGCTTGGCTCTGTCTCAGCTGGAGGTTTGTCTGGGGGCAGCTAGAAGCAGAGTCCCAACACCGCCCAGGAGGATGTGACCCAGACAAGCCAACAGGGGCCTGGTGCTTTAGGAAAAACTGACGCCCGACACCCTTAGCCCCTGTTCCCTGGCTTCTCCTCCCTGTGTTTCTCTGAGTTAGACGCATTCCTTGATAGGGACAAGGGTGGACACAGTGGGAATCGCTGGGGCTCCTGCCCCTCACCTGCAGTGCGTCTGCTGTGCTCTGCTCCAGGGTGGCACTAAGGTACATTCTGAGGTTTGTAGGTGATTGGGGACAACAGGTGGAATGGCTGAGCAGCCCAAGGACAGTAGATGGCCTGGACTTACCTTTTTATCCCTGCTTTCCCAGAGGCTGCCGCAGAGCCATGCAGGCTCTGTCTGATATGCACATATGTGTGTAACATGCACATACAAATGTGAGACCAAGCAGACTCCACTAGTACCTCTATGTATCTGAACATGAATGGACATATGCTCATATCCAGAGTTTAGGGGTGTAGAGAAGGGACACTTCTCAGCCCTGTCTTGGGGTCCCCCTCAACCCAAGAGGCCCCCGCCTGATGGGGGAGGTGGGTGAAAAGAGTCTATGCCTGGCTTCTGAATGGGTCAGGTGGTACCGCTTTCGGGGCCCTCAGATTACTCATCTGGCCCACTCTGAGCAACCAGGGAGCCCACTGCTGCTATAGCTCCCAAAATGAGGCTGAGGGATTGGGTGGCTCTGTCGGGGTTCGTTCAGTTGTCAAAATCTCCAGGGAGCTGCCGTGATGGTGGCACACACCATTGATCCCAGTGCTTAAGAGGCAGGGGCAGGAGAGTCTGGTTTACATAGCAAGCTCCAGGGCTACACAGAGGGACCAGCCCAAAAACAAAGCAACAACAACAACAACAACAAACCACGAACTGAAACCATAGCATAAGGACCTGGAGTTTAGCTCAATTCTTACACCCAAAACTTCCTCCGAGGCCCCTGAGAGCATCTGTGTGGGGGTTATCTCCAGCTGGACCTCTGCATCGCCCCCTGAAGCTTAGGGGTGGAGGTCTCAGGCTGTCCTCTGACACGGTGGGACTGCCCTGAAGCAGCACTGACCCTAGCCAGGGCGCCTTTCCCCAGCAGAGCCAGGGGAACAAGAGGCTTGGGCAGGGACACCCAGTAGCAGCCCCAGCACAGGCAGGGCAGGTAAACTGAATGGACTACAGTCGCCAGGGGCTGCCCATGGCTGCTGTGGAACCTGTGGGTAGCTGCCCAGCAGGGCCTCCTGCACCCCGCTTATGAGCAGGAGTGTGGGGGGCTGCCTCTACCCAGCCACCTCAGAAAAGGTGAGTGGTTAGCCGTAGGCCCCTCCCCCACCACTACTAGCTCTGGGTCTCTCCAGCCACTCACAGAGCATAATGCTGCCTCATTCACGACAGGCAGTTTAGCTCCTGGTGGAGACTGCTCACCTTGGCCACACTGCTCCTAGGGAGGGGACAGGAGAGGCAGGATGTGTGAAGATTGGCTGGTCCGCTCCACCATGCCCTGTGACACCCACAGTGGACTTGGCTGGCGGTCCCTGCAGAGTCTCTAAAAAGACACTCTGGGAGAGACATGTTCTCAAGTGAGACTTGGCCTGGAGGCATGGCCGGTATTCCAGCGGAGAGCCAATGCACAGAGCAGGGTGATCCAGCACCGTTGGGGCTTCACTGTCCCTGTGTGTCCAGTGAGAGCAGCAGGCCATCCCCCTTCTCAGCCCAAGAGAGAAGCTTTGAATTAGGATCTGAGCCTATGCACTCTCATGACTGGAGAGTTGCGGTCAGGTCCCCAGCCTGGCCATTTCCAGGGCCTCCTGCCCTCCTGGCAGCTTCACATCCCCTCCGCACCTGGAATCCTACTTGGTCCTTCCTCCTGGGTGCTCTACAATTGCAACCCAGCTCAGCCTCATAACCCTGGGCTCCTAGCAGTGTCTGGCTGTCCCTTTAGGAGTGAAACTGAGAGACCGGAGAAATCCTGACTAGGTACAGGGGTTGGGAGGAACCATGAGCTATCTATCACCTGAGACCACACCCAGGGAGATATTCCAGGCTGACATAAATGCTGGGGAGCCCATACCCAAGGCTGACAGCTCCCAGGCCCTCACTGATGTGGGTTCAGGTGGGAAGAACTTGGCACGGGCACTGCCATGATGACTGTTTATAGAAGCACCTCAGAGGCCCCCAGCAGCAGCAGCTTCCCCCAGAGTTCTGTCCTCAAGCTGGTTCTGATGGGAACAGGCAAGGCAGATGGTGGCATCGGCACAGAAGAAAATGAAGGGGTACGGATTTTGAGAGCCGTGGGGCATACCTGAATGCAGACTTCATGGGCCCGAGACATGTTAGGAGCTGAAATGACAGCCCTTGGCATGTATATGAAGTCATGCACACATAGGCATGTGCATGTGTGTGCTCACACACACTGGGAGGCATGTCAAGTGTATACCAAGCTCTCAGTCAACAAATACCATAGAATGTAAAAAAAAAAAAAAAAGGAGCCAGAATCCTGTTCCATGTAAGCTGTGTATTTGTGCTGGCCCCTTTCACATGCCTGGTTCCATGTATTTATGGTGTGGTCAATATGCATAGTTCACACTTGGGCATCCTGCATGACATGCGACACCTAGACATACATGGTGCCACCCTGCAGGCTACCCCACACATTTTCTGGCATATTTTTAGAGACATTTTTGTTGGTGGCGGTGGCAGTGGTGGCAGCAGCACACGCCCTTAATCCCAGCACTCAGAAAGCAGAGGCAGGTGGATCTCTGTGATTTCGAGGCCAGCCTGGTCTACAAAGTGAGTCCAGGACAGCCAGGGATACACAAAGAAACCCTGTCTGGAAAAAAATTATTATTTACATGTACACGTGTGTACATCTGTATATGTGCCTGGGATTAGGGGCGTCCCTTGGAGCTGAAGTATCCAAGTGGTTGTAAACTGCCTGATGTGGGTGCTGGGAGTTGAACCTGGGTCCTCTTACCTAGTGAGCCACCTCTCCAGCCCATCTGGAAGGTTTTTTGAGGTTCAATCCAGCATGTCCTGTACCCCATCAGGGGAGACAAGCTAGTTCCCACCTCAGTGTCCTGCAGATCTGAAAAATGATCCGCCCAGATTATCATGAAGGGATCCCCACTGGACCCCAGGAGCCAGCGCAGAAAGCAGAGGTCATGTTCGTGTTCAGGTGGCCCCACTCTTCAGCTGAGAGCCTGGTGTAGAGCCAGAATGGTGACACTCCCAACAGATCATAAAGCAGCAGGTGTCCCAAGGCCGGCTGGGAAGCCTTCTCTCTATAACAGGTCACTTGGGTGTAGGCTAGGTGAGAGGGGAGGGGCCCAGTTGGGGTGGAGATAGCCACACCTGCTCGGCCATAGAAGGGAATTCTTGGGGAGGCAGAGATGTAGGATCCTCTGCCAGTTGGGCCTTTCTCACCCTGAGCCTCGCAGAAGAGACTTGGGCTCCTTACCCTAGCTTTGGTGATAGGGTGGCAGATTTTGGAGGGGCCAGGTCCCATTTGGGAACCCCTTAAGCTCAGAGTTGGGCTCCCACGGAGCTAGAAAGGACTTCTGCGTGCTGCCATTGCTTGGCTTTTGTCTCCAGCAGTAACCACGGGGGTGGGGGGTTGGAGGGCATGTCACTCCCAGAGCACAGGTGTTCCTTGAGACCAGCCACACAGCTGCTGGGATGGGAGCAACCTGGGGCCTGGGTGTGCAGATGGCGCCAGGTGCCCTGAGCAGGTGGGGATAGGATCCACTGGGACACACCAAAGTGCACAGGAAAGCCACACGTACACTAGGACCCCACTCCACACTCAGAGACCAAATCACAAAAGTTGGGGTGTGAAGCGAACGGCAGGCTAGCCAGATGCCATAACCCCAGGAGCCCTAACTAGTCCTGTCTCTTCTGAGGAACCTTACATATCTTACCATACCCTCCAGCCTGCTTTGTGGGGGGAGTACAAGCCTTACCATTCCTCACCTAGGACGGATCCTGCCTTCCTGTACACTCCCATTGCATCCAGCCGAATTTTGACTGCCAAAAGGGATGAGGTCATCAGCCTCTGGAGGCAGGCGGCAACCACTGTTGAGGAAGAGTGGCCAGGGCTTAGCCAATCAGCTGGGAATCACAGATTGTCACTCACCAGCTTTGTGGCCTTGCCCAAATTATTCAACCTCTCTGAGCCCATTTCCTTTCACGTAAAATGTGACTAAGGCACAGAAAAGGTACAAGTTAATACGGCTGGCGAGGGACTCGCAGACTCAGCACAGGCCCTGCGGTGTCTGCCCACATCTAAGAACTGTTCCTTTGGAGGGACGGGAGTGGACTTGTTGCTCTGTGGCATCCAGCAGCTGAAGAGGAAGAGCCTGGGCTAAGTTGTCTGAACTAGAGCAACTCAGACCTCCCAGTGTTGCTGGGGCTGGAAAAAGGGAGAGGGAGGGAGAGAGACAGAGACAGAGACAGACAGAGAGAGAGAGAAAGAGACAGAGAGAGACAGACAGACAGAGACAGGGAGGGAGGGAAGGAGGGAGGGAGAAAAATAGAAGAGAGAAAAGAAAGTGAAAGAACAGAAGAAGGAGAGAAATGAATGAACACTGGCCTCTAATTTAGCCCTCCTCACTTCTTCCTGGGAAAGCCCGAAGGGACAACTATGGTGCAGGGATGGCACAAGGAGAGTCAGCTTTTATTCCCACTGACAAAGACCACGCCCCTGCACGAGGTAGTTCCCAGCTGACAAATATCATGTGCCCTCTCAGGAGCAGTTATTAGCTGTGGACAAACTGGAGCAGCCCCCATATCCCACACCTAGGATTAAAACAAAAACATGTTTACATAGAACAAAGCTTTACTCACAGAAATATGGAGGACAGAGCCAAGAAAGGCTAATCTCTGAGTTCGAAGCCAGCCTGGTCTACACTGCATTCCAGTTTAGCCCTCTTATTATTTTTTTTAATTACTGCTGGATGCGTTTAATCCCAGTACTTGGAAAGGAGAGGCAGGCTGATTTCTGAGTTTGAGTTCCAGGACAGTCAGGGCTACACAGAGAAAGCCTGTCTTGGAAAAGAAAAACAACACAGCCAGGCATGATGGTGCACATCTGTAATCCCAGCGCTCGGGAGGCAGAGGCAGGTGGATCGCTGTGAGTTCAAGGCCAGCCTGGACTACAAAGTGAGTCTAGGACAGCCTAGGCTACACAGAGAAACCTTCTCTAAAAAAAAACAAAAACAAAAAACCAAAACACAAACACAAAAACAAAACAACAACAATAAAAAAGAAAAGAAAAAAAGAAAAACAATACACTTGTTAGGGCTGCAGAATGGTTCGGTGGCTAGAAGCACTTGCCGCTCTTCCAGAGTGTTCAGGTTCTGCTCTTAGCGCCACATAAGCTAAGCTAACAACAATCTGTCATTCTAGCTCCAAGGGACCTTTGCCTTCGTGGGTACCTACATACATATCCACATGAGAACACACACAAGTACAACATATTTTGTACAAATTTACAGGTGTGTGTGTGTTTGTGTGTGTGTGTGTGTCTGTGTGTTTCTGTGTGTGTGTGTGTGTGTATGTGTGTCTGTATGTGTGTGTGTGTGTCTCTGTATGTGTGTGTGTGTGTGTGTGTGTCTCTGTGTGTGTGTGTGTGTGTGTGTGTGTGTGTGTGTGATGCCACAGTGCAGATATTGCAATCAGAGAGCAACTTGCAGGAGTCAAAGCTCTCCTTCAAGGGGGCTGGAGAGATGGCTCAGAGGTTAAGAGCACTGACTGTTCTTCCAAAGGTCCTGAGTTCAATTCCCAGCAACCACATGGTGGCTCACAACCATCTATAATGAGATCTGGTGCCCTATTCTGGCATGTAAGCATACACCCTGGAAGAATATTGTATCCGTAAAAAAAAGTTAGTCAGGTGTGGTGGTGCACACCTTTAATCCCAGCAGAGGCAGAGGCAGAGGCAGAGGCAGAGGCAGGTGGATCTCTGTGAGTTCATGTCCAGCCTAGTCTACCAAGGGAGTCCAGGACAGCCAAGGCTACACAGAGAAACCCTGTCTCAAAAATAAATAGTTAAATAAATAAATAAATAAAATTCTCCTTCTAGTATGTGGGTCCTGGTGCTTGAACTTGGGTCATCAGGCCTCGTGGCATGTACTTTTATCCATTAAGCTATCTTGCTGGCTCTTGGAGTGCTTTTTTTTTTTAATCTCCTTTCTTGGTGTTTTGGAATCTATTGCAACACTGAGGAGAGAACCCCAAATACTGAGCAGTGGTCACATTTTTCTTTGCTACAACACAGCCACCTGTAAAGCCAGCTTGGCAGGAGGGACATCCTAGAGGCCATCCTAGCTCTCAGGGGTTTGGTTCTGGAGTTCAAGGATGTTCAGGTCACACCCTGCTGCTAGTCTTTCTAGCCTTCTCAACTCTCCAGAGAGAGAGCAGGGTGGCCTGAGTCCTGCTGACGGTAAAGGTGAGGCTGTGTGTGGTAAGGTGAGATCCCTGGTTCTGGAGGGACCTGCTGGCTACGTCTGGCCCATGTATCCCAATGTTTTGTCTTTTCAGGTATGAGCCAGGTGTGCTCAGGGTCTGGGGGGGCTCTAAGCTGGGTTCTTTCTGCAACCTCACCATCATGCTGCTGTGGTGGATATATGTTAGTGCTCCATTTTACACAAGGACAAGCAGATCTGGGCATGGTTATGACCCAAGCTCTGGCTGCTGTTTGCATTTGTGCCGTTGTAGGGTTATTATTACTGTGATGAAACATCATAATCAAGAGCAACTTGGTAGCCGGGCGTGGTGGCGCACGCCTTTAATCCCAGCACTCGGGAAGCAGAGGCAGGCGGATCGCTGTGAGTTCGAGGCCAGCCTGGTCTACAAGGCGAGTCCAGGACAGCCAAGGCTACACAGAGAAACTCTGTCTCAGAAAAACAAGAACAACCATTTCTGTTTCTGTGATGAGACACCATGGCCATAGCAAAGGAGGTGCCAGGCAGACATGGTGCTGGAGGACAGGAGCGTTCCTCTGGATCGGCAGGCAGCAGGAAGAGAGAGACACACTGGGCCTGGCTTGAACATTTGAAAACCAAAAGCCCACCTCCAGTGACACACTTCCTCCAACAAAGCCACACCTACCGCAACCCCAAAAATAACATACCTGAGCCTATGGGGCCATTCCTATTCAAACTACCACAAAATGATTTATTTGACATGCACTTCCATGTCACTGTTCGTCACCGAAGGAAGTCAGGACAGGAACCTGGAGGCCAGAGCGGATGCAGGCTGTAGAGGAGTGCCTCTTACTGGTTTGCTCCTTATGGCTTGCTCAGCCTGCTGTGTTTGCTTGTTTGTTTGTTTGTTTGTTTGTTGAGATGGGGTTTCTCTGTGTAACCTTGGCTCTTTTTGGATCTCACTCTGTAGACCAGGCTGGCCTGGAACTCAGAGATCCCCCTACCTTTAGAGTGCTGAGATTAAAAGTGAGCACCATCACACCCAGCATCAGCCTGCTTTCTTTCTTTCTTTCTTTCTTTCTTTCTTTCTTTCTTTTTAAAGATTTATTTATTTATTTATTTATTACGTATACAATGCTCGGCCCGCATGTACATCACATTATAGATAGTTGTGCGCCACCATGTAGTTGCTGTGTATCTCTCTCCCCGTCTTCCTGACTTCCTCTTGCTCTATATGGTTTTTCCCTAGTAATCCTATGTTCATTTCCTGTCAACTGGTTTCTTGTTCTGCCTCTTGACCTACGGCTAACTTATTTAAACCTATTTACCATATTCAAGCAGAAAACTCTTGCATTAAAGGTATGTGCTAGGGGCTGGAGAGATGGCTCAGAGGTTAAGAGCGCTGTCTGTTCTTCCAAAGGTCCTGAGTTCAATTCCCAGCAACCACATGGTGGCTCACAACCATCTAGAATGTGATCTGGTGCCCTCTTCTGCAGATAAAGCACTCGTATACAATAAATTAAAAAAAAAAAGTGTGTGCTAAGGCTGAGCCCCACCACAACTGTATTTTGGGTTGTGAGCCCAGCCTTTAATGGCTTACCCATCTCTCCAGTCCAGGGTTAAGTATTTTTTGAGTTCAAAATTCTGTAGAATGTTCATGTCTGTCTCCTATGAACTCAGGAATTTGAATGTCCCGAGCATTTTGTAGTCCAAAGCTGATCTTTGGGTCGTGTTTGTCAGCTTAGTGGAAATACTGGCTAAGTAGAGCACAGTAGTCAACCCAAGGGTGTGCGCTGTTTGCACAGAACCTGGCAGCAGAAGAGGCATGGGGCAGTTTTTCCCAGTGGCTAGCATTACCACAATCCAGGTGGATTTGTAGTTTTTGTTCGTTTGTTTTCTGAGATGCGGTTTCTCTGTGTAATAGCTCTGGCTGTCCTGGAACTCGCTCTGTAGTCCAGGCTGGCCTCGAACTCACCGTGATCCACCTGCCTCTGCCTACAGAGTGCTGGGATTAAAGGTGTGCGCCATCGCCACCCGAACTCTACCAGCAATATTTGTTTGTTTGTTTGTTTTCCAGTCAGGGTTTCTCTGTGTAGCCTTGGCTGTTCTGGATTCACGTCATGGAACCATCACCAGAAAAATTTGAAAATCATTAAGAGTTTGTAATTGATCTCTGCTGATTCGTACTTTCTGTGGTTGAATCTTCAGTAAACCTATCTTATATCCTAGATAATTGATAGAATCTTTTCTTTGTAGTTTTTTATTGTTGTTGTTGGGTTTTTTGGTTTTTTTGTTTTGCTTTTTCCAGACAGCCTTTTCCCTGTGTAGCCTTGGCTGTCCTGGACTCGAACTCACAGTGATCCACCTGCCTCTGCCTCCACGCCCGGCTCTCTTTGTAGTTTTTTCAGGAGCCAATTGGAATCCTCAGCAAAACAAAAGTCTCTTTACTATCAAACATTTTTCTAATGTATCGGCACCTGAATCAGCCAATAAGATATCATTCATAGCCGGGCGTGGTGGCGCACGCCTTTAATCCCAGCACTCGGGAGGCAGAGGCAGGCGGATTGCTGTGAGTTCGAGGCCAACCTGGTCTACAAAGTGAGTCCAGGACAGTCAAGGCTACACAGAGAAACCCTGTCTCGAAAAAAACCAAAAAAAAAAAAAAAAAAAAAAAAAAAAAAAAAAAAGATATCATTCATAGTACGACAACTTTTAGATCTAGGAAACTGCTTATGAATTATTTCTAACAGCTGTTGTACAAAACACTGACACAAGGTGGGGCTGTTTGACTTTCCTTGTGGAAGAACGTTCCGCTGAAACTTTTTAACAGGTTGAGCATTATGTTTTGTTTGTGTCTGTTTCTCTGTGTTAGCTAGCCTTGACTGTCCTGGACTTGCTTTGTAGACCAGGCTGGCCTCAAACTCACAGCAATCCACCTGCCTTTGCCTCCCGAGTGCTGGGATTAAAGGCTGGTTGACCTGGCGCTGCAACATCTCTAGTACAGGCTGTTTCTGCTTCACAGCCCAAACTTGCATCTCTAGAGAAGCCTGGGACATCCCAAGCACCACTTGGTTCAGTCTTCAGCTGTTTCTCAAGTGACCAAAGAGGATGTGAGGCCATCCAGGCCTCCTTTTGTCCAGTCCTGCCTTGTCCGGCAAGGTGGAGTCCCAACACTTGCCTGTAGCAGAATGTTAGCAGACTGGCATCTTAGCGTCTGGCATGACCTGTGGAGTGATGGCACCTAGGCTCTGAAGTAGCCTTTTGTAAGCAGTCAGTGGTTGTTACCTGAGGTTTATGGGGTTGCTCTTCAGAAGGATTTAGTCCTGTGACATACCTGACAAACCAGGAAGTGTCTTATGGCTGAGAATTGCTTAGGTAATGGTTCCTTCAGACAACCCCTACATCAGGTAAGAGGTTTTGGTGTACAGAAATTGACTCCCTAAAAGTGTCTTTTGTGTAACAATAAAGCGGCTCTGCAAAGTGGAATCAGGGTTCAGCCCTGCAGAGTCTGATCCCACCCCCACGCCCGCCGAGTCTCTATCAGTCGTCCCTCATAACCCGAGAGAGAGAGAGAGAGAGAGAGAGAGAGAGAGAGAGAGAGAGAGAGAGAGAGAGAGAGAGAGAGAGAGACACGCCAACAACATGATAACAAGCGTTAGCATCCCAGGAATGCAAAGGTGAGGCAGGAGTGTGAACGTGGAGGATTGGAGAAGGCTGGACATCTATCAGCCTCAGCTCAGCTTCTCCAACGGTTCAAACTAGTACCCAAAACATCCCCACTGACAGCCTCCTGCCTAAGCCCCAGCCAGATAGTCTGGCCAAATGACCGGGCTGTGACGCCTACCCTCCCCAGGGCCAGGAAGGGGGCCGTGGGACAGGAAAACCCTTCTTAGAGCACTGTCCTCGAGCATAATGATGGTATTCATGAACTGGGTGGAAAACTTGGTCCAGAAACACAGGAACTATTTTTATAGGAACGGCTATCCCCAGGGCTTGGGGGGCAGTCGCGAGGCTTGGGGGGTTATGCCTATGCCCACCATGTGTGCTGTACGCTAGAGGGGCAGCGAGGTGGGCTTAGTGACCCCCCAGGCCTGGAACCCACGCATAAAGAGCAGGCAAGAGCGAATCCTGGGCCAGAAGGTGGCCGGTGAGGGTCCTAAATCGCCATCTCCCGGGTCCTCTTTTGTCATCCCAGACTGGCCCGAGATTTGGGGTCCGGAGCACTGCGGGATTTGTTCCTGGGGTGCCGACCAGACTGTATTCAGTCCCGGGAGCGTCCCAGAGGGGTCAGGCAAATAGCCCATTTAACTGCCTGAGACAGGAGTCACAAAGCACTGGGGTCTATTCTCTAGTGCGCACGCGCACGCCAGGGCCGCCGCCCGCCCCCCCCCCCTTTTTTCTCTCAGTAGCGGGATACAATCGCACCCGATAACGGAGCCCTCCACCACGCCGCCGAGAGGAGTGCTTCCGCCCGCAAGTAGCGCACCGGAAGCGGAAGCGCCTGCGTAGGCCGTCCCTCGGGCGGCCATCTTGGAGGCTGACCAGCGGCGGCGGCGGCGGCGGCGACGCTGCGGCGGGTGCGGTGGGCTAAGTCCCGGCGCGGGTGCAGCTCACGGCGCGGGCCCCACTCTTCCGCACCCTGCCCGGGCCTCGACCACGGCGAACCTGAACGCGGCGGCGGCCTGAGGGAGAGGGGAGCGCTCGTGCGCCGCGCGGGGCCTGGGGCCGCTCGTTCGCCCCGCCGGAGCCGGCCGCAGCGACGGGCGGGGACTCCTCGGGGACTCGGGGACGACGACTCGGCGCGTCCGGGTCCCGCTCGTTACGTCGCTGGCTGTGCCCCGACCCGGAGCGTCCCTGCGCGGACCCGAGGTCGGTTCCTGAGGGAGGGCGCTTGGGGTTCCTGGCTGGGCTTGGTCCGCCGGGCGCTTGAAATACTTCCCGGAGGAGCCGGGGTTGGCCTTTAAAAACGTGCCGGGGCCGAGTTGGTGATGCGGGGCCGGCGGCCGTTGAGTGGCCCCCTCTCGTCTTGAACAGTTAGAACCGAGGCTGCCTAGTGAGCCCAAACGGAACGGAGCGTGCCCACGGTTACGCCCTTGCGGGGAGTAGAACCCTTGACAGGAGGAGCGGGACAGGACCCTGCCCTTTTCGGGGGGGGGGGGGCAGAGTGAGGCCGGCGGGTGCTCACTGATTCACCTTTGCTAACTGCGGAGCCCCAACCCGTGACCTCACTTCAGTTTTAGTGTACATCACCCGGCAGGAGGTGTGTGTTTAACAAATCACTCAAGTTCCCAACAATTTATCGGATCCAGATAGACGAGGCCACAGGCCATTGTAAGCTAACAAGTGCATGCGAGTACGCACGCCTTTCCGTAAGGTCGTGGTACAAGGCTTCATTATCCATTCCAGGTGTGTGTAATGGTAATTTAGCTTCAGAAAAAAAAAAGAATTTTAGGGTTTATTTAATGGGACAGTCCTCTGTATGATCCTCAGGCAGGGTTAGGTCTAGGTCCTAGAACTTGGGATCTTTAGTCTGCACACCATGGTGTCCCTGAACCCAGTGTCAGCTCCATTCTCAGGTGTGTAAGAAAGTGGTATGAGCCTCTGGCTTCCTCCAGCTGTGAAGTAATCCTGGAGAAGGTAAAACTCCCTGAAAATCCTGGCCTTGGGTGTGTCGTGTACCCTTCTGATCAGTTAGGCCGAGGTCTTAGTCTACACTGTCACCTGACCTGTCTGTACTGGTGTGGGAGAGTGATGTCTTGAAAGAAAAGGAACTTGGATCTTGGCAAAGCCTGTCAGTGTCAGATGCCTTTGACTTTGAGGCAAGTCTGGTGTACATAGTGAATTCCAGGCCCGCCAGAGCTATGTATTTTAACATATGTATGAGTGCTCTATCTGTATGTACATCTGCATGTCAGAAGAAGACATCAGATCAAAGTATAGATGGTTGTGAGCCACCATGTGGTTGCTGGGAATTGAATTCAGGACCTCTGGAAGAGTGGACAATGCTCTTAACCTCTGAGCCATCTCTCTAGCCCCGTTTGTTTGTGACAGGGTTTCTCTGAGTAGCCCTGGACCTCACTCTATAGATCAGGCTGGCCTTGAACTCATAGAGATTTGCCTGTTTTGTCTCCCAAGTACCAGCATTAAAGGTATGTTCTGCCATCAAACTGGACACACACTGTCCCTCTCTACCCCTCTCTCTCCCCAGCCCTTCCTTTAAAGACAGGATCTTCAAAAAAGAAAAGAAAAAGACGTAGTCCAGGCCATCAGACTCTTAGCCTGGGATGGCTTTGAACTATGATCTTCTGCCTACAGATATGCACCACCATGCTCTGCTTATGTGGTGCCAGGAGTCAAACCAGGGCTCCATGCATGCTCGGCAAGCACTTCACCAACGTGTTACATTTGCAGCCTGGCACAACTAAATACTAGCTTCCTGTGTGTGTGCCCTGGCTGTGATTACACATGCTATCTGGTCGCTTAGCTGAATCCAGATACAGTTGTGTCTGTCTGCTCTTTACATGCAGGAGCATTAATGTCAGGGTGAACAAGGCCTGGTGTTGCGTGTGGATCATTAGATATTGCTTTGTTTCCTACTAGGTGCTGGGCAAGTTGAGCTCTGTGGCCTGCATGGATTCTGAAGCCAAGAACTTAGGGACAGTGCTTTCTGGAAGCATTTCTTTGCCATCCTGGACTGTAGCCTTGTTCCTGGTGTGAGCATTCTTGGAAACATGAGGCAAAAGCCTTTGATTCCACCAGGAAGGTCCTTGTGCACTGCACTCTTAGACATGGGAGGTGGGTAGTGTGCTTTTGAAGGACAGAGAAGGAGGCCCCTGAGGGGTGTCGCTCAGAGTAGGTAGGGAAGGCTATAGTGTATTTTCTACTAGTCCAAATTGGGCTGGGAAAGGATTGGCAAACAAAAAAAAGCTGTCGTCGTTTATGGAGTGGAGGGTTAAGCTGACTTCAGTGCATAAGATGAAGTGTGAAGAGACGGGTGGTTCTGTTGCTTGACAGGAAGGTAGTGTGTTCTTGCACTGTGGTTATAGGGTTGGAGGGAAGTGAGCAAGTCATGCGTGGATCGTGGGTCACTCATCTCCAAGATGAGAAGCCACATGGGCATGTTTGTTGAGACTGCACGAGAAAGGGTTGTGGTGGGTACCCTGGCGAGCCCTTCCTGCTGTAGGCCCTAAGGGAACAGGGTAAGCGTATGCCAAGCCCTGGTTGTCATGAGCCATCAGTATTGGTGGAGGATGCAGATGTAGTCTAGGGTACTACCAAGAAATTATTCAGGCCAAAGGCTTAAAAGTTGTTAACGCTCAAACAATATGTGTAAGAAATATTGGAGAGAGTGAAAGAACACATGGCTATCTGCTGGAAATAATGCATACTAGAACAGGTAGGTTTATCTAGTCTGGGAGATCAGGTTGGGGATCACTAGCTGTTTCTGGTGTCTGTTGAGGTCTAGGGTTACGGTTAGAGTGACCAGGCAACACTGTGTGAGACAGGTTAGGGATAGAGTGGCCAAGTAATAGTGGGAGGGGGCTGCAGTGGGCAGATCTGGGATTCCAGTGTCACAGATTTGGCTGTTTGTGACTGCCCATGTCTAACCTACTCTGCTTTTTTTCATTCAAATATATTTATTTATTTTTAGCAATGGGGAGGTGTGTGCCAACGCATGTGCTTAGAGGTCAGAGAACAGCTTGTGACAATCAGTTCTGTCATAGAGGTCCTGGGAATTGAATTCAGGTCATTAGACTTGGCAGCAAGTATCTTTACCCACTGAACCATCTCACCAGCCTAACATCTCCTCTTTAATTTGTATATCCCCAAATGGCCCCTTAATCGTATTTTAGACTAGTGGTATTCACACTTTATTTTTTGTTCAACTTTTTTGTATGTTTCTGTTTTAAATTATGAGACAAGAGAAAGTAGGAGTTCTTCTGACATCTGTGGCGGTAGGAGCCCTAACCCTCCATCGCTGCCTCTTTCTCACTTTCTAGAGTACAGCTGAGAAGTCTGAGTCCCCAATTCACTCCCCCACCCCTACTTTTTGAGACAGAGTCTCACTGTGTAGACTGGGCTGTCCTCAAAGTGAGATCTGCTTGCCTTTGCCTCACAAATGCACCACCACACGCAGCTGGTCTCTTCTCTTTAAAGGTTTTAAAGTTATATTTGTTTGTGGATGCATGTGTGTTTGTGCATGAGTGTGCATGTCTGTGGGCATGTGTGTGAAGGTCAGTGGACAATTTGCAGCAATTAGTTCTTTTCCTTCCACCATGTGGGTTTTGAGGATCACACTCTTTCATCAGTCTGCCTGGAAAACACTTTTACCTGCTTACTGAGAAAGCCCCAGTCCCTTCTCTGTAGCACTGTCATGGTCTCACTCCTCTATGTGCCCTTCACTGACCCTATGTTGAGGTCCCAGAGTGACCTTCCTAATAGATGGTCCTAGCACCTTAAGGTTAGGGCCTAAAACTCTTGGGATTCTCGAAGTTTGGCCTTTCCTCTCTGGCTACTCTTATTTATTTATTTATTTTTCTTTACTTTGTTTCAGCCCCTGCTTCACATGGTGACTAATGTGGTCCCCTAAATATGCCTTCTTTTCTGCTTAGTACCTGCATCTAGGTCTCTGAAAATTCTCATTTCTTTAGCCTCATATTATCTCTGTGCCTGCTGCTGTTACTTTTGACCAAGGATAAATGTATAACAGGCTTCCAGGGCCAGGAGAAGGGCTGTGGTGCTCACTAACTTCCTGTTGTGAAATGCCCACCGTTGCGCTGTTGCTGAACAGAGTTAAAGGATGTGGTGCAAGCTGGCTTCAGCCTGCCTACCCAGGTCCCCCTGAATGAAATGGGAATGCAGCTTCATGGTTATTTCTATCTTGCATCTGTGTTAGGACTTGGAATCATGTTGGATAAATGAAAGCCGTGGTGGTTCGGGATGTGTAGAAAAGAGAACTGAGGGAAGGGCTTGATGTTCATAGGCTGCAGAAGGAAGGCAGAGGTAGTCATCTGCTGGAGTTGTCTAGAGGAAGAAAGTCCTGTCTGTTCTGTTCTCTGAAAATAGAGATGCTTTTTTCCTTTTTAATAGATGAGCAATAACAGCAATAAGAGAGCTCCAACAACAGCAACACAAAGGTTGAAACAGGACTACCTTCGAATTAAGAAAGACCCGGTGCCTTACATCTGTGCGGAGCCCCTTCCTTCCAATATTCTTGAATGGTAAGAGTCTGCGTTCCTGCTCCCCTGCGTCAGTCACTCTTGCAGGTTCTGTAGTGCGCTGGCTGGTAGGCCTGGGCATGGCAGAGGCAGTCTAGTAACTGGAGTCCTGCTTGGCTGAGGCTAGGGCCAAAAAGAGGAATCGTGTGGGGTGGCTCTCATCGCAGGCTTTGGGATACAGCGCTCTCAGGTGTTGTACATGTGCATTAGGGTTAGGCTGCACATTGCTTCCTGACACTGGGAGTTAGCTGTCTAGGGGGCATTGGGGGCAAAGTCTTGACATTAATTCCTGTCTTTGACCCAAGCCAGGTAAGTGCTCCTGACTCTTGAGCTGGCAGGGATAGAGCCTGCAGAAAGGTTTGTTTCATAGTAGTTCTTTTCTGTGCTAAAAGCGTGGAGTCACTGGGTATGGTGGCAACCATCTTTAATCTTAGCACTTGGGGGCAAAGGCAGGCTGATCTCTGAATCTCTGAGTTCAAGGCCAGCCTGGTCTACAGAGAGAGTTCCAGAACAGACGAAGCTGCACACACAGAGACCCTGTCTCGAAGAAGAACAACAACAAAAGACGGGGCTCCCTTGAGTTCCAGGTCAGCTGGTACTGTGTAGCGAGGCCCCGTTAAGTTTGTTTTTAAAGACATGCTTGTTTTGAGGGATTTGATTTAAAAAAAAAAAACAAAAAACAAAACAACTTTAATACTTTTAGAGTCTTCCAAATCCAGAGGAAAAAATTTCTGAATTAAAAAGTATTTGGAGATTGGGTGTTGTTGACAAAAGAAATACATGAAGGGCTTCTTCGGTGACGTTAGAACTAACCCTGTTCCAGACGTAAAAATCAGATGTGGTCCCTAGGAGATGGTTGGTTGGTATGGGGCAGGTGTCATTGATGGCTTACTTCTTAGCTGGTTTGTGGGAATATCTCTGTTGTATGTAGAACTCCTCTTCAAGTGCTGGTTAGAGGTCTCTTGGGCCCCCTCTTTGACTTGCTAATGTGCTAGGAAGGACTTGTTTGAGATTTAAATTAAAGCAAACTTTTAAATCATATTCATTGTACTTGTGGGGGTCAGGGGTCAACCTTGGGAGTCGGTTCTCTCCTTCTACTGTATGGAGTCCTGGGACTTGAACTCAGATGATCAGATTGGCAGCATGTGCCTTTACCCACGAATCCATCTTACCAGCTCTCACTTAAGATTTGTTAGAACGAAAACCCAAAAGAGCAACAAAGGGAAGAGATGCGTGGGGTGAAGTCCATAGGAATGCAGACAGAAGCATCTGGATTCCTGGCTCTGGGCATTTGCTCAAAGCACATTTAGCTCCCCAACAGTGAACTTGGACAGCACATGTGACATGTCACTAAAGAAGCTCAACAGACCCTTGGTGCCCAGGTTCTGTGTGAGTGGCCATTAGTGCCTTCCATCCACTAACACCAAACTAGGAAGAAGGGTTCAGCATGAGTCATGATGTGTGTTTGTTGTCTTTTTGCGGAGGGTGGGGGGTATTGCCCCCAAACAGTGTCAGGTCTTTGGTGAGAATTTTGGAATTTTACTTAAGAGAATGCATGGTACACAGATCTGTAGCAGGTGTTAGCTACTTTGTGGGTTCTTCCTTACTCTATCCTTGTCCACCCCTTTTCCCCCGTCATTTCAACCTAACACTAGTAAGAGAAAAAAGAGTAGAGGAGAGGAAAGAGATCCCTGAATAAAGTGAGGGTCCAAGGCTACATTATCGTTAGACCACTTCCTGCTGTTTAGGGGTGTTGAGCCCCTCGGGGTAAGTTTGATCTTCACCATCAGGATATGTAATTTCCTCTTTGTGCGTGACTGCTTAACAAACTACAACCAACAACCTACCTATTGGGGCTCTAGCATTATTTATTTATTTATTTAAATTTTTTATTTAAATAATTTATTCACATTACATCTCAGTTGTTATCCCCACACTTGTATCTGTCCATTCCCCCCTCCCTCCCTCTTTCAGCCTTTCCCCTCCCCTAGGCCTGTGACAGAAGGAGACCTCCTCCCTCATGGCCTATCAGGTCTCATCCTGGTAGCCTGCTTACCTCTGAGTGCCACCAGACCTCCCCACAAGGGGGGAAAGTGGTCAAATAGGGGGGCACCATAATTCATGTCAGAGTCGGTCCCCACTCTCCACACCACTGTGGAGAATGTGCTGTCCATTGGCTAGATTTGAATAGGGGGTCTAGGTTTACTGCATGTATTGTCCTTGGTTGGTACAGTAGTTTGAGCAGACCCCCATGGGGGCTCTAACATTTATATATCTTCTGAAAAGTCTCCAGAATTCTAAACATCACATAATCGCAGAAGCTATCTGCAGCTGGCAAAACCACATCTCTGCCAGAGCAGGAGGCAAACCATAGCTGCTGTGAAGCAGCCCCATATTCCCACACCTGGGGTTAAAACAAAAACTTATTATATTTCTAGGCTTCTTTTTTAAAAAGAAACCAAAATTCTCACTACACAGATCAAGTAATTTGGTTCTCGTTCTCTCTCTCTCTCTCTCTCCCTCCCCCCCCCCCTCTCTCAGGCATTATGTTGTCCGAGGCCCTGAGATGACCCCTTATGAAGGTTAGTAGAAAAAAAATCTGAATTATTTCTATCAATGTAAACAACAGTCTTTCTATTTTGATTATGTAGCAGTTAAATCATATTTACCTGAATTGAATCTTATTATTTTACTAAGTCGTAGAAATATTTGCCCAGTTTAGTTTTGTTGGACTGTTTGTGACCGTCTGCACTTCCTCAGCTGCTTGTGTTGGTTAGAGGTGGAGATTTCATTTGTTTTGAGACAGAGTTCCTCTGTGTAGCCTTGGCTGTCCTGGGCTCGCTTTGTAGACCAGGCCGGCCTCGAACTCACAGCGATCCACCAGCCTCTGCCTCCCGAGTACTGGGATTAAAGGCTGCGCCACCACGCCCAGCTGACTTTTTTTTTAAAGGTGTATGGGTGTTTTCATGCCTATGTGTTTTGTGCCTGGTGCCCACAGAAGAGGGGTTGGATCTTGGATTTCTAGATGATTGTAATCTACCTTGTAGTTGCCGGGAATTGAATCTGGGTCCTCTTGCAAGAACAGCGAGTGCTTTTAACTGCTGAGCCATCTCTCTAGCCTAGAGAAAAACAGATTGTAATAAATAGTAAAACATTCTTCTGTTTCTTGTTTGTTTTTTGAGACAGGGGTTGGCTGTCCAGGCTGTCCTGGAACTCACTCTGTAGACCAGACTGACCTCAAATTCAGAGATCCATCTGCCTCTGCCTCTTGCATGCTGGGATTAAAAGTGTGCACCACCAGTGCTGGCCTTGTTATTCTGTTTATAAGGCCAAAGGGGGAAATTGTGCTAGGTACTTTTTAATGTTTTCAGAATAGTCTGGAGGTATGTGAGGCCTAGGAACACCCCAAGGACCCATCCAGGTCTCGTCTCTCTTACTACTTTCTAGTGTTGATCTGGCCTGATCCCTCAGGTAACCGGATACCACTGGGGCTATCAGTGATTTTGACAAATCAGTCCTTGAAACTGTCAGTCGGCAGATTTCTAGGGTCCTATGGCAAGACTGACGTCATCTCATAGGCAAGTCCAGGGCAAAGCATGGCCAGGGGAACAGTGCATCTGCTTCCAACCTCAGGCCTGACTTCAGGTAGTGAAGACAGCAGACCTTCACCTACACATGGAATCTGTGGAACACTTCAGAGAAGAGGCTTTAGAGTCAGTTGCCTGAATGTGGTTCTGCATGGCTCAGGGTTCCACCCTCTGTACAAACAGAATGAAAACAAAACTACTGCCTGGGACATTTGGATCAGAGCTTGGGTGGTTGAGAAAAGAAGGGCAAACTTAATTTCAGTTTGGCTGCTACTTTTTAAAAATTTTTGTATTTTTTGGTTTTTCGAGACAGGGTTTCTCTATGTAGCCTTGACTGGTTTTTTATTTTATTTTTAAAGATTGATTTATTATGAATACAGTGCTCCTTTGGAAGAGCAGCCAGTGTTCTTTTCTTTTCTTTTTGTTTTTTTGGTTTTGTTTTTGGTTTTTTGAGACAGGGTCTCTCTGTGTAGCTTTGGCTGTCCTAGACTCACTTTGTAGACCAGGCTGGCCTCGAACTCACAGCGATCCACCAGCCTCTGCCTCCCGAGTACTGGGATTAAAGGCGTGCGCCACCACGCCCGGCTGTAGCCAGTGTTCTTAATCTCTGAGCTGTCTCTCCAGCCCTGGCTGTTACTTCTTTAACATGTTGTCATTTGGCCCAGGAGTCCAAGTTGTGGGGTAATTAGTGCAGGAGAATGAGTCTGTGCAGACTGTGTGTGTGCATGACACGATCATGGTGCTGACACAGAACTTGCTGAGCCCCACAGCAGCCGCGTGTGGGTGAAATGAGGGAGCCATGCAGACCATGTGTCCTGAGGACTCCTTGAAATTTCTTTCGGTCAGTCCCTAACAGGTGTGATAGATGGGCATCTAAACAGTTGGTAAAAAAAAGATACACATAAAAAAAAAAACACACATCTAAAACACTTGATGTGTTTGACCTGCTTGAAGAACATAGAGAAATGAGTCGTGCTTATCTCTAGTGGGACACTATGGGAACTACTTTGGTTTTGAAGTTATTTTAGTTTTGGTATTTTTTGTTTTTAATTTTTAAATAGTGTGTGTGTGTGTGTGTGCGTGCGCGCGTGTGTGTGCGCGCACATGCGCACATAAATATATGTATGTAGCACCATGTGTATGCAGGAGCTTGTGGAGGTCAGTAGAGGTGTTAAATCCCCTGTAATTAGAGTTATCAACAGTTTTGAGTAGCTATATGGGTGGTTGGAACCAAACCCCAGGTCCTCTAAAAAAAACAGCAGGCAAGCTTAACTGCCTGCTTTTAAATTTAAAAGTAGGGGCTGGAGAGATGGCTCAGAGGTTAAGAACATTGGCTGCTCTTCCAAAACTGTTCCAAAGGCTGTTCACCCTTCAGGGCTACCCTCTTTCCTCCCCGTGTCCAGCTCATCCACTTCAACAAACCTTGGCTGGTCTAGTGCTAGGAGAGGTCTTGTCACACAATGCTTAAATGCTATTTTTTTAAACATTTATTTATTTATACAGTATTCTGCCTGCATTTATACCTACAGGCCAGAAGAGGGCACCTGATCACAGTATAGATGGTTGTGATCCACCATGTGGTTGCTGGGAGTTGAACTCAGGAGTTTTGGAAGAGCAGCCAGTGCTCTTAACTTCTGAGCCACCTCTCCAGCACCCCTAAGTCCAGTGTCATACCTGTCAGTACTGGTTCCCCTAATCTTTCATCCCTTGTCTTCTGTATATTCTCTGGGTACTGTTCCTCAGGCTGCCAGTTTACTGAACTCTTGTTATCCCCTCTTTATTGCCTCTCCTCAGCTGTCCCTACTCAGTGGGACTGACCTTTGGCAGCTGCAGACAACATTCTGTCAAAAGAACTCTTGTCTTGGCCAAGGGCTTTCCTCAGTCCTCAGTTTCTTGTCCTCTGGTTTATGTTGCCATTGATGACTACTTTGCTGATGAGCTCTTCTTTGATTTGAGGTATTCTGGTCCTTCCTCCTTGCCTTTCTAGGGGCTTCTCTGCAACTTTGTCCTGAGTTTTGTGACAGTCCTATATCTAGTGCTCTTGGGCACACCTACCCCAAGAGTGCAAAATTGACTTCTTATGGAAAATACGCTAAAAATTTACCACTAATTGTGGATTTAATGTGATCGTATGCATGCTTTAGGAATGTTAAGGCTTTACTCAAAAATTGACATGAAAGGAGAATTATGGGGGCTGAAGAGATGGCTCAGCGGTTAAGAGCACCGACTGCTCTTCCAGAGGTCATGAGTTCAATTCCCAGCAACCACATGGTGGCTCACAACCATCTTCTGGCCTACAGGTGTATATGCAGGCAGAGCATTGTGTACATAATAATAAATAAGTAACTCTTTAAAAAAAAAAAAAAAGAATTATGTGGAAGAGCCAGTTTCCCATATATTGTATGACTCTAGCAGTAGGACCAAGCAGTGGTGCAGGAAAATAGACTATAGAGCATAATGTAGAACAGAAACAGTGCCACATTACCAGGGTCATGATCACACAGCAAAAGCCATAGCCAGGCGTGGTAGTGCACACCGCCAAAGGCAGGTAGATCGCTGTGAGTTCCAGGCCAGCCTGGTCTACAAAGCAAGTCTAGGACAGCCAAGACCACACAGAGGGGCCCTGTCTCGAAAAACGGAAAACAAAACAAAAAACCAAAGCAAAAGCCATCAGTAAGGGAAGCATATCCTGACAAGATGGTCTTGAGCATAAGGGCATCTTATGGTTCTGCTGTGTCATCTGAGCTCTGTTCCTAGGCCTTATGCTGGCCCATCCCTCACAGACTCTTCTTGTGCTCTTCTTGGGTAGGCTTGTAGAGGGGCTGTTGCCGACTGTGCCATGGCAAGAGCTGTACTTGACTTGGGAGAGGGGTATCTGTGATATCTTTGTTAAAGTGTTTCCTGATACACCCTCATGCTTGGAGGGCGAGGCCTTTGGTTACCCACAAATCACTGGGCGAATAACTTAACCTGTGTTTTAAGTTAGGGATGTAGCTCAGTGATATAGTACTTGCTTAGCATGTGCAAAGCCTTAGGTCTAATCCACAGCATAACCAATCACTAAATAATGTGTATTTATACACAAAGAATCACATTTCAGTGTGGGTGTGGGTACACATGTGTATGCTAGTGTATACACTTACATGAGGAAGTGAGAGGAGAGTGTTAGGTCTCCCTGTTCCATTGACTCAGGGCTTCCCTGAGCCTGGAGCTCATTTATTTATTTATTTATTTATTTATTTTATGCCTGGTGTGGTGGCGCACGCCTTTAATCCCAGCACTTGGGAGGCAGAGGCAGCTGTATCGCAGTGAGTTCGAGGCCAGCCTGTTATACACAGTGAGTCCAGGACAGCCAAGGCTAAACAGAGAAACCCTGTCTCGAGTGCCCCCCCCCCATTTTTATTGTATGTATATGGTGCTGTATCTGCTTGTACACCTGCATGTCAGAAGAGGGCATCAGATCCCAGTATAGATGGTTGTGCACCACCATGTGGGTGCCAGGAGTTGAACTCAGGACCTCTGGAAAGAGCAGACCATGCTGTAATGACTGGGCTATATTTCTCCAGCCCTGGAGCTCTTGTTTTTCTGCTATACTAGTAGCCAGCAAGCCCCAGCAATCCATTTGTCTCCATCACTTTTATTGTTGGAGCTGCAGGCATGCATGGAGCGGTATCTGTCTTGTTATGTGGGTTCTAGAATCCAAACCCTGCTTCATGCTTGCTTAGCCAGCTCTTAATTGCTGGTCCATCTCTCTAGCCCTCAGTTATGTGTTCCTTAGTGCAAGTAGTCACTGATGTCCAGTAGCTTGTTTTCTTATCTAAATTTGCATTATGTTATGTGTCGTATAGATTCCTTTTCACCAAGCTCATTTCTGACATTCATTCTCGTGACCCTTTTCTCTGAAATGCAATGGGTGCCTCCTATTTTCCATCCCTGCAGACAAATGCTGGTGCTAGGACCCAAATGCAGTATTGGAGGGGACAGGGATCCATAGCAAGTTGTCTTCTGATCACTTGGTTCTCTGTAAGGGAGGAACATAAAGAGTTGGGAGCGAAGAGGGGTGTTTTGTGGCTGTAGTGGGGCAAGCAATAGTTACAGACTGCTGTGGGCATGGGCGTAAGAGATGAGGAGGCGGGCTGAGGTGTTGGAGTAGCGTGAACCCTGGAGAGTAAGGTCAGTAGTGAGCTAAGCTTGTGAGCCAGCACAGGAGCGGGCAGGGAGACACCGTCCATGGGCTTCGGAAGCCAGCTGGAAGCGGTAAGGCTGGTAGGAGTTGGGAAGCGGCTGCACTGGGTGTTGACAAGGCTAACAAGACTATTTCTTTTCATGTAGGTGGCTATTATCATGGAAAACTAATTTTTCCCAGAGAATTTCCATTTAAGCCTCCTAGTATTTACATGATAACCCCCAATGGAAGATTTAAGTGCAACACAAGGTAAGCTTCCAGGGCAATACTTTTGAGTTGTCTGTGGTCATGGGAAATGTGCATTCTTGCTCACAAAATCGCTTTTCTTTCAGGCTGTGTCTCTCCATCACAGATTTCCACCCAGACACCTGGAATCCAGCGTGGTCCGTCTCCACCATTCTAACAGGGCTCCTGAGCTTCATGGTGGAGAAGGGCCCCACCCTGGGCAGCATAGAGACCTCAGACTTCACGGTGAGGTGTGGCAGCGCCTGGGCTCATTCTGTCCTGAGACATGAGACAGCTTTTCTCTTGAGCAGGTGGAGGCTGTGTGGGTCTCCCACCAACCAGTTCCCTGTCCCTGGCCACACTGTAGAACTCTCTCTGCTTTGGCCGCCTCAGAACATGGCTCTTGGCCTCACTGTCCGTCTCTGTCTCCAGCTCTGCTTTTGTCTTTGCCAAGCATCACTGACACCCCTGTACTCGGCAGGGGACCTTGAAAGGACACCCAACACCTCTTCCCTGCTTGTTTTATTTCTCTGGCATTTAGCTAGCAGTCATGTTTGATAACAAAAATGTGAATGGACCCTCATAAGACTAATTGTTGAGAAGAGGAAACATTTTAGGTGCTTTCTATGATCATTGACTTTATAGTGGTCTGTTTTGAGATTTTGTTTTGCCATTAGGATCTCATTATTAGTGTAGAGTGGTCTGGAACTCACTATGTAGGGTGGGCTGACATTGAATCTCACCTCAGCCTCTTGCGTGCTGGGATTACAGTTGTGTTGATCACCATATCTAGCTTTTTTTTTTTTTTTTTTAGTTTTTCGAGACAAGGTCTCTCTGTGTTAGCCTTGGCTGTCCTGGACTCACTTTGTAGACCAGGCTGGCCTCGAACTCACAGCGATCCGCCTGCCTCTGCCTCCCGAGTGCTGGGATTACAGAAAAAAATTTTTTAAAATTAAAATTAGCCAGGCGGTTTTGGCACATTCTTTTAATCCCAGCACTCAGGAGGCAGAGGCAGGCGGATCTCTGAGTTTGAGGCCAGCCTGGTGTACAGAGTGAGTTCCAGGGCAGCTAGGACTACACAGAGAAACCCTGTCTCAAAAAACAAAACAAAACAAAATTAAAATTAGCTCTCTGGCTGATACCTCCCTTTTCTTTCTTCCTAGAAAAGACAGCTGGCAGCACAGAGCTTAGTGTTTAATTTAAAAGATAAAGTCTTTTGTGAATTATTCCCTGAAGTTGTGGAGGTAAGAAAGCAAAAGTTGGAACTTAGTTTTGTCTTCCCTTATGTTAATACACTTTCAAATCTAATGGTTTCCAAGGAGAAACTGTGTGTGTGTGTGTGTGCGCACCTCCCACTGTGTTCTGTGGGTGTTGCCCTCCTGGTTGCTGCAGGACATAGAGGGGAGGGGCATGTGCTGAGCATGCCTCTACATGCACACACACACTGATGTTGGGTGACAGAGATGGCTCTTCTTCAGGACCCTACAGTGCAGGGAAGACAGAGCCCAGGGGTGGGGGAGACCCTAGGGAACATATGCACACATGAGGGACTGAGTCTGTTCCCTCAGTGGCATGAAGCTTGCCAATCATTGGCCATCCCTCAAGGGATCCACCAGCAGTGGTTTCCTATGGCAAGAAGTGGGTGCATACTGTGCCACAAGTGTTCCCTCCTCTGGCTGGAGTTGAGGCCATGACAGTGAGCAACAGCTGGACAGTGGTGTCCCGCATGGCTCATCGCTGCTCAGCATAGCCGCCTTGAGGCGCAGGCACAGCGTAGTGACCCTGATGTCTTGCTTGGTTCTTCGCCTGTCAAGTGGGATGAAGAGCTGTTGAACTAGGGTCTGACGCAGGGGAGTGGAGTGCTGTGTTCTGGGTGGTAGCTCTGCAGTTATAAAATCTTGAGTTCTGCTTCCAAAGGAACAGGTTTATTAAGACAACTGAGGGTTTTTGTGTTTCTCTCTCAGGAAATTAAACAGAAACAGAAAGCACAAGATGAACTAAGTAGCAGGCCCCAGAATCTTCCCTTGCCAGACGTGGTTCCTGATGGGGAGATGCACCGTGGCCAGCATGGAATCCAGCTCCTCAATGGGCACGCACCCGCTGCCGGCCCAAACCTTGCTGGGCTCCCACAGGCCAATAGGCATCATGGACTCCTGGGCGGCGCTTTGGCGAACTTGTTTGTTATAGTTGGGTTTGCGGCCTTTGCCTACACGGTCAAGTATGTGCTGAGAAGCATAGCACAGGAGTGAGGCTCAAGAGCCACAACTACAGTTGCTGCTGAGGGACACAGGGGCCAGAGCACGATGCAGGCACGATGGACATGCTGCTGACCACTGGGTGGCCTGCCGGACTCCTAGGCTTCACTTTTTAAAAACCTTAAAAAGAAAGCAAAAACCAAAATGTGGTTTGGAAAAGATTGGAGGTTCTTAACTCCCTCTTGAGGCTGACGTGGACAGGGCCACTCACACTTTGGTTTTATTGCTTATCTCCTGTGTTGTCTTTTGGACCTGTTTAGTAAACCTTCCCCCCCCCCCCTTTTTTTTTTTCCATTTTATTAGATTTGGTCACTTAAAAATATAAAACTTTAATCCCTATCAAATACTCTGTGTGTGTTCTTAGTGGAGGAGCTGAAGGCCTCATGGGGGGGTGGCCGGTTCTGCAGACCTCCAGTGGGGCGAGCTGAGCTGGCTGGCTGGCTAACACCTGTAGATGGGGCATCTGGGAGAGAACTGCTTTGGCCTCGTTGTAAAACTGCTTATGACTGAGAAAATACTTAGAGAAAGAAAGTGCTTGGTTTTAGAGTAGAAAAGTGAACTTGCTCTCTGACCACAAGGTGTCACACTTAGAACAGGGCTGAGGACTACAGCGAGGGCTGGGGGGTTGGGTCTGGTGTTGCTGTCACTCTTAGTGTTTCTTCCTTCTTTCTGCTCCCTTGTGTGATGGAGAAGTAGGGCCCCTGGGTGCCTTACATCCAGATGGCCAGAAGCCTGTAGTCTTCCTGTATTGGTGGACAGTGGAGAACTCAAGTCCCTGTGGGCTGGGTCTGTGTATTTGGAGGCTTCTCCAACTTCTTTCGTTTATCTTAAGGTAGGCTACACCATTCTTGCCAGGGGACCTATGTTAGGTGTTGATTTCTACAGATTATGGAAAAGGCAGTTGCCCAGAAAACACACCAGGCTTAAGAGTCTGAGCTGGCAAGTTCTCAGTCTTTACATGCTCCTAACCCTTACGGCCATCACCTTACCTTGTAGTATTTGTGTTTAATGGATCTGCAGTAGTTTGACATTAGTAAGGCACCAGGTGGAGCAGTGACATTGTCTGGGTTGGGCAAGAGGCTCCTAAACTAGCCTCCTCGCAGCCCAATAGGAAAGCTGTAGTGCAGTGTGTGGTCATCTTTCATTCAGCTCTGTAATTTACAACTAGTAAATACCATGTAGCCTCTCCTGAAAAGTCTTTAGCTGCATACACCTTTGTTCTTAAATGGTATGCAGCCTGTGTTAGTGTCCTTCCCTGGTAGGCTGTGCTTGCTTGGGGGTAGGAAATACTGCTGACAAGAGGTCGGTTGACAGCCCCTAGCTGGGCCTGGGCCTGTGCATGGTCCTAGTGATGAGCCCTGCAGACTTGTGCTTCCCCCTAGCACCACACGTTAGTCTTTCCCTGGTCCTGAGCGCTCTGCTGCACTTAGGTAACTTTCTTGTTCCCTGACGTTCTTAAAAGACAGAAAGTTGGCGGATGTGGTGCACAAGTCTGTAATTCCAGCACTCAGGCCAAGGCAGAAGATTACAGTGAGTTTGATGTCAGCCTGGTCTACAGAGTGAGTCCAGAACAGCCAAGACCCTGTCTCGAAAAACAAAAAATAAATAATAAAAGACAGGATGTTACCAGATTTAGAGTGTTCTCTGTATGTGAAATTTCAGCTCTTCTCCTTCTCCCCACTTTGGGGGAAGTTGGGGGTTTCAAGACAGGGTTTCTCCATGTAGCCTTGGCTGTCCTGGACCTGCTTTGTAGACCAGGCTGGCCCGGACCTCACAGAGATCCGCTGACGTCTGCTTCCCCTAAGTGCTGGCATCACAGGTGTGAAATCTGAACTCTTAACAGTCCAGAATGAAAGTCTTAGAAAGTAAAAATCTTAGAAAGAAAATCTTAGAAACCTGCACTCTGACCACACGTTGTCACACTTGGTGGTGTAGTTGGAGACTGCTGAGAAGGCTCCCCTCTTGCAGCTCCTTTGAGTGCTACAGGACCCTGTAGTGTCCCCTGTGTGTTGCTTGCACTGACCCCAAATAAAAGGTGACCTTTTTTTTTGATCAAGCATGTCTGACTTTGTGTGTTTCCCTTCTTGGGAGAAGTCACTGGCTGGCAGTTGGCAGCCTGGACTGCCCTCCGTTAGCCCTCCCTTCCCAAAGCTTACATCCTATTGTTACCTGTTTGTTTTGGTTTTGCAAGACAGAGTTTCTCTGTGTAGCCCTGGCTATCCTGGAACTTGCTCTGTAGACCAGGCTGGCCTCAAATTTAGAGATCCACCTGCCTCTCCCTCTGGAGTGCTGGGATTAAAGGTATGCGCCGCCACCACCGTCTGGCTTCTACTGTTATTTAAAAAGAGGAGTCCCTTGGAAGGAAATGTCCCTATTCTCTGCCAACTCTTGTTCCTCCCCTGAGACAAAACAACTCCCGGGCAGCCTTTGGGAATTTCTCTTTTAATAGCTTCATGTATCTCAGGCTGGCCTGAACGTACTATGTACCTGAGGCTGGCCTTGAATTCTTCTCTGTCTGCCTCCTAGGTGCTGGGATTTTAGGCCTGACTGGCCTTTGGGAATTTGATTCTTAAGGAGTGAGAGGGAGGGTCTTCCTTGCAGAGTGAGCCAATACAGTCCTGCAGAGCTGTTTTCTCCAGGGTGTGGGGTCTGAGAGCCAGAAGCTGGACCTGGTCCTCCTGGAGGTTAACCTGGTCAGGGTTCTTGTGAACCAAAGTAGGATCCTTTTGGTTATTTCCCAAGTTGTTTGTGGCAGGGAGATGTTGAAGCTGCAAAACTGGTAACTTGAGTCCATCTCCAGCCAAACGAAGTGCCCTACTGTGCTGTCTCTATGGCAGGATGAAACTAGCCTTCTAGTCTGCCTGCTTAAATAAAACTGCCTGCAAGACGGAGCTGGGAAATCCCATTACCAGTAAGGTCAGGCCACCAGGATATAGGTGGACTGCATCTGCAAGAGGTCTTTGGGCTGAGGTACTTGGCCCTCCCCGAACCCTCAGCCTTGAATGTGGGGCATAGACGTTGTCTGTCTTGACCTATCTACGCTGGGTACAGATCACCACCACACATCAAATGCTGGTGCCCCCTCATCCATTGTGGCGTCTCCAGTAACATAAGGACCAAAGACACTTGAGGCTCTGCTGTTCCTGGAGCTGACAGTGCCTGGGAGCCAGGAACAGGAGAGATGGGCACTTTCCTTACGTTCTCCCCCACTCCAGCTTTGCTAGGCTTCTGACTGGGTGTGGCCTGGAGCTGGGATGGCTTGCTTGGTGTGGGAGTTGACGGGGCTCCATTCTAGAACACTCTGTTTATCAAAGACCCACACCCACTGGAGCTGGTGGGTGTCGGGGATGCTGCTCTAGTTGGAGGTCATCTGGCTATTGGGAATCCTGGCTTAGTCTTACAAAGGCCCCACCCCACCCCCCCACCCCCCCTACCCCCCCACCCCCCCCACCCGTCTCATAGTCACTGAGCCCCAGGCACTCAAAGGCTTGGCTGGGAGGGGCAAGCAACCAGATGATGGAGATGTTCTAGGATGGGGGCTGTTTCTGGGCTTCTTGGCCTGAATGAAGTGTGTGGGAAGGTCTGGGAGATTTGTACACAGCTTCCTAAAGTGAACTAATCACATGGGACTCTGTCCTGAAGGTGTGGATATGAAAGATGCCACAGAGTTGATGTTAACAGTCCACCACCTCCAGCTTAACTAAATAGAAATCCTGCTGCAAAGAGGCCAGGGACTGTTTGGACAGGGGAAATGCAATCCAGCTCCTCCCTACTCCTTAGAAAGAGGTGATGGAATCGTAGGGGTCCCGCCCCGGTCCCGCCCCACCCCGCCCCGCCCCACCTCACCTCGCCGCCGTGGAAGGTCTCTGGAGTCCTAGGAGCCGCACAGACCTGGGAAGGAGGGAGGGCTCATTTGGTGGTGGGGACGCCTGCATGGGCACTGAGCAGGAGGGGAGGCCGCCAAGACATTAGCTCTCTGCCGCACTCTGGCTCGTCCTGTAGACAAGCACCAGCGGCAGCTGGGCTCATCCCTGGGCCTCACCCCGCGCAGGGGCTGTGAATGTCGCCGCCCCCATGAGAACACTGGCCTGGCCTCCTATCCCTGAGCCTCTGCTTGCGGAGACTGAGCCATGTGGGTCTGGGCCTGGGCTGCTGGAGCCCTGCTCTGGCTACAGACTGCAGGAGTCGGGGCGCGGCAGGAACCCAAGAAGCCTCGGCAGCTGGCTGTGCGTGTGGAGTTCCCCAATATTACCACATCCAACCACGAGGGATTGCCAAGCTCCTTCAAGGTAGGCGCCGGCAGGGAAGCATGCGAGTGTGCGGCTCCACCCAGACAGCTCTGCTCCCCCGTTTCCAGGCTGCACTGCCGGAGACCTTGACCACTTACGGGTTTGCTTCAGGCAGGCAGGACAGGGCCTGATCTGTGGGGGAAGTCTCCTTCTGCCTATGCCTAGTGGGGCAACAGTTGACCGTTCGAGGCCTCAGTGTGCCTTTCAGTAGCCTGGTGCCATTAGGTTTAATTGCTATTTCAGGTGAAGGTCGGGAAGGACTTCGGGCAGGCTAATGGATATGTCATTTTACTACCATAACTCCTGAAGTAGGCAGTAGCCTGACTGGCCTGCCCCTGTGCTTTCCAGGGGTCTCAAAGCCCCTACTGCTGCCATCCTAGGTGCCCCCAGGGCAGGAAGGGAAACAACCGTTACCCACACATGAGCCCCCTGCCTCTCTCCTTGTAGGGTGTCTCTGTCAGCCAGCTTGGCTGCCTCTCAGCCATATCAGTCTACATCAAGCCTGAGGCCCCATTTCCTGACAGGCAGGCTGAGGCAGTGTAAGCTGTGGGCTGCATTCTGAGTGGCCCTCCTTAGGTGCTAGGGAAGGGAGGATGGTGGTGGCAGTGCTCTCTGCCCTGCCCAGGGTGGCCTTTTCAGAGATAAGGCAGTGGAAAGTTTGGGGAGATGTTGTCACGCGTGGGGCTTCCCTGCCCTTTACGCCGGAGATGGTCTTGGCGTACATCTCTCTGCAGCCTTTACCCTCAGCTCAGCTGTGTCTGATGCTCTCGGCACCAAGGTGTCCAACAGATACCAATAGAGAACTTTGGTGCTTTCAGACGGATTTACATCTGTTCCTAGGACCCAAGGGGGAAACAGTGTTTGCCTGTCCTTCCTAGCTCACTGACCTGTCTGAAGGAGAACATTTTTTATCTCTGGTTAGGATCTCCAGTACCCACTCTGGTCTTACTCAGGACTGGCCTTGTGCTATGCCAGGGCCCTTGGCTTACTCTGGTCAATGAAGGCAGGATCATCCTGAAGCAACTAGACTGCCACCCTCCTGCCCATCACACACACACACACACACACATACTCACACACACACACACACACACTCACACACACACCACACACACATACACACACCACACACACACCACACACACACACACACACCACACACACACCACACACACACCACACACACACACACACACACCACACACACTCACACACACATACACACTCACACACACCACACACACTCACACATACACACACACCACACACACACACACTCACACACACACACTCTCACACACACACACACACACACTCTCACACACACACACACACCACACACTCACACACACACACACTCACACACACCACACACACTCACACATACACACACATACACACTCACACACACCACACACACACACTCACACACACACTCACACACACACACACACACACACACACACTCACACACACACACACACACCACACACACACTCACACACATCCTAATTGTCCCCGGAGATGGGCTTGGCTGTTACTAAGCATACTCTACCCAGCCATATCCATTATTTAAGGCCAAACCTTGTCAGAGACACATGAGGGTTGCCCCATGTGAGCCCATATGGCCTTCATGGGAGCGGGGGCCAGGGGAGTTGTCATTTTCACAGAGGCCCCAGATCTCACCTTGCCTATTCTCTCTCCATCCCTAACACACACCCTGGGGACATAAAGGTTCTGATTACCAAGGGATAGTCCCTTTGGGCCATGACCTGAGCTATCCCCGTGACTTCTTCCTATGTACCTGAATCCCTCACAGATCTATCTGTGAGGTATATTAGGACAGAGGTCAGAGGCCTGGTGTTCAGGGGACTAGCCTTGCTTCTCTGGCTTTTCAGCCACCAGAGGCCTCTGGGCCTGAGCTCTCAGATGCCCACATGACGTGGCTGAACTTTGTCCGCCGGCCAGATGATGGGGCCTCTCGGAAACGGTGCCGTGGCCGGGACAAGAAGTCGGTAAGGCCCTGAGCTGTGTGGCACCAGCCGTTATGAGTTCCTTTCAGCTTCTGAGCCCAGGGAAGGGGGTGACTGGGGCACCTACTCAGATTCACTTTATTTTACCTCTTCCAGCGAGGCTTCTCAGGTCTCCCAGGGCCCCCGGGACCCCCTGGCCCTCCTGGTCCCCCTGGTTCCCCTCGTGTGGAATTCACCCCAGAGGCCTTGCTGCAGGAATTTCAAGAGATGCTAAAAGGTAAGACTACCTTCCGTCCAGCCACTTTCAGAAGCCTAGAAAGCTCTTTCAGGGCTAGCAGAGGCCTGACCCAAAGTGGCCCTCCTTACAGAGGCTGCGGAACTTCGATTCTCAGGGCTACCAGACACATTGTTACCCCAGAAACCCAGCCAGCAGCTGGTGGTTGAAGCCTTCCACTGCCGCTTGAAAGGCCCTGTGCTAGTGGACAAGAAGACGCTGGTGGAGCTGAAAGGATTCCAGGCCGTGAGTGGGAACACAAGCCAAAACAATTCTATCCTTTGTGCTTATATATGAAGGGGACAGGATACAGGGGTGGTCCCCTATTGGCAAGATGGTCCCACAGATACCACTAGACAGTTGCCAGACACATGCCTACAGTGGGCCCTAGAGATGCTGTTGCAGAGGGCAGGGTCAGCCTTTGTGAGAGTTAGAAGTTCCAGTGTGTCTTACCTCATACTAAGGCAAAAGTGGAGCCAAGTATCACCATCTTCTGTGATAGCTCTTGGGGTCCCACTGGGTCCTAGAACCTTTGCTCTAAGGCTCACATGGGTGTAAAGACTCAGGTCGGCCCTGTCCTTTCCACAAAGAAAATGAGGCCCAGGAACGACCTTTTTTTGGGTTGCGCTGTAGGTACCTTGCTTGGCTAGAGTGTACATGGTGAGGGTCCAGGCCCTGAACCCAGCCAGTCACCTCCTGCTCTCCACAGCCTACTACCCAGGGTGCCTTCCTGCGAGGATCTGGCCTGAGCCTGGCCTTGGGCCGATTCACAGCCCCAGTCTCTGCCATCTTCCAGTTTTCCGCCAGCCTGCACGTGGGTGAGCCAGCCTGATGTGCAGTATGGGTAGTGGGTAGGTTATCCCTCGAGGGTGGTACCTCAGAGATGCCGTCTGCTGTTCTTGAGGCCAGCCACCCTCAGCCCCGGCAGACACTTGGGCCTGTTCTGGGCAGTGTCTGGAAGCACCTTCTACCTGCTGCTCTCTCCATAGACCACAGTGAACTGCAGGGCAGAGGCCGGTTGCGTACCCGGGACATGATCCGTGTCCTCATCTGTATTGAGTCCCTGTGTCATCGCCACACGTGAGTGAGTCCTCCTGCCCACCATAATCCTCTGGTGTCTGTCCTTGGACTGGGTTCACAAGTTGCCACCTTGAGGGGTGTCTGGGCACCATGGGCCAGTGGCCTCAACACTGTTGCCCTGTGGTGCTATGCCCAGGTCCCTGGAGGCTGTATCAGGCCTGGAGAGCAACAGCAGGGTCTTCACAGTGCAGGTTCAGGGGCTGCTGCAGCTGCAGGTAAGGGCATTACAGGCTCAGGCAACAGGAGGGTGGGTCTCTCTAGCCTGGGGGGTGGGGGGAGGCGGCTTACAGCCTAGTGGAAGTAGTTGCTCAAGACCTTTGAACCCTTGTATCTAGGAGGGTGATGCTTGGTTAGGATGTTTTTAGCTCTGTATGTACAGTGGCTCAACTTTTGGGGAGTATTGGCTCCAAATGCTATCCCAGTGGGTGGGTAGGCTTCTAGGTTGGGGCCACCCACCAATGATGATGCCCACTATGTGATGTCTTCAGTCTGGACAGTATGTCTCTGTGTTCGTGGACAACAGTTCTGGGGCAGTCCTCACCGTCCAGAACAGCTCCAGCTTCTCCGGACTACTTTTGGGTACATAGGGGAGCTGAAGAGACAACTGAGGAGCCAACACCTTGCTTCTTAGAGGAGCTGAAAAGGACTGCTTTCCAGTTAATAGCCTTCATAGCAATAAAGAACTCCAGACTTTTTCATCTCTCCTGGGTGCTGTCTGGTTATTGTGTTGGTAGAAGTGGTGACCAAGTGGCCAAGATATGAACGGGAGAATACATAGCAAGCAGAAGACTGTCCGCATGGGACCCCTGAGCAGAGTGTAGCCACCACGAGGGACCAGAGCGACGTTGTCTCACACGGTCTCCAGATAGACTTCCAGCCAGTGAGGGGAGAAGCGGGGAGCCAGCAGAGCTCCCTGGCAGTTTCTCTACATGCTGGGGACTGAGCTGACCCTCAGGCGGAGGCAGGCAGATCTCTGAGTTTAAGGCCAGCCTGGCTACAGAGTGAGTTCCAGTACAGCCAACATAAACCCTTCCTCAAAAATAAAACAAAAAAACAAAGTCTCAAGCTGGGCGTGGTGGCGCACACCTTTAATCCCAGCACTTGGGAGGCAGAGGCAGGTGGATTGCTGTGAGTTTCTGTAAAATTAAAAAGCAAGTTAAAAAACAAGTTATTTCAAGAGAAAAAAACTGACAGTCACAATCAAAGCAAAACCAAAGCCAAGAGTGTAAAAAGTTCCGTGCTTCCGTCTGGGATCAGTCCCACTTCTGGTCTTGCCATCCATGTACAGCTTCTTTCTGAGGCTCAAGATGGCGCCCACACCTGTTGCTGTCCTCAGCGATCACCTTGTGGTGCTGGCATCGCCAAAATGCTGGGCTCTAATCCTCACCACAACCCTGTCAGTCCTGGAGCTTTTTACTGCAACTCACTCTGGCCTCTGCTGTTTTCCGTGCCCCTTCATGCCTTCAAAATCAGTCCTGCCTGGGGAAACCGCGTACGTGTTACCAGGTACAGCTGGTAGCACAAGGCACAGCCTTGGCTGCTTCTAGGAACTGAGGAACTGAGGGTTTCCCCTCAGTAATGGTGGCCGCCTCTTTCTCCTCTTCTTTTTTTCTTTCTTTCTTGCTATCACTTTACAGCCCAGTCCTAGCCCCCTCCCTCCTCTCCTCCAAGTCCTGTCCTCATGCCCCTTCCCCCATGCCCCCCTCTACCCAAGCCCTTCAAGTCACAGCAGGACTAAGTGCATCCTCCCCCACTGAGGCCAGAAAAGGCAGCGCTAGAGGGAAGGGATCCAAAGGCAGGCAGCAGAGTCAGAGAGAGCACCTAGTCCCATTGTTAAGGGACCCACATGATGACTATGCTGCAATCTGGACTCCCCCCCCCCCCTCATGTGTAGGGAGGGTCCAGATCTGGCCCATGCCAGCTCTTAGGTTGGTGGTTCAGTCTTTGTGAGCCCTCATGGGGGGCGGGGGTTGGTCTCTTCTTAATCACAGCTGATTCCTCATTCCCAGCTCACCTGCATCAATTATCACAGCAAGCAAAGATTCCAATTTAGTGGCTCTAGTCTTGGTAACGGTAATAGCCAATTCTTCAGCCCAGGATGACCAGAACCACAGGTTTTGTTGTTGTTGTTTTCCAGACAAGAGTCTCTCTGTGTAGCCTTAGCTGTCCTAGACTCACTTTGTAGATCAGGCTGGCCTCAAACTCACATCAATCCACCTGCCTCTGCCTCCTGAGTACTGGCATTAAAGGCATGCACCACCAACCGCAGCTGAACCACAGATTCTTAATTCAAAATAGCAAATAGCCCTGATAATAGTCTTTAAGAGACCCTCAAAAGTCCCTCTGATACTTCACAACCCAGGCCCTGTCCTGTTCTCCACATTATCTTGTAAGTTATCACGACAGCTCATTAAGCTCTGAGCACTCAATGGCTCAGTGGCCCCAAGTTCCACAGTCCTTTCACACCTCTCCCCAAAACACATGGTGTGAGTCTGTAGGCATGTTGTGTAAACTCTGATCCCCAGTTGTCCCCTGTTATGTCAATAAGGCAGCTTACAGTCAATCAATGAGCAGGGGAGAGAGTAGGGCTGGACTTCCTGCCAGCCAGGATGGGGAGGAAGTAGGGGACTCAGCCAGGGGACTGAGCACTCAGGGAGAGGTCCAAGGAAGATCGGGAGGAAGGAGCTGGAGCCGAGGAAAGCTACAAAGTGCAAGTATCACTGGGAGGTTTGCTGAGAGTAAGACAGGACGGCATAGATGCCTAAGAACAGACTTAAACTGCTCAAGATTGTTGTTGTGAAGCCTTGTATTATAAAAGAGTCTCAGCCTGGCGTGGTGGCGCACGCCTGTAATCCTGTCACTTGGGAGGCAGAGGCAGGCGGATCGCTGTGAGTTCGAGGCCAGCCTGGTCTACCAAGCGAGTCCAAGACAGCCAAGGCTACACAGAGAAACCCTGTCTCAGGGGGAAAAAAAAGCCTCAATTATTTGTGATAGTGAGGTTAAGAAGTAAGCTAAGAGAAACAAATACTGTTTTATAAGAATAACTTCGACACAGGTCTGTCACAGTAATATCCCACTCCTGGTACCAATTTCTGTAGCAGGGCTTCTACTGCCATGACAAAACACCACAATCAAAAGGAACTTGACGGGGCTGGAGAGATGGCTCAGTGGTTAAGAGTGCCACCTGCTCTTCCAGAAGTCTTGAGTTCAATTCCCAGCGACCACGTGGTGGCTCAGAACCATCTATAATGTAATCTGATACCTCTTCTGCAGATAAAGCACTCATATGCAATTAAATAAATAAATAAGAAAGAAAGAAACTTGAGGAGGAAATGGTTTGTTTTCAGCTTTCAGTTCTCAGATCACATTCTATCAGGGCAGGAACTCAAGGCAGAAACCTGGAGACAAGAAATGAAGCAGAGGCCACAGAGGGATGGTGCTGATGGGCTTGCTCCTGTGGCTTGCTCAGCCTCCCCCGCCCCTCTCTCCTCCTCCTCCTCCTCCTCTTCCTCTTCTTCTTCTTCTTTCCTTTCTCTCTCTCTCTCTCTCTCTCTCTCTCTCTCTCTCTCTCTCTCTCTCAGCAGGATGTCTCTTTGTAATCCTGTCTTACTGTCCTAGAACTCTCTATGTAGACTAACCTGGCCTTGAACTCAGAGAGATCTGCCTGCCTCTGCCTCCTGAGTGCTGGAATTAAGAGGTTTGCGTCACAGTGCCAGGCTCAGCGCACTTTCTTATGCAGCCCAGAAACACTTCCCCGGGGAAGGCACTGCCCGTACTGAGCGGGGCCCTCTCCTATCAATCACTAATCAAGAGAATACTCCACAGATTTGTCTAAGGCCTTTGGTTTGGTTGGTTTTGGTTGTTTGAAACAGGGTCTCATTATGCACACTGGCTGTCCTGGCACTCACTCTGTAGACAGACCAGGCAGGCCACAAACTCACAGAGCCCCACCTGCCTCTGCCTCCCAAGTGTAGAGATTAAAGGCATGTGCCACCATACATGGACAGGCCACGTCTATGGAGGCATTTTCTCAATTGAGGTTCTCGAGTTTCAGATAACTCTAGCTTGTGCCAAGTTGACAGACAAGCAAAGAAAACTAGTTAGCACAGGGGCCCTGTGAGGTGGGGTCCACACACTGGTGGGTGGGGGGACGCAGAAGGGAGCTCAAATATATATAAGCAATATGCTAGAGTGCCCACTTCTTAGGCAACTATGTGCTAAGCTGGAGAAGACCTGCAGGCCCAAGTGTGGTGAGACAAAATTTGGTCTAGGGAAGCCTGCCCAGACGGTGTGTGGGGTAGCCCTGGCAACCCATCCACTGTAGTCCTCAAGGTAGGAGCAGTGACTATTTTGGCTCTGGTAAACTTGGGTCAAAGAATATAAATTAGCTTCAGGGTGTCCCAGCTGGCTGAGCTTCCAAGACTCCATCTCTGGTTGGCACCTGGGCCATCAAAAGGTGATGGTAAGGTCTCAGCCTTTGATTTCTCTCAGAATTCTGTCTTCAAGACCGAGCAGAGCTCGGGAGGCAGAGGCAGGAGGATCGATGTGAGTTCAAGGCCAGCCTGGTCTACACAGGGACAGCCAAGGCTACACAGAGGGGGGAAAGAAAAAGACTGAGCAGGGGAGATTCTCCTTTGGCCTGGAATTATCTCCCAAAGGGAAATATGCAGCAGAGGTAAGGGGTCTGCTCATAGGCCCATGGGCAGCGTGTAAGGTGAGGCAGTAAAACTGGGAGAGGCCAAAGTGTGTGATTTATCTTTCACCCAAAACCTTGACCCTCCTTCAAGTGCTACAGGAGGGCCCCTAGGATCTTGCTGGACAATGAGGCAGGTCAACCAGGCCAGTCACTGAGGTGGCGTGGGTGGCGCCAGTCTGTGTGGCAGTTAAGCTCGGCCACTGACCCATTTTTCACCTTTCTTCTGTAACCCTACCCCCACCACTCAATGTGGCGTCAAGGGCTGGGGCTGTCTGGAGAGGTCTGTGTTTCACTTGACTGCGGCTTCAGTGTCAGCTGCTTTGATGGGGGATGGTGCAAAAGCCTTCTAGGGTCCATACGGAGCATACCGTGGTCCCTACTGAGTAAACAGAAGAGGGCCCAAAGAAGTAACTGGCCTCCCACTTGCCAATTACTGAGGTCCTGACCCACAGGGAGCCCTCTTTCCTTTCTGCCCTCAGCACCCTTGTTGGGCAGCCTACCTGCTGGATCAAGATCTGGAGCAATCAGGTCTTTTTTTCTAGAGCCCCAGGCCCTCAGGCTGTGGCATCAATGTGTTCTCCTCCACCCACGAGAGCAGGGAAACTAGTTTACACACAGAGAGACTGTTTTCAGGGCCTATCAGTGGGAATATTAAGGGTCAGGGTTCTATGAGAAAGCAGAGCAGGGATGTGGAAGAGGCTGGCACAGAAGTGTGGTCTGAATATCTATACCTGCAGATCCATAAACACCTCACTTACATTAGGAACTTCAGGGGCTGCTTCTCTGCATGGCCAGGCCTGTAATTTCTTCGCTCTACTAGTAAACAGCATTACTCTGTGCAGATTGGCTGAGGCTGGAAGCCAGCCACCCAGTATGGTGGGCAGCATCCGCCACACTCTCCTGAGCCACATATAGCGCATTCCCTGCCCAGGGTAAGGGCCTCTCAGCTTTGTCCTTTGGTCTTGTTGGCTGCTGAAGGGGCTGTAATCCCCAAGATGGAGACTCAAGAACGGGACTTAGGGCTCCACAAAGAGACAGATGGAGATGAGGAGATGAAAGATGAGAAAGATGTGCAGGGGCCAGCTCTGCACAGCAGTGCCTGGGCAGGTGGCCAGGATCAGGGTGGGCCTTGTCTGGGCGCCTGACTCTACCTGCGTCTGTCTGTCTCCTCTTCCTCCCCATTCCTGCCCCTAATCGGAGGTCATTAGCCACTTAGCTGTAATTTCCTTGGAATGTGCTGTCTCCAGATGAGCCCTAGTGGCTGGGGGCCCAGGAGCAAGGGAGTGGGTGTCTAGGTTGGAGTGGAAAACTCTAACGGAGGGTCCAGGTCACAGATACGGAAAAATCCATGCGGCCTGCCCAAAAGACAAGCAGCCAGGCTTTTTGCATGTACCCAGCTGTACCATGTGATTTTTCTCAAGTCTCCCAAGGTCATAGGCTTTGATACCCTACGGTTCATATCATGAGGTTCATAGGAGACACCTGGCATGGCTACCCAGCCTGAGCATGGTATACTATGGAAGGCAGACAGGCTGGAGCTGCTAATGTTCAGGTGGGGGCTAGCTTGAGGGTCCCAAGAGTGGGGAGAGCTCAGGGGAAGGTAATTTTCTTCTACATCCCGCCCCCCCCCCCCCATTTTGAAGCTGCTTTATGAAGTGGCCGAAATGTCTAGGTACTTGCCATCCTTGGCTGGGGACAGTGAGAGCATGGCCAGTGCTGTGCTGTATAGCCTTTGTTTGGCTCCTGATCCCAAGCCCTTGTGTTAGGGCAGCTGGAGGTGCCGTGCTATAATCTTTTTGCCAGGCCAGCTTCCCGCAACCTCAGTCTGACCCTTCTGCCTGCCAGGCTAGGTTGTCGAGGTGTATAAACATGGCCAGGAGCTCTTGACTGTCCTGGGAGGCCATTTCCAACATGAAAACACTTGATCGGAAACCCTTCCTGAGTCTGGTTTTAAGCCATAACCTGGTCAGCCCCTCCTAAGAGCAATGCCCACCTTGGTGCTGTAGTGTTCAGTCACAGCCTGATCCCTTGGTACCCTTGGCAGCCTGTCTTGGCCTTGAGCACAAACAAGAGCAGGATCCTCATGCCCTGAGGTGCATCTCAAGCTAGGAGTCGGACGGAGCAGGCAGGGACAGAGCAAGGCTGAGCCTCCAAGGGCTACATTTTAGGTGTTGTGTGGCTTTGCCAGTGCCAGTGCCAGTGCCCACAAGTACCCACCCTGTGCTCCCCTTTGGGAGTTCAACATACAGAAGAGGCCAGTTCATGCACGGGGCCTCAGAATATAGCCAGGTAGTCGGGCATGGTGGCACACGCCTTTAATCCCAACAATCTGGAGGCAAAGGCAGGCAGAGCTCTGTGAGTTCAAGGCCAGCCTGGCCTACAAAGAGAGTTCCAGGACAGCCAGGGCTACACAGAGAAACCCTGTCTTGAAAGACAACAGCAACAACACAACAGATATAGCCAGGTTAAAAAAAAAATAACAGCAACAACACAACAGATATAGACAGGTAATCTTGACTTTTTGTTTTGTTTTAAATATTTATTTATTTATTATGTATACAGCACTCTGCCTGCAGGCCAGAAGAGGACATCAAATCTCATTATGGATGGTTGTGAGCCACCATGCGGTTGCTGGGAATTGAACTCAGGACCTTTGGAAGAGCAGCCGGCAGAAGTTGCTTTTAACCTCTGAGCCATCTCTCCAGCCCTTTGTTTTGTAAGAACCCGTGGGTATGTCCGTAAGGTCCCCAGAGGTACCCTGAGTGTGCATATGATTTGTTTGTAGTGGAGGGAAAAGAGTATTTGTGTCTCCAGAGATCTCTGCTCCGGACCCAGGAAGAACCATGGGGCAGGTGTCCAGCGGACGGGGTCAAACTCAGGAGTGGACAGTTCTTGCCCTTGGGGATGGAAAGGCCCAGTGGCAATAGTCTTGCTGAAGTCAGAATGGGACATGTGGCTGCTCACGGCCTGACAGTAGGGTCCTGTGAGTACATGCCTGGCATCTGAGGCTCCCTGGGGGGGGGGGGCGGGAAGCCAAGGGAGAGGAGCTTCTCGGCCCAAAGGGGGCTCCTGGCCTGGGACGAGGGGCCTATGTTGCAGTGGAAGCCTTGTGTGGACTCTGAGTCCTGGGGCTCACTGACTGGTCTTGGCCAATCTGCCCCTGGGCTACCAATTGAGGCCTCTGTGGGCTGCAAGACCTCATGGCCCTACTCCCTCCAGGACGTTATATCTGGGGCCTCCTGCTGCCAGCCCCAGATCTCTCATAGCCTAGTTCTGAGAGCTGAGGCAGGTGGGCCGAGAAGCACACTCTGGTGTGGAAAATAGCCTTGGTTCTACCTGTGCTGGCTGCCTCCATTGGCATGCCTGTCTGCCTGTGTGTCTGGTGGTGGTTCCCGTGGGCCCTGACGGGAGGGTTTAGGAACAAAGGGTCTTTGTTTGGAAGGATTTAGGGCACAGCCCCTTGCTCTGGGGGCAGTGACTCACAGGTTCTTCTAGGAGATAACATCAGTTTTGCAACAGCCAGCATGCACACATGTGGCCCAGCCCCAGCACGAATCCAGCTTCACCTGCACCCAACACCCCTAAAACAACCCAACTGAGACCTGGAGATACTCGGTAGCAGCCCAAACGAGTAAACAAACAGGAAGCAAAGGGTTGGAGCCATGTGAACTCCATTTTCTGACACTGAAGTATCCCAAACAACTGTTCAGCCCCGAGCCTCAGCCGTCTCTCTGCCTTTCCAGATGCCTGGCTCTCCAAAGCACTTACAGGGGATTATTATTCAGGGCTGACAGGGCTGGAGGGCCCATCTTGTATACAGGGAGGTGGCAGGCGGGGAGAGGGGGCTAAGACTGACCTGCCACCACCTCAGGGACCACACGGATGTTCACTGACCATCACTTCCTCCCAGAATCATAAGTAGGAGGCTGTGAAGATGGACCAAAGTAAAGACTGGGTCAGCCAAGACCCGCAGACACCATAGAAGGGAGTAGCTGTGTGTCAGGTTTCCTTTTCCTTGGGTCACTGAGCACGGTCAGGTCCTGGCCTAGAGGAGAGGCAGAGTTTGATGCAGGCTCACAGGGCCTGCTGTCACAGCCAGCCTGGCCTCAGAGAGGCAGTTGCTACCTAGGGTATCTACAGTATGAAGCTGATGTGACCACACACGACAACCGGGAGCAGCATTCGCCACGAAAGCCAGCTTGGCTGAGCTGAGCTACGCGATGCTGTCAGAAAGCCCCAAGGCAATATTCTTCTGCAGCCCCGTCAGAGAAGGGAGCTACAGTCCATGGGAATACTGCTGGGGACACACTACGAGTCTTGGTGGCCACGCCTTGTGCAGTGGACCTGAGCCTAACTAGGAGCTGAGACGTGGGTGAGGCTCAGGTGGACCAGGTCTAGGTGTCTTGGCACTTGCCACCTCTCCCTTGTTTCACCCCAAGTCTCTTCGGTTCTCCCCACTGATTTTCATGGCTCCCTCATCTGCCATGGGGAGTCTCAGGGAATGAGGAGTGGAGCCCCGCTGAAGCCACCCGGGGCGCGGCAGGGGATGAGCTGTGATGGGACACGGCAGGGGATAAGCTGTGGTGGGACACGGCAGGGGATAAGCTGTGATGGGACACTGCCTGTGATGGGGCACTGCCTGTGATGGGGCACTGCCTGTGATGGGACACTGCCTGTGATGGGGCACTGCCTGTGATGGGGCACTGCCTGTGATGATGGGGCACTGCCTGTGATGATGGGGCACTGCCTGTGATGATGGGGCACTGCCTGTGATGGGGCACTGCCTGTGATGGGGCACTGCCTGTGATGGGGCACTGCCTGTGATGGGACACTGCCTGTGATGGGGCACTGCCTGTGATGGGGCACTGCCTGTGATGGGGCACTGCCTGTGATGGGACACTGCCTGTGATGGGGCACTGCCTGTGATGGGGCACTGCCTGTGATGGGGCACTGCCTGTGATGGGACACTGCCTGTGATGGGACACTGCCTGTGATGGGACACTGCCTGTGGTGGGGCACTGCCTGTGGTGGGGCACTGCCTGTGGTGGGACACTGCCTGTGATGGGGCACTGCCTGTGATGGGGCACTGCCTGTGGTGGGGCACTGCCTGTGATGGGACACTGCCTGTGACGGGACACTGCCTGTGACGGGGCACTGCCTGTGATGGGGCACTGCCTGTGGCGGGGCACTGCCTGTGATGGGACACTGCCTGTGACGGGGCACTGCCTGTGATGGGGCACTGCCTGTGATGGGACACTGCCTGTGACGGGGCACTGCCTGTGATGGGGCACTGCCTGTGACGGGGCACTGCCTGTGATGGGGCACTGTGCTGGCTCGTTTTATGTCAACTTGACACAAAACAAGAGTCACTGGAAAAGAATGAACCTTAGTTGAGAAAAATGCCTCCTTAAGATCTGGCTGTAGGGCTGGGCAGTGGTGGCGCACACCTTTAATCCCTGCACTTGGGAGGCAGAGGCAGGTGGATCGCTGTGAGTTTGAGGCCAGCCTTGTCTACAGAGTGAGTTCCAGTGCAACCAAAGCTACACAGAGAAACTCTGTCTTGGAAAAAAAAAATCTGCCTGTAGGACATTTTTAAAATTAGTGATTGATAGAGGGCCCGGTTGTGAGGGGTGCCATTCCTGGGCTAGTGGTCCTGGGTTCTGTAAGAAAGCAGACTAAGCAAGCCACAGGGAGCAAGCCAGTAAGCAGCACCCTCCATGGCCTCTGCATCAGCTCCTGCCTCCAGGTTCCTGCCCTGCTTGAGTTCCTGTCCTGACTTCCTTTGATCATGAACAATGAATAGGGAAGTGTAAGCCAAATAAACCCTTTGCTTCCCAGCTTGCTTTCTGGCCATGGTGTTTCATCACAGCAATAGTGACCCTAACTACTACAGGCAGGGATCCAGGAAGGATGCTTTTCATACGATGCATGATGTGGCCAGGGGGTGATAGGAACTGAGAGACGACAGAGGCAGGGACTGGTGGACACTGAGGGACAGAGTTAAAAGTGAGACTCACAGGAGGGTGTCTTACCCAGAGGGTGGGGCTGCTGGAGCCAAAGAATGCCAGGAAGGAGAAGACATGTGAAAGGTAAAAATGTGACCTCTCAAAAAAAGCTCTGTTTGCCTGAGGGTGGAGAATGTCTGAGCTTGGTGTTGTGTAGCACTGTTCCTGGGAAGGTGTAAACACGTGTTTACTTACCCAGATAGGGCCCTGGTGACAACTGGAAGTGAGGGTCCCACCAAAGTCCGATTTGGTGAACCAGTGGGGTTTATTAGGGGTACTTACCGGAGCAGAAATGGTTCAAAGACAGCTCCATCATCAAACGCCTATCACCGGCCTAGGTAACGCAGCTGGACCTCTGCAGTCCGTCCACAACCTTTAGAGAGGATTCTTTTTTTTTTTTAATATATTTTATTTAATTTTAATTTATGTGTGTTGGTGTGAGGGTGTCAGATCTTGAAGTTACAGACAGTTGTGAGCTGCCATGTGAGTGCTGGGAATCGAACCCGGGTCCTTTGGAAGAGTAGGCAGTGCTCTTAACCACTGAGCCATCTCTCCAGCCCCTTTAGAGAGGATTCTTTTCAGGTCACCCAGTTGATTTGAGACTCTTCCAGGTAGCTCAGATCTTTAAGAGTCTGTTTCAGCACCCTTGCACCTTATATATGTTTGGCAAGGAGAAACTTATTGAGTCTAGTCAGTTTCAGGATCATCCTGAAATCTTTGAGTTATTTACATCCTGAGCTTCCCAGACTTCCCTGTGGGGTGGAGTGTTTCCTTCCCCTAGAACATCCCGTCTTCCTTGCAGGATGTAGTGTTTAGCCTCCCTTTTAGCATCTTGTTATTTTACCTCCTTTCTTAAACATCCCTTGTTTTTACCAGCTTCCCTCCAAGATGGAATGCCAAGCCCTTGCTCTGCTCCAGGCACTGGACCTGACTAGAGATGGAGAGGGAATGAAGGAAAGAGACACACAAAAATGTTGGGTGAACTGGGCTCTGAGGTGGAGAAGCCACAGCACCCTGGAAGCGTGGCGTGTTTATTATATAGAAATGAACAGGGGGATGTGCAGCCTTAAGAGCTTGGGACATAGAGGAACCTGGTAAGATATTTACTAAGATATTTCAAGGGCCTGGGGAAGCCGTCACAGAATTTTTGCAGAGATTGGGATCAGCGCTTAGATAGAGCAATAGCAGATGCTGACACCAAACAGGCACTGAAACTCATTATGGCACATGAGAATGCTAGCACGGAATTTAAGAGGGCAATTAGACCCTTAAAGGAAAGAGGAGCTGCATTAGACGAATGGGTAAGAGAAACAGTTAATATTAGCTCTCCAGAACACCAAAATAATATTGTTGGATAAGCTATAGCCAGAGGTCCCGTAACACCCGGCGCTTTAATTGTGGCAGACTTGGTTATGTTCAAAGAAACTGTAAGGTTAAAAGTTCCAGCCGGGCATGGTGGCGCACGCCTTTAATCCCAGCACTCGGGAGGCAGAGGCAGAGGCAGGCGGATCCCTGTGAGTTCGAGGCCAGCCTGGTCTACAAAGTGAGTCCAGGACAGTGAAGACTACACAGAGAAACCCTGTCTTGAACCCCACCCCCCCCAAAAAAAAGAAAAGTTCCAGACCTCAGAATAACAGGTGCCCTCAATTTGGACTAAATGGTACTCGTAGGGCAGAACAAGGAGCATCTGGCCATGATGGCTGTGAGGTGCTGAGACATCCAGGGTACTATAGCCGATGTGGGGGAAGGAATTGTCAACCTAAAAGTGATGTGCAAGGTAATACCTTGTCGTCGTCGTCGTCGTCGTCGTCGTGAAATGGCAGGAGGGGCCCATTGGCTCAGGGCCCCACCAACAATACCAGCTAGATTACCCCGGCCAGTCCAGAAGTAACGGAATCACAGGAAAACGGGAATTAGGTATTACTGATCTAATGCATGTTACTGAAGGCAGCACAGCCTTGGATCTGGCCTCAGATACAGCCTGACTGTTACAAACTGAGTACTGGTGTTTACGGCCCTTTGCTTCCAGTAACAGGGGGAATAATTCTGGGAAGAAGTGGATTGACTTCTCAGGGTCTTATTGTACATCCTAGTATTATAGATGGGGATTGTAAAGAGGAATAAAAATTATGGCATGTTTTAAAAAGGAGATGCAAATTAATGCAGGGGATAGAATTGCTCAGCTGTTACTATTTCCTTACATTAAGGACAAAGCCGCTCCAGTAGAATGAACAGATGCATTCAGCAGTACAGGGAAACGTGAGTTCTGGCAAACAATGGTTAATGATCAGAGACCTAAATTAATAATACAAATGAATGGTGTTGAATTACAAGGTCTGGTCAATACTGATGCCAACATCACAATTATCTCAAGCAACGTATTGCATTCTTTAATCTCCTTTTCCTATTGTTTGGGTTAGTCAGATTGTAAGGGAGGTAGGCTTGTTTAATAAGTTCATAATAAAATATAGTTGTTAAGAAAATTGAGCCTACCCGGCATGGTGGCCCACACCTTTAATTCCAGCACTCAGGAGGCAGAGGCAGGAGGATCTCTGTGAATTCAAGGCGAGCCTGGTCTACAAAGTGAGTCCAGGACAGCCAAGGCTACACAGAGAAATCCTGTGTGTGTGGTCAGTCTAACTGACCAGATTTACTACATCCCTCCTCCCCCAAGTGTATGTAAGGTGTAAAGACCTGCTGAAAAACATTCTCAAACAAGCAGAGCCCCTAGAAGAGATAAAGCGGCAAAGAACAAACGAGCTGGTGGTTGGGGTTGTGGCCCTCAGACCAACTTAACAGTGTGTGCAAGACTCTCCAACCCGTTGAACTGCCTCCAACTTTTGCAACGTGCTTCAGATTTTCAGCTTTCACGAGCTGTCACCCATACTGTGGTGAGCTGTTGGTGATGCAGCTGTTTTTGAGATTCTTTTTGTTTGCTTGTTTGTTTTCGAGACAGGGTTTATGTTATAGCCTTGGCTGGCCTTGAACTCAGAGATCCACCTGCCTCTGCCTCCAGAGTTCTGGGACTACAGGCATGTGCCATGGTGCTCAGCTTTGAGTGATTTCTTATTCTGTAACTAACCCTTCATTCACATTCCTGTTAAGTAACCCCAGTAACTCATTGGTTTACCAAACTGGATTTTGGTGGTATCTTACACTTTGGTCTGTCACTGGTTGTTTTCTGGGTTAAGTAGATTTCTCCCTAGGAATCACACGACACCCCGAATAGTTAGCAAAAATAAGCTCACCACTTTTAATCCCACACAGGGAGGCAGAGGCCAGCCTGGTCTACAAAGCAAGTCCAATACAGCCAAGGCAGGCTGGAGAGATGGCTCAGCCATTAAAGGCTAGGCTCACAAGCAAAAATATAAGAGTTCGGTTCCCAGCACCCATGGCTGTCTCTCCAGACACACACACACACACACACAGAGCCATCTAAGGCTACACAGAGAAACCGTCTCAAAAAAACAAACAAACAAGCAAACATAATGCCTCAATGCTATATCTGGGTTTTTTCATGGGTACCAGGGAGAGAGATCAAACTCCAGTCCTCCTGATTACAGGGTGCATGCTTTCCTGACTGAATCGTGGCCGCCTATGGTCTCCATGTTGTTCATTCGGAAGGACAGAGACCTAACTATTCCTTAAGCAATTCCAAGGTTAAGGTGAAGCACCCAGGTGAAAGTGATTGGCCTGAACCTCAGCCTTGCTATCAACATCCCTAGAAAGCCACCGGTCCTGTGAGGACATGGCCCCTTTAAGCCCCACTCGATCTCACAAACTCTTACCTAGGAGCAACATATACACAGGGCAGTTCATCCTCTCGTCAGGAGCCCAGCACAAAGTGTCCTGGGCCTCCTAATCTGGTCCTTACAGGCCTCAAGACTTGACTACCTCACATCATGAAGATAGGAATCAGAGTTGAGAACAAGAACATCCTTCTTTCAGATGCAGGGCTTTACCCTCCAGTCCTGAATAGTCTACTTTAAAGGAGTAACCCAGCTGGGCATGGTTTTAAAGAAGGGGCGGGAGGAAACAAAAGATAGGAAAAGGAAGACTCCAAACGTGCTCAAGTTTACAAACTAAAAACTTACAAGGCAAGTTGATGACAGTTAGGGCATGTCTCTCCCCACCCACAGTACCACAAATGGGGCAGTCAAGGCTATCCCAGATTGTCCATTTATCCACAGAGCACTTTACTTTTTATTTTTATTTTTTGGTTTTTCCAAGACAGGTTCTATGTAGCTATGGCTGGTCTCAAACTCAGAGATCCTCTGCCTCCCAAGTGCTGGGATCAAAGGCATGTGCCATCATGCCCAGCTCTGTTTTTCTAAGTATACTTTCTTTTTTTTTTTTTTTTTTTTTTGGTTTTTCGAGACAGGGTTTCCCTGTGTAGCCTTGGCTGTCCTAGACTCACTTTGTAGACCAGGCTGGCCTCGAACTCACAGTGATCCGCCTGCCTCTGCCTCCCGAGTGCTGAGATTAAAGGCGTGCGCCACCACGCCCGGCTATACTCTCATTTTTTTAACATTCAAAAGGGGTATGTAATATTCTTAGTTTTTGTGGCTGGAGTGCTAGGAATAGCAAATACTGTTTCCTTAAGGGAGAATTTGGTAAGTCTTAACTCGGGACTCTTGGAACTTTGTTGAGTGAGAAACAGGGAACACGAAGACGTTTGTGGAAGCTTATATTCATCACAGCATAAAAACTGTGTTGTATAACTCAAAAGCCTTTTTGTGCGACTTGAAATAATATGCTTGAGTTTGGTACTAGGCAGCTTTGGTAAGAGCAAGGCCTTAGAAACAAGCCCACTGGCAGCTCAAATATGAGCCTAGCCAGGACTGGCCTAGCTATGCCAATGAGCTAACTCCAAGGTGGCCCTGGTATGGCAGTCCAAAGCTGCTGCCCAGGGAAATACAAACAGAAAGTTGGGGATGGTCTCTAGGATCGAACTGCCAGTGCTCCTGTGACAAGGCTTCTATAGCCTGTGTTGAGACTCTTTGTGGACCTGGCCCCAGTGACCCCTGAACTGCTGGCACCGATGCTACGCCCACTTAACCCTGCCTGTCAGTGCTAGGCATTGGCTTATGCTCTCAAGGGCTGTCCTTCCATCCAGTCGAAGGGCTTCACAGTCAACAGTGGCTGAACCTGCACGCTTGAAATATATTCACTGGAGATTACCCAGTGGAACCCAGCAGCAGCACCGCTGCCCCCAAAAAACCTGTTCCCCGCTTGGTGAGACATCTGTTTAACTTTTATATTAGCATGATACTGTAAGGAATGTTTGTGTGAATAAACCATTTTGAAAGAGAAACTTTGTGTGGACAAAGTGCCTTACAGTCCATAGGCTCATGACCTCCGAAAGCTTTTAAGTCTGTTCAGAAAACAAAAGGAAGGGGACTGACTTATGTGTAAACCCGAAAGAGAAATGGACAATTTAAACATTCTATGTTTTAAACACATCCAGCAGTGGGGTTGGCCACTCAGCCTGTTGACAGATTAATCCACAGTTACATGTTCTGACACAAGTATTTTTCTTAAATAGTTAAAAAGTAATAATTTAAGACTTGCACTCTTTTTTTTTTTTTTGAGACATGGTTTCTCTGTGTAGCCCTGGCTGTCCTGGACTCAACTCTGTAGCCCAGGCTGGCCTCAAACCCAGAGATTTTCCTGCTCTACACAAGCTTACAATATTTATAAATAGGTTCCAAGCAAACAGAATTATACTTACTAAATTCTATCCACAGAGACAAAAATACTACTTCTAAGCTAGTTGACTTGGAAAATCAAGTCTCAGACTTGTATATGACAAAGGGTAAAAACAGGAGACACGACAGAATGGAACTTTGTCCAAATAATACAGTGACAATTTTGGCAAATGGCATTTTGATGGTAATATACAAATGAGTTCGACAGTCTGCAGGTCGGTCTGTGAACATTCAAGATGGGCAGTGAGCTGTAGAGCCCAGTAGGGGCAGAATGAGGGCACTACAAGCTCATCAAGAGGAGGGCCCTGCCCTTACACTCCAAATAGCTCATAGGTGGCATTACACTGGCCATGGAGTGTGTGTGTGTGTGTGGTGCAGATACAATCTCCAAACCCATAACCAGATGCCCTTACACAGGCCTTACACAAGACCAAGAATGATGGGCACACGTGGCAGATGGCTAGCTGTCTCTGGCCTCAACACTAATTGGATAAGCTAGGCTCACCCCAGATAATTGGCCAGATTGTCCAGGCAGCATGGCCTGTTTCAGGAGAGGCCACAGCACCTGCAATTACATCACGGAATGCCCTCCTTGCGCTGGCAGCACTGGGAGGGTGGCGCTGACCAGTCATAGACATAGGAGAGGCGCGACTGCACCTCCTGCTTGCACAACTGTCCCCTGTGCAGCAACATCTGTTGCTTCTCCAGCATGTCCTCCGGGCTCTGTTTGTGTGTCACCAGGTACTGATTGCTGCAGCCTCGAGATTTGTACTCCGTGTCGAAGCGTGGGTCATGCTCCCGCTGCACATCCACCGGTGCCAGCCAGGCGCCCAGCGATACGTCTTCACTGTGCCACAAGCGCAGGTATTCGCGGTTGAGGCGCAGGTAATGCACCAGGTCCGCAGAGAGAACGTACCCACCGCCCAGAGCGTAGGGCAGGTAGTAGTCGCAGAGTTGCCAGGCAGCTTCTCGCCAGCGACCTCCGGGCTTGACGCGCCCGCGCCCAGAAAAGAAGCCCCAGTAGAGGCGCCGGCGGCGGGCAGGCTCGCGTGCGCGCAGCTCCACCAGCAGAGCGTCCAGGCGCGCAAAGGAGTCGTCGTCCGCCTTGAGCACGAACTCGAAGTCCACGTGCTCGTCCAGCCAGGTCAGCATGGCCAGGACCTTGGCCGTGAGGTTCTCGTAGGCGTCGCGCAGGCCGGGCAGCAGCAGCAGGTCGCCGTGCTGTGCTTGCTCCAGCTCCAGGGCGCGCCGCTCCTCCGAGCCCAGGCCGCCGGTGCCCACGGCGAAGCGCGCCCACACGTCCACGGGGCCGCCGCGCCTCGCCCGCGACAGCCACGTGTTGCGCACGGCGCTGCGGCGCTCGATCGCGCGGGGCGCGCTGGCCACGAGCACCGCCAGGAAGGCCTCGGCGCGGGGCCGAGCGGCGCCGGCGGCCGCGGCGGGCGCGTCGCCCTCGGCAGCGCAGCGCGCCAAGTACAGCAGAGCGGTGCTGCAAAACGCCAGGCAGCCCAGGCCCAGCACCGCCCGGCGCCGCCAAGCGCGCCTGAGCACCTTCATGGCGCGGGCGGGCGGGCCGGCGGGAGGTCGCCGAGCGCGCAGGCGCGACGGGCTGGGCCTGGTTAGGATCTGACGTCCAGGGCGTGACCTCACGTGCCGCTTTCATTGGTTGGTCCTCGGAGGTTGCTTCCGCCCACAGGAAAGATGGCGGCGCCGAGGATCGCGCCCGAGCCAGTGACAGCTCTCATGGTTCCCGGTCGTCTTACCCTTTTCCCGGAAGAAAGATGGCGGCGGCCTGAGCCGAGGTCGGCGTAGGACTTCGCGGGCGCCCAGCACCGCTCCTCAGGCCCGGCGCGTCTGGAAGCCGGGGGGTGAGTGAGGGAGGCCTCCCTGTCCACCGTGTGGGACCCCCCGTGGGCCGCCCTTTCTACAGTGCGCCCGCCCTCTTGTCCGGCTGCCTCTTCTGGAACTCACTCTGCCGTGGGGGACTGAGGCTCGGGGCTCTGTTACCCGGTTGGCGTTGTGACCTGGACCTGTGGGGTCCAGCATCTCTGCCTCGGTTTTCTCTTCGGTAAAATGTGCGCCATAAAGTCTAGAAGTACCTGTTGGAAATTGAAGGCCTGTGTAAACAAACAACAAACCCCTTGGTAGCTGGCCCGGCTTTGGTGACAGTTCTCTTGGATACTATATACCGTAGTTCCTAAATTGACAGAGCTTGTATTTATTTTTATTTAATTTTTTGGTTTTTCAAGACAAGGCCTCTCTGTGTAAGAGCCTGGCTGGCCTGGAACGCACTCTGTAGTCCAGGCTGGCCTCGAACTCACAGAGATCCGCCTGCCCCTCCTCCCAAGTGCTAGGGTTAAAAGGCGTGCGCCACCACTGCCTGGCTTAATTTTTGTGCTGCTGGAGGAGATCGAGGCCAGCACCTTATAAACGCAGGGCAAATGCTCCACCACGGGGCTAAGAAGGCACCAGCCCCGTAACAGCATTTGAACTGTCTTAAACAGTGTTGTTTTTTAGAATGTGATGATTTTTTTTTTAAATTTTATCTTCTCCTTTTGTTGTTGTTATTGTTAGTTTTCAGACAGGGTTTCATGGAGCCCAGATTGGCTTGAACACTTCCCACGTAGCTGAGGCCGGCCTTGAACTATTGCTCTTCCTGACTGTGACTGCCCTACTTTCAAGGGGCCAGGCTGGTCCACTAGGCAAGTTCCTGGCCAAGCAAGGCTGCAGAGTGAGACCCTGTTTCAAAACCAAAACCAAAATTAAGCAAACAAAAACAAATAGTCTGGTCTTATCAGAATTGTGATGTATGGATGGCAAAGAAGTACAAGCATTTCTCAGCCGCCCTGTGTGGCTGAACCCTGAAACCTCATGTGGACTGTTTGTTCCTACACAAAGTCCAGTTTATAAATTAGAACAGCTGTGACTCACTTTGACAAATAGAATGGCTGCTGTGGATGGCAGGTCACTTCACTGCAGGGGTTACCAGCTTCTTTGTTGACCGCTTGTGGGGGGCTGATGTGTGTGTAGGAGATGAAACCCTAACCCTAGGGGCACAGGCAGCTGCTCAGCTTGTTTAGTCATGCAGCAAACTAGCATTATGATAAATGACTCCCGTGGCCTAGGAGTGGGGCATGTAGCTCTGCGACAGAGTGCTTGTCTAGCAAGAGAAAGAAAAAACAAAAACAAAAAACCTGAACCAATAAGAGGAGGTCAGTTGATGGACTCCTGGTTGTTTGGGGGTGCTCTCCCTCCATACCCCCCAAAAAAACCAGGTTTCTCTGTGTAGTCCTGGCTGTCCTGGACTTGCTTTGTAGAACAGGCTGGCTTCAAACTCATAGAGATCCGCCTGCCTCTGCCTCCTGAGTGCTGGGATTACAGGCGTGCACCATCACGCCTTGCTAACTTGGGGCTGCTTTCCACATAAGATGTAGGAGTGACTGCTCCCTGTGTTTTACCAAAAATAGAATTGGGAACTTTGTACTTTCAAGGAGCAGAGTAGAGCTTCTTGCCTTGGGTGGCCACAGACTCCATTAGCTCCTGGGTCTGGTAGGGTGTGCTCTCCAAGGCACCCTAAATTCCAGTGTTTTCACTGGCTTCCGAGTGTTAGTGGCCCTGGAAACAGCGCTGGTTGAGTGTCTTTTAGATTCTGATAGCATGGCAGTGTTGGGGTAACATAGCTAAGTCAGGCAGGGTCTGTTCCAGGGGAGACAAGGAAGATAGATTTTGGGAAGAAGCAAGTGTGCTTTCCGTGTTCTGTGTACAAATAGACTTCCTGGGCACTACAAGTTTCCTAGTGTCCTTGGTGAGCATGAGTGAAGTGCAAGTGTGGATGTGTGCATGTGGTCTTGCTAGGTTGCTGCAAGGGTTGGCCGGTGACCATAATTTACACTTATTCACCACACAGTGTACATAGGCCCCCAGTCCACACAAAATTCTGAGGTGGAAAGTAGGGGGCAGTTAGTAAGAAACAGACACCACAAAGGTCAGATGACTTAATCAAGGTCACAGAGCTCAATGTTCAAGTTGGGATCTGGAGAGTCGCACAGCCATGTGCTAACACTGGAATAGTGATGAGGGAGGGGTAGGGTCATATTCACTTTGTTGTGTTGTTGGCAGGCTGTACTGTTGCTGTGTGGGATAGATCAGCACCGGGCAGTGGTGACAGCTCCAAGCTGGAACTTTAGCCTGGCCAAGTGAACTCCTCCAGTGTCTTTTTTTTTTTTAATTTTTAATTTTTTTTGTTTTTTTTAATTAAAAATTTTTCAGTTTCTTTTTAAAGAGTAAAAAGATCATTTGTTGTTGTCTTTCTCCCCCCACCCCCACCCCTCTTTATTTTTTTCCTGTGGTACTCGGAACCAACCCCCAGGACTTGAGCCTGCCAGACAAATGTTTTATGCCTGAGCTATAGCCAGCCCTGTACATGTGGCTTTTGTTTGTTTTTTAAAACAGGACCTTACTGTTTACTCATGCCTGGCCTGGAGCTCACAGTGTAGACCATAGAGATCCACCTATGTCTGGAGGAACTCATAGAGATCCTCCTGTGTGCTGGGATCAAAGGTGAATGCCACCTTACCCTGCTTGACCATATGGTTGTTCTGATTATTTAATCATGTTATAAAATGAATGTGTTTAGTAAAAACATGTACTGGATTCCACTTACCTATGGTGGTCTGTCCTTTTTTTCCCCCCCCTCCTAAGACAATGTTTCTCTTTGTAGCTCTGGTTGACCTTAAACTGGATCTGTAAACCAGGCTGGCCTGGAACTTGCCGAGGTTCACCCTGAGTGCTGGGATTCAAGGCGTGTGCGGTCACCACCTGGCCTGGTCTCTGTAGACTTGTCAGGTCCTGGAGCCTGCCGTCAGCCTTTCAGCTTTCGTGGCAGTGGCGATAACGCAGAACCTCTGTGGTATCCAGGGCTCTGGTTTGACTTGTGATTTCCGTCTCTTCCTTGCTGCCGCCTCTGACTCCAGCTTGCAGGAGTCCCGCGGCCTGGCTGGTGGAGATGACGTCCAGGCCGACTTCCCTCTGTGGTCTGGCTGCGCATGGCTTCTGGTTCCTGGGCCTTGTCCTTGTGATGCATGCATGTGCTAGACCTGCCAACCACTCATCCATTCGGGAAAGAGCGGCCAACAGGGAGGAAAATGAAATCATACCCCCAGACCACTTGAACGGGGTGAAGCTGGAGATGGACGGGCACCTCAACAAGGACTTCCACCAGGAAGTCTTCCTGGGAAAGGACATGGATGGGTTTGATGAGGACTCGGAGCCACGGAGAAGCCGGAGGAAGCTGATGGTCATCTTCTCCAAGTAGGTGCCTCATGTGTCGATGGCAAGGGGTACAGCGTTTGAGGTGGAAGTCCAGTTGCCATAAGCTAGTCTTTCAGCCCAGCAGCCCTGTGGGTCACACCCTCTGACCTTCGGAAAACATAGGTATCTGCATTGTGATTGGGGTCACCGGTAAGGAACTGTATTGAAGGGTGTCAGCATTAGGAAGGCTGAGGGTCACATATCTAGTACCTTGTACTTTGATGGGACTTGGAGGGCCAAAGCCGGGCTGCCTAGGCCCTCGCGGTCAGGAAGACCTCAGGGTAGACTGCCCCCACCTCACCTTGAGGACTTTGTACATGACTCTTCCAACTATCAGCTTGAAAAGCAAGAAGTCCCTGGGCGGTGGTGTTGGTGCACACCTTTAATCCCCGCACTTGGAGGCAGAGGCAGGTGGATCAGCATGAGTTCAAGGCCACCCAGGTCTACAAAGTAAGTCCAGCACAGCCAGGGCTACACAGAGACCCTGTCTGGGAGAGTAGAGAAGGAAAATGAAGTGGTCCCAGCAGGTTGTAATTTCAGGTAGAGGGGGGCTGTCTAGGAAACACATCAATAGGTCAAGAGCTGGTGATGAAGGGGGGCAGGTTTGCTCTTGCACCTTTCCTCCCTCCCTCCCCTCCCTCCCTCCCTCCCTCCCTTCCTTCCTTCCTTCCTTCCTGAGGTAAAATCTTACTGTGTAGCCATGGCTAGCCTTGGACTCACAAGTAATCCACCTGCTTCTGCTTGATTGATTGCTTGCCCTGTGGCAAGAGACCTGCTGTCTCTATTATATAGCTCTGGCTGTCCTATCCTAGAACTTACTCCATAGATCAGGCTGGCCTCTGCCTCCCAAATCCTGGGATTAAAATTGTGAGCCATCACACCTGGCTCCTCCTGCTTTCTCAGTGCTAGGATAAAGATTTCTGCAGCCACGTCTGCCTTTTTTTTTTCTTATTAAATTTTACATTTAGTTAGTTTTTTGAAGTTTGAGGACAGTTTTATTAGAGTTTAAAAGAAAAATAACTAAGGGAAGGCAAGCTGTACGTCTCGGCAGTTGCCCGGCCTGACCCTGACGAGCAGAAGGAAGAGCCGTGAGGGTTCCTGGCATGGAGGCCCAGCACAGGGCAGGGCGGGAAGAGGGAAGGGAAGGGATGAGGAGGCCAAGGGGAACAGCATCCAAAAGAAAGAGACAAAACCAGAACGTTGCATGTTTCTGAGTTAGGATGTAGGTGGGCAGATGGAACTAAGCTTCACAGTAGCTCAGTTCATAAGGGCTGCCCGTTCATCACTGTGGGGTGGGTGGGTGTGCACTGGCGTGTGCGTGTGTACGAGTGACAAGTGTGTAAACAGAGGACAGCTTGCATGAGCTGGCTCTCTTCTTCTACCATGTCAGTTCCTGGCATAAACCGCGTTGTCAGGCTTGGTGGCATGTGACTTTTCTAACTGGGCCATTTACTAGCCCTGATGCGGATTCTTTCTGACATTCCCTCTACTGTGTTTAGGGGTTCTTGTAATGTATCCCCAAGTCCCAAGAACTCTGACACTAAGATCTTGGTTCTATTCTTGGACAAAATATTAGGTTTTGAAAGAGACTCTGCTCTGCCTTTGTTGCATGTGAAGGTGTTTGTGTGGTTTAGCAAAGTATGTAAACAGTGCCGTGATTAGAAGGTTTGTGAGCCACGTGTGCCTTAATCCCAGCACTCAGGAGGCAGAGGCAGGTGGGTCTCTGAGCTCAAGGCCAGTTTACTCTACAGCATGAGCTACAGGACAGCCAGGGCTGCACAGAGAAACAAAACAAAACAACAACAACAACAACAAAACCAAAACCCAAAATATACATGAATGAATGAATGATTATGGTTGTGCCCACTGTTCCTTAATGGGAGCGAGTCTGTTCCCAGTGATGGTCTGCCCTGCCTTCAGACAGCAGCCCCTGACCAAGCCGCTCCCCGACAGCCCCTGGTCCTCTCCAGTGGTCCTAGCGAGTGCCTAGACCCTAGGTTTTCTATAACACTTACGAATGGAGTGTGCTGCTGCTTGTGGCCGGTTCACCTGCCTGTGCAGTTCCTGGGCCAGGAGCGTTTGCCTTTCCGTTGAGGTCCCTAGAGCCTGCTCTGATGCTTGCCGTTTGCCTGCTTGTAGGGTGGATGTGAACACTGACCGGAGGATCAGCGCCAAGGAGATGCAGCACTGGATTATGGAGAAGACAGCAGAGCACTTCCAGGAGGCTGTTAAGGAGAACAAACTACACTTCAGGGCTGTGGACCCTGATGGTGATGGTACAGTGAGCCCAATTGGCAGAGCTAGGTGAAGGGGTGAAGTCAGGCAGGGTACCCCAGCCTTACAGGTAGGACTTGATGTCCCCATGCCAAGGGACAAAAAAGTACAAGAGGGCACAGTAGGGGTGAGGTGCTCAAGGTGTAAGTTAGCTTCTGATGGTAGCTGTGTGCATGTTGAAAGTAAAGGACACAGAAAGCACCACATTGTCATAAGTGGTTTTTTGTAAAATTCCATGTATATGTGTTTTTGTGGGGGGGCACATGTGTGCACATGCCTGTAATTCCGTGTATATGTGTGGGTGCACTCCCCTGTGCTCGCTGAGTTCATTACTCTAACCAGCTGTGCCAGGCATCCCTGTTGCTGTCTGTCAGTGCTGGGATGAGAGATGGGCCCCCCACATCTACCCAGCTTTTACACAGATGTTGGGGTTCAGATCCAGTCCTCATGCTTGCATGGTAACTCTTCCCCGCTGTGACCCAAGTATTTTAATTGAAAAGTAGTACTTGGAGCTGAGCAGTGGTGGCCACGCCTTTAGTCCCAGCAGAGGCAGGAGGATCACTGTGAGTTCGAGGCCAGCCTGGTCTACACAGTGAGTCCAGGACAGCCAAGGCTACACAGAGAAACCCTGTCTCAAAAAACCAAAAAAAGAAAACAAAGTAATTCTAGATCCAAGTTTGCAATCTTAGTGTTCAGGAGGCTGAAACAAGAATCCAAGAGTTAGCCAGGCAGTGATGGGGCACTCGGGAGGCAGAGGCAGGAGGATCGCTGTGAGTTCAAGGCCAGCCTGGTCTACAAAGCAAGTCTGGGAAAGCCAAGGGTACACAGAGAAACCCTGTCTTGGGGAAAAAAAAAAAAAGTCTTAAGAGTTCAGTGCCGGCCTGGACTATATTCTAAGACTACTTCTCAACAAACTAAAAAAAAAAAAAAAAAAAAGAATCCCTCTGGTGTTTATCACCATATGCTGCCAGCTAGTATCTGTCTTGTCCCTGAAGGATGAGTCCCAGCTGACTCCACAGTTGAGTGAATTAGTGCAGGGTATTGGCCAAAGCTGTGGGCGGGTGCTGGTTGCTCTCCCCCTGTATTCCACCATGGCAAGATACCTGGCGCTGCAGATACCCTCGGCCTCCCCTAGTACTAGGCTGTCCACACAAGGGAGTTTGTACCCTCTGCCCTGGGTGCCTGCAACCCGAGGATTTCTAGCAGATGCCCTAAACTGTCTTTTCCAAGACCTTTCCTGCTAAGTATTTTTGACGGAGTCATGATCTCTTTTTAGGCCGTGTGTCCTGGGATGAATATAAAGTGAAGTTTTTGGCAAGCAAAGGCCACAATGAGAGGGAGATTGCAGAAGCCATCAAGAACCACGAGGAGCTGAAAGTGGATGAAGAGAGTGAGTGCTGGGTACCAGCCCACTGCGCTGCCCAGGGCGGAGGGCTGCCCAGGGCGGAGGGCTGCCCAGGGCGGAGGGCTGCCCACTGCGCTGCCCAGGGCGGAGGGCTGGCCCAGGGCGGAGGGCTGCCCAGGGCGGAGGGCTGCCCACTGCGCTGGCCCAGGGCGGAGGGCTGCCCAGGGCGGAGGGCTGCCCAGGGCGGAGGGCTGCCCACTGCGCTGCCCAGGGCGGAGGGCTGCCCAGGGCGGAGGAGGGCTGCCCAGGGCGGAGGAGGGCTGCCCAGGGCGGAGGAGGGCTGCCCAGGGCGGAGGGCTGCCCAGGGCGGAGGGCTGGCCCAGGGCGGAGGGCTGCCCAGGGCGGAGGGCTGCCCAGGGCGGAGGGCTGCCCAGGGCGGAGGGCTGGCCCAGGGCGGAGGGCTGGCCCAGGGCGGAGGGCTGCCCAGGGCGGAGGGCTGCCCAGGGCGGAGGGCTGCCCAGGGCGGAGGAGGGCTGCCCAGGGCGGAGGAGGGCTGCCCAGGGCGGAGGAGGGCTGCCCAGGGCGGAGGAGGGCTGCCCAGGGCGGAGGAGGGCTGCCCAGGGCGGAGGAGGGCTGCCCAGGGCGGAGGAGGGCTGCCCAGGGCGGAGGAGGGCTGCCCAGGGCGGAGGGCTGCCCAGGGCGGAGGGCTGCCCAGGGCGGAGGGCTGCCCAGGGCGGAGGAGGGCTGCCCAGGGCGGAGGAGGGCTGCCCAGGGCGGAGGGCTGCCCAGGGCGGAGGAGGGCTGCCCAGGGCGGAGGGCTGGCCCAGGGCGGAGGGCTGCCCAGGGCGGAGGGCTGACGAGGCAGGGAGGACCTGGACCCAGTGAGAGAGGTGGTTAGTAGAGGGAGCAGCCTTTGTCAAGGCCTGATGTCACTTCTGGGTGGAGGAATGACAGTCTGGTTTGGAGGTAACATGATGGTCTTAGGGACATAGAGCCGGACTCAGAACTGGGAGCAACAGGGAGCCCCGGAGGGTTGTCAGGAAGGAAGGCCTGGATAGCTGGTTTGTAAAGCGTAACTGAAGGACCTCACTTGTTACGGCCTGCAGTCTAGACCCCTTCACCTTCGCCTCATTCCTTGGCCATATTTGTCTGGCTCTGTGGAGGGTCAGGACCTGTGGTGTCCTGTTATTCCCCACATGTCACTCACACTGTATATAGCTCTTGGCAGATGTACACACTGTGCTCCACCACCTCAGTGTGTCTGTGCCGCTGATCTCAGTAGAGGCCACAGCACAAAGCACCACCTCACCTTCCTACACACATTTTACTTTGGTGTCTACCCTGTGTGAGACATGTCATTCCTGTGTCTTGAGCCTAGGGTGTCTCTGGGAAGCTGTCTGCCGTTAGTACTTGGCGGTGTTTAGAACTGATACCGTTCTGGCTGGATTTGTGTCAATATGACACAAGCTAGAGTCATCAGGAAGGAGCCTCAGTTGAGGAAATGCCTCCATGAGATACAGCTGTGAGACATTTTTTTAATTAGTGATCAGTGGGGGCGGGGGCAGCACATTGTAGGTGGTGCCATCCCTGGGCTGGAGGTTTTATATAAGATGGCAGGCTGCGCAAGCCAGTAAGCAGCATTTCTCCATGGCCTCTCTTATCAGCTCCTGCCTCCAGGTTCCTGCCCTGCTTGAATTCCATGAACAGTGATGTGGGAATAAACCCTTATAAACTTTCATCCCAACTTCCTGTTCAGTCATGGTGTTTCATTGCAGCAATAGAATCCTAACAAAAGTAACTATGGAGGGCCTTCATGCCTCAGCCATGTCTGATCTTCTTGACGCTGTGCATTAGTTAACTTCTCTGGTGTGATAAACCATTACCAAAGGCAGCTGAGAAAGACCTTAGGGCTAGAGTCCAGCATGGCAGCATGCAGTAAGCACGGTGGCAGGAGCAGGAAGCTGAGGACTCACGTGAACCACAAACAGGCAGGAGTGAATACTAAAAGCCCTCTCCCAGTGACTTACTCCCAGCAAGGCTTTACCTCCTAAGCCTCCCCCAAGCGGTGTCATCAGCTGAGGAGCAATTGTGTAAATGCCTAGACCTGGGAGTACGGACATTTCTCTTTAAAACCACCACATTCTACTTCCTGGCCCCCACAGTCTCATAACCGTGTCATAATGCTGTATGGTTATGATTAAAAGAGAGAACACCAAGGCTTTTCAGGAAAACAGTTTTAATGTACACGCAGAGGTTCAAACAAGCTATGTTCATAAAAAACTCAGTCCTCAAGGACAGTAAGACAGCTTTTTTTATGATTTTTGTTTCTTTATCTCCCATGTATGCTAACTTACAATTTCATTTGTTATTTAAAAACCTTAAGGTGATAAGGGCTGGTGGTAAGAAGTTGGCTCAGGAGTTAAGAGGATTTTCTTGGTTTTGCAAAGGATGTAGGTTCAATTCCCAACACCCACATGGTGACTCAGGGAATCTGATACCAGCGATACCAGGCTCATGTGTCACATGCACATACATGTAGGCAAAACATTCATACACATAAATAAATCTAAAACAGTAAAACCCACTTAGGGTGGATTCCAAAGATGTCCCGAATGTGGAGGAAGGGCAGGCACTCAGGGGACGTAGCAAGGTTTCACTGTTTGTTTGGTTTGGTTTGGTTTGGTTTTCGAGACAGGGTTTCTCTTTGTAGCCTTGGCTGTCATGGGAACTCTCCCTATAAACCAGACTGGCTCTTGAACTCAAAAAGATCTGCTGCTTCTGCCTCCTGGGTGCTGGGATTAAAAGTGTGTGCCGCCACCGCCTGGCTTTTTGAGTCTAGAGTTCCTAGATCGTCCACGTTCTTTCCAAAGAACAGCCAGATTCTTCATAGCAACCCCCACTCTCTGCTAACAGCTTGTCTATTGGTGTCTTTTTTGTTTTGTTTTGTTTTTTTAAGGCAGGGTTTCTCTGTGTAGCCTTGGCTGTCCTGGACTCGCTTTGTAGACCAGGCTGGCCTTGAACTCACAGCGACCCCCCTGCCTCTGCCTCCCTAGTGCTGGGATTAAAGGCGTGCGCCACCACGCCTGGCTGTCTCTTGGTTTCTTTTCTGTTGCTATGATAAAGTACCGTGACCAAGGCAATGTGTAGAAAGGACTTTCTTTGGGCTTATGGCTCCAGAGGGTTAGCGTCCATGATGACAGTGACAGAATGGTGGCAGGAACGGGAAGCTGCGTGCTTTCATCTTGAACCACAAGCATGAGACAGAACATGAACTGGAAATGAGTGAGACTATTAGACACTCACAGCCTGATGTGCTCTCTCAGCAAGGCCTCACCTCCTAACCCTCCCCACACAGTATTACGGGGTCATGTGTTTAAGTGCCCTAGGCTATAAGGGACATTTACCACTAAACAGTCACAGCCCTGATGTCTGCACAGTGAGGGCTCTGCTTGTCTAGGGTGACTTGAGCGGTTGGTAGGACCCGGGAGGGGAGGCCTATGCTCTGTATCCCCCTTGTATAATGCTGAGGCTTTCTGTCAGCATGTGGTGGAAGCCTTGGTAGAGAAGTCTGCCTTATATCACTTTTTAATTTTATTTTTATTTTTTGGTTTTTGGAGACAGGGTTTCTCTGTGTAGCTCTGGCTGTCCTGGACTCACTCTGTAGACCAGGCTGGCCTTGAACTCAGAGATCCACTTGTCACTGTTGAACACCAATTGTCTCTGGACTGTCTTCACCTGCCAGCTGCCCAAGTGATGCCATGGAGACTTTACTAGTGTGAAAGCTTGGCCTTAGCTTAGGCTTGTTCCCAACCCGCTCATATAATAACTTAACTTAAGCCATATGTTAATCTACATTCTGTCACTTGGCACGTTACCTCTCCTTTGCACCGGCATGTGTTTCTTCCTCCATGTCGGCTGGCAAATCTTCCATAGCTGATCTTTTCCAGAGTTCCTATCTCTGGCCTTTGAAAACTCCTCCTATCCTCTCCTGTCTGCTATAGGCCATTCAGCTCTTTATTAAACCAGTCAGAAAAGGTGATGGAGAAGATGTTTACAATACACTGAGACTGGTGATGCTTAAAGATCTCTGTTGTACAGAAGTCAGCATTTTAATAACACAAAGACAACCTTACACCATGCACAGGAGGTCACCCCAACACCCACCCTTTCAGACAGTCATTCTAATGATCTGCCTGCTGCAGCCTCCCAAGCAGCTGAGACTGCAGGGTTGTGCTGGTGTATCCTAGTCTCGTTATCCCTTAATTGAGTCCTGTTATTCAGGTTAGTTTAACCCAGGAAATATTATGCATGAAGGCTACTTGGTCTGTCTGTGGTGATCAGGTACCTGATGGGTCATAGAGGGGCCGCTACAGTCAGGATGTGGCCACAGGCCGACTCAGGACATACAGGGTAAGGCTATGAAGGCAAGCAGAGACCCTTTTTTTTTTTTCTTCCCCGAAACAAGGTTTCTCTGTGTAGCCTTGGCTGTCCTGGACTCGCTTTGTAGACCAGGCCGGCCCCCGAACTCACAGCAACCTGCCTGCCTCTGCCTCCCAAGGGCTGGGATTAAAGGCGTGCGCCACCATGCCCGGCTACGCAGAGATTCTTAAGGTTCCTGGAGCCGCACAACCTGGAAGCTTAGACGCTGGGACTTAGTGACTGTGAGCGCCAGACAGAGAAAGGCTCCTTTCCGCCCCAGGAACGTGGGAGACGGCAGAGGATGCATAGGCAGCAGTTGTTTGGAATAACAAGGGAAGTCCTTGGGAAGATTTATACACTACCTCAGTCATTTCTAGAAACTGGGTTTTCTGCAGTCTTTGCTCTCTGAGTGATAATACACATGAAGAATGTATAGAGGAAAAGAAGTGACACCTTTGTTCCTACAGACGTTGATAAGGTGAGTCAGCCGCAGTCAGGGGAAATTTCCATCTCTGCTGAGGAATAAACAGCTTGGAGCATGCACGGAAGGCGGCTGGACGGGGTTTAGGGGTGCTGTGTGGCCCTCCTGAGTTGAAGCAAAGCTTGTAGAACCCGTGGGTGCTTGCCTGGGTGCTCACAGGTGTGCCTCTTGCAGCTCAGGAAGTCCTTGGGAACCTCAGGGACCGCTGGTATCAGGCGGACAACCCTCCCGCAGACCTGCTCCTGACTGAGGATGAGTTCCTTTCGTTCCTTCATCCCGAGCACAGCCGGGGCATGCTCAAATTCATGGTCAAGGAGATTGTTCGGGACTTGGGTAAGGCCTGTCCACACTACAACACTAGGCCTGAGGGTGACCAGTGGGCTGGGAGCACTACACTGCTGAAAAGGGATCCAAGCCCCAGGGTAGGTGGGCCTGGCCTATTTGGTTTCTAAGGAGGCTCTTGAGTGGTACTCGGTGAGTTTTAGGTAAAGCTGAATGCTACCTGCCTCAACCATCTTCCTACAGACCAGGATGGTGATAAGCAGTTGTCGCTGCCTGAGTTCATCTCCCTGCCCGTGGGCACTGTTGAGAACCAGCAAGGCCAAGACATTGACGACAATTGGGTGAAAGACAGGAAAAAAGAGTTTCAGGAACTGATTGATTCTAACCATGATGGGATTGTGACCATGGAGGAGTTAGAGGTGAGCAAGGGTGCTTGGGAGTCTTGTCGTGTCCCAGGAATGGCTCTGAGTTTGAAGGGTGTGGGCTAATCTTACAGTAAGGCTCCACAGGACAGGGCCTTGCCTGCGTGATGACCTAGTCCGTGGGCATTGGCATCACTGCTCAGGTTGAAGGGATGGTCCTGTCAGACCTTTTGACTGTGGACTGTTGGCCTGTAGACAGCGACTCCATAGACTGTGGAAGGCATCTGGGAGTTTGTTTCGGTGCTTAGGATGAAGCCAGGGCCGTTAGACATCCTAAACAACTGTTCTGTCTCAGAGCCACATCCCAGTCCTGTGTTAGGGATTCTGAAGGCGCCTTCTATATGGGACCAGAGGAGAAGCACATACTAACCCCACTTCTGAAGTGACCTTTGGGCTGGCATGTAGGTGGGCATGGGGCCTCCCCATTGACATGGTGTCAGGTATGCGTCACTGACTTACGCCTGGGTCTCACAGAACTACATGGACCCCATGAACGAATACAATGCCCTCAACGAAGCCAAACAGATGATCGCCATTGCTGATGAGAACCAGAACCATCACCTGGAGCCTGAGGAGATCCTCAAGTACAGCGAGTTCTTCACTGGCAGCAAGCTGATGGACTACGCCCGCAATGTGCACGAGGAGTTCTGAGCATGCCCTCACCTGGGGCCAGGGTGTTGGTGCCTGTCTGACCCTGCCCATCCCTCGAGGAGGCTGTGGTCCAGGGAGACCTGTGGTTGACTGGGTCTGCATTGGGGCTGAAATGCTACCTGCCCTGTGTCTGCGGCTACCATAGGCCCTAAAAGTGCTGTCCCAGAACCTTCCTTTTTCTGCTGTGTCCATATGCTCTGGCTCAGCTCCTGCCACAGCATGGCCCAGGTTTATTAAAGATACGCTTATTAGGCTATGTGTCCTCTCCAGCACGTGTCTTGAGGCAGCAGCTCGTCTGTATCAGTCACGAGCTGAACTGCATCTGCTCTACCAGTGTCTCTCTTGCTACACTTGCTTCTGAGAACCATTTGGAGTGGTTGTTCTGGTGAGGGTGCTGCCTGCATCAGGGCCAGGAGCTCTGGGCCCCTCCATGTGCTTACCACACTGTGGAAAGAATGCGTCTCTTGCAGTTTCCTTGAAGACTGAAAGAGTAAGATAAAATTAGATCGTATTTCTCTGGAAGTGACCCGCTTCTGGTAAAGGGTGGCAGGCCGTTGGGGTAGGGTCTTCCTCAAACTCCCCAGAACCATGCAGGATACCTGACTGCCCTGTGAGAAAGTGCAGGTATTTGTTGTCACAAGAATCGTTACTTTAAAATACAATTGCCTTTTCTTCACATTTTCTTTTTTCTTTCTTTGTTTTTGTTTTGTTTTGTTTTCCAAACAGGGTTTCTGTGTGTAGTCCTGGCCGTTCTGGAACTCAGAGATCCGCCTGTCTCTGCCTCCTGAGGGCTGGGATTATTAAAGGTGTACACTGCCTCTGCCTAACAACACGTTGTTTTGTTTTGTTTTGGGGGAGGGGGTTTGGTTTTTCGAGACAGGGTTTCTCTGTACCCTGGCTGTCCTGGACTCACTTTGTAGACCAGGCTGGCCTCGAACTCACAGAGATCCACCTGTCTCTGCCCTCCCCCCCCCCCCCAGTGCTGGGATAAAGGTGTGCGCCACCACGCCCAGCCTCACATTGTTATTTTTTAGATTAAAAGAAGAGAAAGAAGACATTGTGACTAGGGTGCGCACACTAGAAGTGTTTGAGGTGCACACTGGTTAAAGGGCTTTGTAGCTTCCAATGAACAGTGATTCTCATGATAGAAGTGAAGGTAGGGCCGGGCCTGGTGGCGCACGCCTTTGATCCCAGCACTTTGGAGGAAGGGGTAGGTGGATCACTGTGAGTTCAAGGCCAGCCTTGTCTACAAAGCAAATTTGGGACAGCCAGGGCTACACAGAGAGACCCTATCTGGAAAACAAAAACAAACAACAAAAGAAGTGAAAGCAGGACCTGAAGGCGAGACGAGAAAGAGTGATGGGATTTAAAGCGTGAGAAAGCTCATTCGGGATCAAGCTGGGCGCTGAGGTTAGAGTCTACAGCAGAGTCTGAGCTGGTCGAGGTCCTGGGGTCAGTGTTCTCGGAGGTTTGTTTCGGTGTTCACGACCACTGCCTAGGCGTGTTAGGACAGCTGCTGCCTCGTCGCAGTGCTCGGCCTGCTCTGGATGCCACCTGTGTGCAGATGCTAAGCTACTTGGCCAGGTGTGACAGCCAACAGTTCCGAGAGGAGGCGAGCACCTTAGAGTGGATTGTTAACCATCAGTACTTCTGAGCTACCTGACCTCAGAGAGAATTAGGTATCCAGTGTGAGCTTTATCTTCCTGCTCTCTGGGACTAGAGAACGGTCCCCAGGATGCCCCGAGGATCTGTTCCCAGACCCCCACTGTGCATGGGGAGGGCAGCCTCTGTAACCCTTGGTCCACTTTGGGTTTTTCCACCTGCTTCCTAGCCCACCCTGACCTCCCAGGTTAGGAGTTTCCACATGCCGGCTGGGGACTTCTGCTTTCACACGTGACCTTGGGTGGGGGATTTCCAGCCCTAGTCCTGTATATCTGCAGCTTCACTATCCCTGTACCTTTTCTTTCTTTCTTTCTTTCTTTCTTTTTTTTTTTTTTTTTAACAGACTCTCTATCTTTAACTCGGGCTAGCCTGGAATTCTCAGTCATAGTGACTTTGTCTCCTGAAAACTGGGATTGTGAGTGTGCACAACTAGCGTGTAAATTTCCAATCAATTTGGGAATTGATAGTTATGTCATGTCACAATTTAAATGTGTAATAAGGACACCGCCTCCCTGCTAACTCATTTCCTCCTTCAGTGCAGTGGTCTCCATGTAAGAAGAAAAGGCCTGTGTTGAGCCCAGTGACATACCTGGAGATGGAAGCATTTGGGAGCTAGAAGCAGGAGGATGGGGGGTTCAGGGTCATCAAGATGGCTCACCAGTTAAAAGCACTTGCCAGAACCCAAATTTGGTTCTCAATGTCCACATCGGGCAGCTCACAGCTTCTGGCCTCCTAGGGCACCTGTAACACACACACACACACACACACACACACACACACACACACACACACACACACACACACACCCCGTTACAAATAAGTGAGCCTTGCCGGGAAGTGGTGGCGCACGCCTTTAATCCCAGCACTTGGGAGACAGAGGCAAGTGGATCTCTGTGAGTTTGAGACCAGCCTGGGCTACAGTGCGAGTTCCAGGATAGCCAGAGCTGTTACACAGAGAAATCCTGTCTCGAAAAACAAAAACAAAAAAAGACTGGAGAGATGGCTCAGAGGTTAAGAGCACTGGCTGCTTTTCCAAAGGTCCTGAGTTCAATTCTCAGCAACCACATGGTGGCTTATAACCATCTATAATGTGATCTGCTGCCCTCTTCTGTGTACATGCAGGCAAAACACTATATATCATAAATAAATAAATCTTTAAAAAAAGAAAGAAAGAAAAACCAATAAATAAATAAATAAATAAATAAAGTAAACCTTTAAAAAAGTTGAGGCATAGGCTATAGGGTAAGTTCAGATATCAGCCTGGGCAGCTCAGTGAAACTGTTCAAAATAAAACTTGAAGAGAACTATGGGGATAGCTCAGTGGTTAGGACACTTGTCTGGCATGTAAAAGAGCTTAGGGGGTTTTTTGTTTGCTTGTTTGTTTGTTTTTGTTTTTGTTTTTATTTCTCTGTGTAGCCTTGGCTGTCTTGGACTAACTTTGTAGACCAGGCTGGCCTCGAACTCAACAGCGATCTATCTGCCTGTCTCTGCCTCCCGAGTGTTGGGATTAAAGGCGTGCACCACCAGGCAGAATTTAGGTTCTTAAAGAAAGGGGGGGGGAGGTCTTTTGACAGTGGAGAGATGGCTTAGTAGTTAAATTTGTACTGTCCTTTTTGGGTGTTTAGGTCTCTCTGTTATGTAATCCTTGGCTGTCCTGAAATTCACTGTGTAGATTAGGCAGAGCTGCCTGCTTCTGTCTCCTGAGTACTGGGATTAAAGGAGTGTACTTCCATGCCCAGTGGAAAGAGCCTGTGTTTTTGCAGAAGACCTTCGCCCAGTTTCTAGCAGTCGTCATGATGGCTCACAACTACCTGTAACTCTAGCTCTTCTGCCTTCTTTGGGCATTATATTTACCATACACAGGCACACACCAAATTAATTAAAAATAAAAAATTTTAAATGCCTGTGTGCATGTTTGTGTTTCCCTGTACTTTTCATATGCATGTGTTATATACCTCTCTTCACATGCCCCAGTGGCCAAAAGCACTTCCTAGCTTGCTGTGGGACTTTGCACATGCCTGTGCCATATACACAGTAACACAGGTATAAAACATGTTCACATACCTTCCTGCCCCTCCGCCTACTCTTCCTGCCCCTCCTCCATAGCTCTTATAGCCACATCCTGCAAGGAAAAACCCCAGACTCCTGTGAGGGCAAAACCCAGACAAGGATGTACATGTGGGTTCAGCAGCCCACAGCACTTCTGCTCCTGGGACTCACACTTGGAGTTACAGCCAGGCTCAACTGTGTTGAAGATACCTACCCCAGTGGTCACAAGTGCTGTCATGAATGCCAGCCAGGTGAGTGGCCTGGCTTTGGGATGTAGTGGCAGGGTGGGGAGGGGTGATTCTTAGCGGACAGTGATGGAGACAGATACAAAGATCCTGGGGGTAAATGTCAGAGGTCATTGTCACAGATGTGACAGTGTCACAGAGCGCCAACCAAGCAGCTGGTCCCCGGGGCAGCCAGAGAGTTGTGTCTTCACAGGCCTGGGCCCTAGTTCACCTGTCTGGCTTTGGCTCCACCACAGGCAGTGGTATGCTGAGCCGCTGTGATGACACGAGGGACACTGTGTGCCTTCCGTGTGAACCTGGCTTCTACAATGAGGTGGTCAATTATGATGCCTGCAAGCAGTGTACACAGTGCAACCAACGTGAGTTCCTGCCCTGACTCGTGTCCAGCCCAGCGAGAGAGCAGCCACAGCAGTTGACTCCTGTTCACTCAAGAGTCCTTAGTAGCCAGGGCATTTCTGAGGGGCACTTCTATCCTCTGGGGTGAAGACTCAATCAGGGGTGGGGCACGTGTTGGCCATGTGGCCTTCCCAAGCTGTCCTAGTGGATAGGCCTGGTGTGTGGGTGGACATGGCGGGTGTCTGAGCACTCTGACTCACGTGCTGTCGGCTGGAGACAGACTGCGGGGAGGATGAGAAGGGAGGCCACAGCCCCCCTGTGCCATCTCAGTAGCTTTCTCCAGGGCTACTTGACGAGGAGGAACAGAGTAGCCAGGGAGAGGGTCTCAGGAGAGGAGAGGCCTGGGGCCAGGCTACCATCGCTCCCTCAGCTTCAGCATCGTTCCTGCGCCATTGAGGGGAGGCAAGTCCACTCTGCCCTGCCCTGTCCGTAGGTCAGGGCTACGGGTTAGCCTCATCCGTAGCCTCCCTGATCTTTTCTAGGAAGTGGGAGTGAGCCCAAGCAGAATTGCACACCTACTCAGGATACTGTCTGCCAATGCAGGCCAGGCACCCAGCCCCGGGAAGACAGCAGCCACAAGCTTGGAGTCGGTAAGCCTCAGGGTGGCCCCCTACACCGGGCAGGTGCATGTCTGTCCATGGCCAGCATGTGCAAGGTGGTTAGGATCCGTGTGTGTTGGCTCCTGTGAATCAAGGACCATGATCATGGTATAAGTGAGCCATGTTCCTACTTCATGCATTGACACTTCCCCACGTCTCTCTAACCAAGCTTGGCTGGAAGCCCCTCTTCCAATGGGTCATGCCAAGACTTAGCGTTCTGGTCAGTGCCAGTAGGAGGCATGTGGACGGAAGGAGCTGGCGTAGGCCAAGCTTCGCATCCGCTGCACTGGGAGTGAGCACTAACCCCCCTTCAGGCCCCACCTCCAACAGCCTCGGCATCTAGAGCCCACCTAGCAGTATCAGAAAGCTGACTTATGTCTCTGCTGCAGACTGTGTTCCCTGCCCTCCTGGCCACTTTTCTCCAGGCAAAAACCAGGCCTGCAAACCCTGGACCAAGTGAGTATTGTGGCTGGCTAGGGCACTGAGGACTGGCAGTGTAGAGGGGACAGAACCTTTAAGAGATGGTGTCGAGGCCAGGCATGGTGGCGCACTCCTTTAATCCCAGCACTCGGGAGGCAGAGGCAGGCGGATCTCTGTGAGTTCGAGGCCAACCTGGTCTACAAAGTGAGTCCAGGACAGTCAAGGCTACACAGAGAAACCCTGTCTTGAAAAACCAAAAAAAAAAAAAAAAAAAAAAAAAAAAAAAAAAAAAAGAGATGGTGTCTAGGTGACTGTGGGATGGACCAACAGCCCCTGGTGTGCAGAGCAGCCATGCAGCGGGAGGAGGGCTTGTGAGACCCTGGCCCAGGCCCCAGGAACATGTTTGCTCTCAACTTGTGGTTCTTCTCCAGGGGGCTAGAGAAGGGGTTGAAAGTACAGAATCCCAGCTAGGAGCAGCATAGGAATGAAAATAGGGTGAGGACAGAAGCAGAGATAGGCATGTGCCTTGGGGGTGGAGGTCTTGGCAGAGCTTAGAATGACCCATTGCAACTTCCCCCATTGTCTCTGGCTAATGGACACCCTCGCCCTACAGTTGTACCTTATCTGGGAAGCAGATCAGGCACCCTGCCAGTACCAGCTTGGACACAGTCTGTGAGGACAAAAGCCTCCTGGCCACACTGCTGTGGGAGACCCAAAGCCCTACAGTCAGGCCAACCACTGACCAGTCCACCACATTCCCGCCTAGGACTTCTCAGATGCCCTCTACACCCACCTTGGTGGCTCCAAGGGGTAAGGGAAACTGGCCCAGCGGAGGATAGGGGAGAGAGGGCCAGGGTGGGTAAGTTCACTTAGTTGGCCTCTCCTCGTAGGCCCTGCATTTGCTGTTGCCCTAGGCATAGGCCTGGGTCTGCTGGCTCCCTTTACTCTTCTGCTGGTCTTGTACTTGCTCCGAAAGGCTTGGAGGTTGCCTAACACTCCCAAACCCTACTGTGAGTACCCACTTTGGGCTCAATAAAGCTTCCTTTCTTGAGGGATAAGGCATACTGCCCTACTACTTTATCACCTCACTGCATTTTTTCTTCTCCTAGGGGGTAACGGCATCAGGATCCCTATCCAGGAGGAACAGGCTGACACACACGTTACTCTGGCCAAGATCTGAACAGAACCTCGAGAGTGGATTTTATGGGGCATGGGCGGGCAACCCATGTCTTGATGCCTGCCAGTCCTCTTCAGTGTTCTAGGTGCTGGGCTGGCTCTGGGCTTATATGCTGTGCATACTGCCTACCTGGTGGTACTTTTAATAAACATGCTAACAACTGTGAGTTTGTGACTGTCACTAGGAGGCTGAGGTTGCATCCCCATCAGAAGATGTGGGTGGGGATCTAGGCCAGAGTGGAGGTCCACTCAGAGACCCACACTTGGCCACATGTACTCCAGTTTGAATGGAGGTATGGAGTTCAGGACGCCTGAAGTGTCAAGTGAAACCAGAAGCCAAGAGAGCCCAATTACAGCCGGGCGTGGTGGCACACGCCTATAATCCCAGCACTCAGGGAGGAGGAGGTAGGTGGATCTCTGTGAGTTTGAAGACAGCCTAGTTTACAAAGCGAGTCCGGGACACCCAAGGCTACTCAGAGAAATGCAACAACAAAAAAGAGTCACCGGGTGGCAGCAGCTCATGCCTTTAATCCCAGCACTTGGAAGATGGAGGCAGGCAGATCGCAGAGTTCAAGGCCAGCCTGGTCTACAGAGGGAGTTCCAGGACAGCCAAGGCTACACAGAGAAACCTGTTTTGAAAAACAAAAACGAAAACAAACAAACAAAAAAAGTCAATAGATGGCCAAGTGTGGTGGACAGAGGCAGGTGGATCTCTGTGAATTCAAGGCCAGCCTGATCCGCATATCAAGTTCCAGCTTGGCCAGGGCTACTTAGTGAGATCCCATCTCAAAAACAAAACAACAACAACAACAAAGAGTTACTAAACACCCTGCAGTGGGTACTGGGCCGTGCCAGCTGTACTTTGAGGAGGCATATGAAGCATGAAGAGCTGTAGGGAAACTTGGTCTGCTTGTGGCCAGATATGATGCTCTCAAGCCACCACTTCTGCATTCAGGGGCATCCTAGTGCTTGTACCCAAAATCACTGTGACCCGCATGGGGTGGCTGGACAAAACTGTCCATGATCCAGGGTCCCCTCCCAACTCTTTTCTTCTCTAACAACATCCAGCTGACCCCAACCAAAGAAAACACCCACTGGACCACTAAATGCTCTTCCTTGGGTGCCTGTATCCAGCCACGCCTTAAGCCTGAGGCGTGGAGTAATAGACTGATCAGCAGCGCTCACCATAGACAAGTCTATGCCTAGAAAGGCCAACAGGAAGCTGGGGAGGGTTGGAAGAAGAGTGCTGTGGGGTTTGGGGGGTTAGAGATTGCAGGAAAAAAGTTTCATCCCCAAAGCAGGCTGGTCATGCCTATGCCTCCTCTCTACTGGACGGTCTCTAGTCTTCCTGCTACATCCTGCTCACTGTGGGCTGCTGGGCCTCTTCCCAGGTTGAACACCCATGACCCTGCCTTCACAGACAATGGTGCTGTCCCAAAGTAGATTCTCTAGACCTGCTCATCTCAAAAACTCCCTAACTGGCTCTACTGAGGCCCCATGTCAGCCTGGGAATTCCCCACAGGGTTAAACTGCCGGGACCCTCTCCTGCCTGGGACATACTTATTTAGTCCCGTGAAACAAGCCACATGGAAATGCACAGAGCTGCTCATAAAACAAGGGAGATAGCATTTCGCCCACCACCCAGTTTTGGAAGCTGTTTGCTCTTGGGAGTCCCTTGCAGTGCGCACTGGGGGTGGGGGTGGGGACAGGAAGTCTGAGACAGGTGGGGACATTTGCTGATGTCATCTGCTTGAAAACATCTCCCCAGGTACGTGACCTGTGTCTTTTTATCTTTGTGGTCTGTGTGTGGCTGACACAGGAGCACTGGCTCCTGGAAAGAACCTCTGTAGGGCTCCCTAGCAGCGTGCACTTCAGAGTCTGAGTTACCTTGTAAGTCGATATCAAGCGGACCCTGCCCAGGGCTGAGCCACAGCACCAGCCCAAAACTCCGATGGGACACCCGCAGGGTGCACTGCATGGCAGTGTTTTAGGGATGAGTCAGTGCTTTGTTATCCTTAACCCGTAAAGAGTAGGGATCCCCAATGTGAGCATATCATGGTTGGCAGGAGATTCTAGGTGCGTACGCCCTCACTAGGGGTGGGATGATACTATGAAGGCATGGTTCTGGATGACCTCTTAAGATTTTTGTTTTTGTTTGTTTCTTTGAGATCCAATTGTACTTTAAAAGAAATGCTCGTCAAACAAAGAAGGGTATCAAAGACCCCCAGAGATAGATTACATAGTGCCTTATCGACTTTGAATTTCTTGAATGTTAATGAACAAAAACCCAACAGCTGCAGAGAAACATTGGAGTTTAGAAAAATCTGCTGAATTAGATCAGCCTGTCTATTTCAAGGACTTCCTGACCTCAGAATGGAGAACAGGAAGTGTGTTACGATGGGAGAGAGGTTTTGCATCTGTTCATACAGGAAAGGAGAAATTGTGGGTTCCATCAAAACTGATAAAAAAAAAATAGATATGACAGAGGAAGACCCCCTGAAAATCGTACATACACCCTTAATCCTAACACTATGGAGACAAAGACAGGCAGATCTCTGTGAGTTCTAGACCAGCCTGGTCTCCGCAGTAAGTCAGGGCATGACCCCTGCTGATAAAAATAAGTTACTTACAGAGACAGCCTAGGATTTAAACTAATTTTCTTTCTTTCTTTCTTTCTTTCTTTCTTTCTTTCTTTCTTTCTTTCTTTCTTTCTTTCCTTTTCAAGACAGGGTTTCTCTGTGTAGCTTTGGCTGTCATAGATTCACTTTGTAGACCAGGCTGGCCTCGAACTCACAGCGATCCACCTGCCGCCTTCGCCTCCCAAGTGCTGAGATTAAAGGCGTGTGCCACCACGCCCGGCTAAGTTCCTTTCTCTTTTTTTTTTTTTTTCTTTTTTGTTTTTTTGAGACAGGGTTTCTCTGTGTAGCCTTGGCTGTCCTGGACCCGCTTTGTAGACCAGGCTGGCCTCAAACTCACAGTGCTCCACCTGTCTCTGCCTCCCAAGTGCTGGATTATAGGCATGTGCCACCACTCCTGGCTAAGTTCCTTTTTCTTAATAATACATTATATGTCCCTACTGATCTAAAGGATGATCTTAGGTTTATGTAAGGAAAATGTCACTGCTCTAAAAAGGCCATCCATTGGGAGAATTGGTGCCACAGGGTAATTGGCCTAAGAAATATGTTCTGTTGGTCTGTGTAAGGACCAAGGTTTGGCAGGGAGACAAACATGCAAGCTGCATGCCTCCCACATTGAAAAGCCTTTGTGGGGCTGGAGAGATGGCTCAGTGGTTAAGAGCACTGTCTGCTCTTCCAAAGGCCCTGGGTTCAATTCCCAGCCACCACATGGTAGCTCACAACTGTCTGTAATCCTAATTCCAATGGCTCTGACACCCTCACGCTAAAATAAAATTAAATAATTATTATTTTTTTTTTAAAAAGAAAAGCCTTTGTATGCTGAGTTGAGGTGTCACTGCTCTGGCAGCAGGCTTATCTCTCTAAATGCGAGCTACTTTCATGGGGGGCAGGCGGCGGTCACACCAGATGCAAAAAGACACAGAGGATTTACAGATGACAAAGTACACGTCAATTTAGTTAGGTCTCCAAAACTCAAAGGTTATAATTCATATACATAAAAGGGTACGCTTAATGCCTTTTCTTTTGCTCAGGGCAACCAGCTTGTCTCTGAAATGGGTTACATTTTCTTGGGAGACAGGTAGCAGCCTAGCCTATACATCAGGTACTATAGAGCCTAGAAAAGGAAATTTAGAACTATACAGTCTTGTTTTGATTTCAATTAAATAATGACTATATGTTCTTTGGCAATGGTAATATTATACCTCCTCTTTGAAAGAGGTCAAAATAAAACAGACCTGAATGAAAGGGAGACTGCTAACTTAAGTCAGTCTGTACGTACATGAATTCAAACTACAGAACCAGCCTCAATTGTTCTGTGCTTCCTGCACACCTCATGCATTTATGGTTTTAGAACTGTGTAATGCTTGTGAGAAATTATATATTGTCAGAGCAAAAGAATTGGACACTGATGATGGATCAGACGGACAGAATCCATCCTCTAGCATACTGAGACGCTGACATCCTGCGTTCTTCGTGTTCCAGCCATAAGTGCTTCGGTTGCTGTTCGTCATCAGGACAGAAAGTCTCCCAGGACAGCTTCGGAGAAAGCACATCATTCTAATTGGTCCAGCATTTCAGACTGTCCCACACAGGACTTTTTGTTTTTTGTTTTTGTTTTTGTTTTTGTTTTTTTGGTTTTGAAAGACAGGGTCTCTCTGTGTTATCTTTGGCTGTCCTGGACTCACTTTGTAGACCAGGCTGGCCTCGAACTCACAGTGATCCGCCTGCCTCTGCCTCCCGAGTGCTGGGATTAAAGGCGTGCGCCACTACGATTTATAAAAAAATTGTTTTGAGGATTTCTTGACAATGAGACAGGTTGACTCCTGGCAACACCAAGTCTGCCTCAAAGAAGGTAATGAGCATCGAGGAACCTCCTTATGGAGATGGCTTCAGATGTGGCTTCCTAGGCCAAACAGGTACAATTTATTGTAATACCAGGGTGTCCCTGAACTTAGAAATGCCCCTACCTCTCCCTCCCAAGGGCTGTGATTAAAGGTGTGTATCACTGTGTTCAGCACCAAATATGGAGTGCTTCATGAATTTTTGTGTTATCCTTGCACAGAGGCCAGACTAATCTTTGTAATGTTCCAATATATATATATATATATATATATATATATATATATGCTACCAAAGTGAGCATCCCCTTAGATTTTTAAAAAAGATTTCTCTATTTAGTATTTGAGTACCCTATCTGCACGTACCCCTCTACACCGGAAGAGGGCGCTAGATCACATTACAGATGGTTGTGAGCCACCATGTGGTTGCTGGGAATTGAACTCAGGACCTCTGGAAGAGCAGTCAGTGCTCTTAACCTCTGAGCCATCTCTCCAGCTCATCTCTTAGATTTTTTTTGTTTTTGTTTTTGTTTTTCGAGGCAGGGTTTTTCTGTGTAACAGCCCTGGCTGTCCTGGATTCACTTTGTAGACCAGGCTGGCCTCAAACTCACAGTGATCTGCCTGCCTCAGCCTCCTGAGTGCTGGGATTAAAGGTGTGCGCCACCACCCCCTGCCTTGTTTAGATTTTTTTTAAATGGTCAGAAACAATACTGCCCTCAACACGTGCAATGTGGAGTCAAGGCATGTGGTTTCCCTTATGTCCTTTTACTCAGACACAGCTTCTTGGTCAGAAGCTGCACAAGTTTCTGAGGTTAGCCTGCAGCGGAGTCCCCAGAGCCCCCTCCCTTCCCTGCCGTGGCCAGCCCTGCCTCTCAGGAGGCTTACATACCTGACACCAGGGAGCAAAAGGATTTGCACAGCTGCTGTCAACATCTGACATGTCCTAATGCCTCAGCTTCCTCCAGCTGCAGCTTAAAAGGATGTCAGACCAGGTTTCCAGGGTCTTCCATAGTCTCGTGGTCTCTGTGCCATAGTTATATCCTGAGATGACCGTGGCCATGCCTACCCCAGGACTGCCCAAAGTCCTCACCATGTTTCCCTGTGTTTAGCATCAGCTGGAAGATGTGAGAAGAAAGGCCGAATCATACAGAGAGGCTTCCTGGTAGAGGCAAACTTCCAGAACCTGCTAGTGGCCACATGAAGAAACTGAGGCTCAGAAAGACAGCACAGTCCACCAGTAGAGGCCTGAAAGGACTCCTTTCCTGTTGTCTAGAATAGTGTGAGGAGGTGAACAGAGTGGATCCAGAGAAAGCCAAGGGTCCAGCTGGAACTGCCAGGGCTGGATCTGGGCAGGTCATATTGCTCTTGGCTTCATGTACCTGCTAGGAATGCCCAGTTTATGATGACCTTCTCTGAAAGGTGCGATACGTGCTCTGGACTCCCCCCAGTGGCTCTCCTAGTTTCCCAGGCCATGGAGAGCTCCCTGGGGTGAAAGAGAAGGGAAGTTTTATACAACAACTAAGGGTTCCCACAGGTGGTGGCAGCATGTGTGCATGGCCATCCTTTTCCTCTGCAGCCTAGCCAGGGTGGCCATGCCGAAGCTGGAAAAAGCTTGTTGGAGCTCAGGAGACATTGAGAAAGATGGTGGCTTTGTTCTACACTTTACAGAAGACCTTTACAAGCACCACAGACACCGGAAACAGGAGGTGGACTTGGCCTGGAGCCCATTCTGGGGGGTGGGGACAGAGGCAGAGGCGGGGACAAGGCCTGTTGGAGCAGGCTGGGGACTCCTAAAATCAGCCAACAGAGAGAAGACTCAAGAGAAGCACTATGGGAGCGTGGGCCATGCTGTGTGGAGTCTCACTGATCTGTGTGCTGGACCTAGGTCAGCAGAGTGTGGACGAGGAGCCCAGCTGTGGCCCTAACAGCTTCCAGCATGGGACTGGCACCAACACACGCTGCTGCAGCCTGTGTGCTCCAGGTAAGGCAAGGAGGGGGCGGTGCAGGAGCCAGGATGTACAGCAGCACCCTTCCCCATTACGCAAGGAGGGTGGGCACAGGGACACGGGAGTGCGTAGGCAAACTTTCTCGGTCTAGAGCCTTGAGTCTGGAGCTCTGAGAAAGAGGCAGAAGGTGTCTATCCTGGCTAGCTCTTCAAGATCAGAAATGTGAGAACAGGGGCAACAGAAACTGGAATCTTCTCCCTCAAGAGGGATCTGGAGGGGCTGGAGAGATGGCTCAGCGGTTGAGAGCACTGACTGCTCTTCCAAAGGATCCAGGTTCAATTCCCAGCACCCACATGGCAGCTCACAACTGTCTATAACTCCAAGACCTGACACCCTCATACAGACATACATGCAGGCAAAACACCAATGCACATAAAATAAAAAATTAATTTAAAAGAAAGAAAGAGTCCAAGGTGAAAGAGGACCACCCCAGGGACTGTCAGGTGGGTCAAACCTTAGCTATCACTGAAGCTACGGGTCTGTCTGGGTTGGTGTTCCAACACTCTCCTCTGCCCTGTCCACTGTCTGTGACTTATAGTTGTAGGTGTAGGGCGTTCTGGGGACCCATCAAAGAACAATATCTCAGCACTTAACCTGCCATGCCTCCAGTGTAGAAAGGGGCAGCTCTGAGGGCCCACATCTCTGTGATGGAGATGTAGACAGTAGCTTCTGAGGTGTTCCTAGTACCTTGAGGGACAATGTAGGGTGGAAATAGGGCAGCATGGGCCCAGGGACCTTAGGGAACCCCCAGTGGGTACTAATGGGACTTATGAAGCCACGACTTTGGAGCAGTGGGAAGCATGCATATTAGCAATCAGCCCTCTGAGATGGAACCCTGCGCTGGACAAAGTCTTGCCCTGGGGTTGATTGAGAATGGAGGCATAGCACCCTAACCATCTGAAGGACCAGAGAGGCTCTGCCTAGCAGCTGAGGCTTGTTCTTGCCTAGGCGAGGAGGCCTGTCCTAAAGGAGACTGCGTGTGTGCCAAGCCAGAGTACCACTGTGAAGACCCTCAGTGCAAGACCTGCAAGCACTACCCCTGCCCACCAGGCCAGAAGGTGCAGACTCATGGTATGTCCCTGGGAGACGGCTGAAAGCCACAGACCATGACAAGCTAACCGTGAGTTTGATGTAGATGTCCAGTGAGCACATGTAGATGTGAAAGAATGCTTGCAAATATAGGGCTCATGGGCATATCTTCTGGGTAGGCAAGGACCTGCATCCTAGATTCCAGAAGGGATAGATGTGCCGAGTGCTCTCAGGGAACAATGGAGCACATCTTCCTGTTTTCCTGTTCTCCATCAGAATGAGGCTGCTGAAGTCTCTTCAGCGCTGGCTGTGAGAGGTGGTGGGGACTGCCCAGGTGCTGGTCTGCTCTCAGACTATTATTCTGACTATGGCTAGTAGGTCTTAGCACTAATTCTGTCCATCTTCATAGGGACCAGTGTATCACGCCAGTTCCGGGATAAGCATATATGGTACTGCCTATCCAGGCCTTAGTGTTGTGGACCTGGTGAACGGCTAGACCCTAGTCTGACTCCCTCCTCACTAACCCCAGTGGCCCTATAGTCTATCTGTCTGTCTACAGGGAATATTAAGTTTGGCTTCGAGTGTGTTGACTGTGCCATGGGCACCTTCTCGGCAGGTCGCGAGGGCCACTGCAGACCTTGGGCCAAGTAAGTCTTGGATGAGTAGCATCGGCCTATTCTGAGGGAAGCCTCTCTTATCCATCCCTCGTAGTTACCCCTAGGAGCTCCCATTCGTCTGTCAAACAGCCGCCCTTCTACTGTGGCTACTTGGTAACCTTTGCGTCTGTGTCCCAGTTGTGCTCAGTTTGGATTTCTCACCATGTTCCCTGGAAACAAGACCCACAATGCTGTGTGCATCCCGGAGCCACTGGCTACTGAGAAATTTGGCCATTTGATTGTCATCTTCCTGGCCATGGCAGGGTGCCTCCTCTTCGTAACCACAGTCCATCTCTGCCTGCACATTTGGCAGCTGAGGAAGCAGCACATATGTTCCCGAGGTCAGTTCTGTCCCAGGGAAGAGGGGGAAATGTGTCTTTTTTTTTCCCCCTGAGACAGGGTTTCTCTGTGTAGCCTTGGCTGTCCTGGACTCACTTTGTAGACCAGGCTGGCCTCGAACTCACAGAGATCTGCCTGCCTCTGCCTCCCTAGTGCTGGCATTAAAGGTGTGTGCCACCACACGCAGCTGGGAAAAATGTGTCTTAGGCCACTTGCTGACCAGAGTTTCATTGCAGAGACCCAGCCACTCCTGGAAGCGCAGCTACCAGCAATTGAGGATGTTTCCAGCTTCCAGTTCCCTGAGGAGGAGCGTGGGGAGCAGATGGAGGAAAAGTGTCATCTGGGGGACCGGTGGCCATGAGGACTATTCTCCCTCTGTACCCAATGCCTGACCCTCCAAGACTTGGCCAGATCTACCCTTGGTGAGAATGAGGGTTGTGCTGTGTGTCTCCCCTGGGCCTGGCCCTCCTCCCTTCTGTGATGGTGGAGGTGGGTATAAGAGGCCAATAGTGGAGAGTTACAGGTGGTGTTGTAAAGAGCAGTGACTATAACTGGGCCCTATGGCTGCCTTCCTCTTCTGCCAGCGTTGTTGGGGTCGGATCTTTGGACCCTCCGAGAGCATCATGTGCTCAGCATAAGATCTTGTACAGATGGTTTTTTAATAAATACTTGTCTAGTAACCTGAGTGGCTGTGTTCTAGGGACAGAGGAAAACAAGGAGCCCAGGGCTGCGTTTAGGAACCTCCCTTGTCATCCTATGCCTATAGTCATTCCCAGGTATAAAATGGAGCGGTCAGTCTGGTGATAAAGGCCCCTGCCCATAAAACCTGATGACCTGAGTACAGTCCCTGGGGCCACGTGGTAGAAGTTGTCCTCAGACTTCCCACATGCACACACAAACAAAACGCAACAGAAACTTTAAGAATAATTTTAATCAGCACTCGGGAGGCAGAGGCAGGTGGATCCCTGTGAGTTCGAGGCCAGCCTGGTCTACAAAGGGAGTCCAGGACAGCCAAGGCTACACAGAGAAACCCTGTCTCAGAAAAAAAAATTTTTTTAAAGGGAGGGGCATCTGAGGCCTGTCTTCAGTGCTCCCTCTTGGTGACAGTGGTAGGAGCACAAGTCAAGGTTAATCTTGGCCACAAACCCTCAGTAGAGACTATTAAACTAAGGAGGCTTTTAGAAAGTATTAATCTACACTGAATACCTGCCTTTGTTTCGTGTGTGTGTGTGTGTGTGTGTGTGTGTGTGTGTGTGTGTGTGTTCATGCCTTTGTGTGTTTCTGTGCATCATGTGTAACTCTTTGGAGCAGGAATTATGGACAGCCATGAGCCACCAGGTGGGTGCTGGGAACTGAACGCAGATCTTCTGGGAGAGCAGCGGATGCCCCTAACTGCTGAGACCGCTCCCCAGTCCTTCTCTTGGCTTCTGGTCCAAATTGCTCCCCTCACCTCTGTCTGGTCCATATTAGGCAGCCATGTATTTGGGCTACTGCCCTTTGGGATGCCTGTGGAAACTGGGTTTTGATGGCACCTTAAGACATTTACCCTGGCCAGGCGTAGTGAGTGGTGCACGCCTGTGATCCCAGCACTCAGGGAGGCAGAGGCAGACAGATCTCTGTGAGTTTGAGGCCAGCCTGGTCTACAAAGCAAGTCCAGGACAGGCAGTGCCACACAGAAAAACCCTGTCTTGGAAAAACCAAACCAAACCAAGAGCCAGCCGTAATAGTATACGCCTTTAATCCCAGCACTTGAGAGGCAGAGGTGGGCAGATCTCAGGAGTTTGAGGCCACCCTGGTCTACATAGTGAATTCCAGGACAGCCAGGGCTACATAGTGAGACCTTATCTCAAAGGAAAAAAGAAAAAGAGATCCAAGAAGGTCTATTTGGCATGGAAGTCCAGGGAGTGACAGGCCAGAGGGAAGGAATCTTAGTGGCACCCTGGAGGCATCTGCACACTGGGCACTTACTCTGCCCGTCTTCCCCCTTAGTGCCTCTTGTTTTATCATTACCTTATAGCAGGCAAATGGGGACCAGAGGGTGTATCTGATGCTAACAGCCCCATCTACACGCAGGCTCCTGGGAGAGACTGGAGAAAAGATGGAAAAATTACCATGGAAGTGGAGGACATTGGGATCAGAACACGAAGAGCTCAGGGCCACACGAAGTCCCTTGGGGATGTCCAGCATCCTGATTGCCTGGAGCTGCCTCTTCTGTCCCTACTGGGTGGGTGAGGAGTCAGGCACAAGCTGCAAAGGCTTGAGTCAGCCTGGAAAGGGAGGTGGGGTCCTGGGGCATCTCCCAGCTTGCCTACCACACCACACCTCTAGGTTCTGAGCCACAGGCAGTTTGCACTGGAACTGCCACAGGTGGGGCATCCCCAAATAGCGTGACGTGTGCAATACCCACAGGCTGCATCTGCTGGAAACTCCTCCTGTGGGCGACTGATGGGTGTGATACAGAGATGGCGGGAGATTGTGCCGGTAGGGTGAGGGAGCTGTAGCCTCTGCTGTACCCTTGCCTGTCCCCCGCCCCACCCCCCACCCATCCCACTCATGTCCACCTCACGGGTATGGGATGAGCTGTGCCAGCCTGTCAGATCTGGGGATTTCCACTGAGCGCTGGGAGCTGTGCAGGGCCTGCTCAGGTCCCACGGACTAAGGCTGAGGCTGAGGGCCTGTAGTTGAGGGGCAGGAACATGAAGTCCAGGGGTGACGGAATGTGGGGAAGAGGACCTGCAGGAGATGTTCTGCTGCAGAGGCCACTCCAGACCCTGCCTTCTGAAGGCTGCCATCTGCCCACCTGCAGGGTCCGGCAACCATTGACAGCTAGGTGTGGCTCTGCCTGGCCTAGACTAGCAGGAGGGAGGCCTTGCTGAAATTCCCAGAAACCCCTACCCCTCGGTGGCTGCTCTCCAGTTCTTCAGGAAAACCACAGCACACACCCTTCACCTTGATTTCATAAGTTTTGTTCGGGCTCAGATAAAGGCCAGAAACCATCTCAGTTCCCAGAAACGCTTCCGGCCACAGCTGGTGGCTCCTGCCCAGCCTCCACCCTCTCACCTTGCTGAGAGAGAACCTATCTTTTACTCAGTGTGAGGCATGCCCCAGCTTGACAAAGAGACCTGTGTTATGGAAAGTGAGGTGCTTTTCCTTTTTACAACTGGACCACCTCGCCCCCAACTTCAGCTCCAGACAGCTGTCCAGAGAGCCCGAGGGCAGGTGGGTAATGACTAGCCCTAGCTGCTGAGGTGTATGCCCTCTGACCACGTCCCTCAGCCTGTAGGTCTTTCCTCTACTGGGCTTGGGTCACATCCCAGGGACTATCTCTCAGGCAGCCACTAGGCACTATGGGAAGCAGCTTATTTGCCCAAGAAGCTCCATGGGTTGGGATGTTTTTCTGAAGACCGGGGAGAAAGTGGAGTGGGTATTTAGGATGTCCTGAATCTGCCAGGTGGCTAGATGCTCAGATGCCCTACAGCCTCTCTCCCCCCAGAGCTCTATTTGGTCCTAAACGCAGGGCTCTGGAGGACTCACATGTGGACTGTAAAGGCGGATAGAGGAGCCATCATTCCTGTGGAGTGAGCGAGCAGGAGGTCTCAAACGTTTATTCACTGTTCTGCAGCTGCCAGGAATGAAAGGTAGCGATGGCCCAAGCCCTTGGGGAGCCTGTGGTTGACAGCTGCTCTGCTTGGACAGCACAGGTTACTGCCAATGGACATTTGTCACATGTCCCAGTAAAGGCTCCATGTCCCCCAGCATAGCAGTGGAAGCATCCCCCCTCCTGAGAGCTTTGTCCCCTCCTCTGACATCTTGAGACACCGTCCCCCTTCCCCCCCCCCCCCCGGGATGGGGGCCAGGGTTGCAGGTCCATGTGGCAGCTGAGAGCAGGAAATTTGATGCTGGTGATGCCATCAAGGGACACAGCTCTGACTTGGCCAGAGAAATGTGAGAAGGGGGAGACACTATGGGAAAGACTTGGAGGTGGCACAAATTGAGAATGTATTGACAGGTGGCCCCAAGGGACATAGCTATATCGCTCCTTGGATGCCAGCAGAAATGTGGCTGTGACCCAAATAGCAGATGTGGATTCATCAAGACCTTGGCATTTAGGCCCTGGAAAGACGGGTTGGTCTTCATTTTCCTAGCTTTAGTGGGCTTCAGATACCCAGAGACTCACAGGCCAGGGTCGGGGTCTTTGCAAGTGGAACCACAGATGGCTGTAGGAGACACTGGACTAGGTTACATAAGGACAAGAACGCGCTTAACGCTGCACCTTGTACCTTACGCTCTAGGCAGCAGCAAGAAGGCCCGGCGAGAACCCCGGGGTGGAGCAGGCAGTCTGCATGGAGACTGGATGTGGAGGGTGTGAAGAGATGTAGGGTGTTCGCAAGCCACACTGGGGTCTCCACGATTATTTCCTCTGGGACCTGCGCACCTCACTTTACCTCTTTGAGCCTCAGTTCCCTTTTTGTTCTGTTTAAGGTTTCCTGCACAGAACCCCCACTGTATGCTGGCCAGAGCAACAGCGGTAGACAGAGCCCTCTAGTGGTAGGCAGGCCATTGCGTCCCAGAAACCGCGCTGCCGCTGCACACTGTTGTGCCGGGAAGATCCCGCTACTGGAGGGATTGGTCTGGCGCTGGGTCCACACGCGGTGGAGCTAGGCTTGCTGTTTGGGACAGGTCACTTGGAAGGGCAAGGAAGCGGAATTGCCACCTTGGATATGCAAGAGAGTATTCCAGGTGGGCGGGGCCTTCTGGAAGTCTGTAGGTTGTTGTCTTTGGAGGTTTGTAAGGGTGGGATAGCTTGAGAGGACAGGGTTTGGCTGGAGGGACTTAGAGGCGGGGTCCTGGCTGCTTTGCGGTAAGACGTGGACACCTCAGAGGGAGGTGCACGAGCATTAGAGAGTGCAACCACCACCACGCCAGTTTAGCCTCCTCCTTCCTGGCCAACTTCTCCGTCCCTTTCATCTCTGACACAGTGCTTCACAAAGTGTCTGAAAGGCCAGAAGGTGGTGGGCAGGACGAGCCTGAACCCCAGCTCTGCACCAGAATAGTAATGGGAGAGGGTGGGTCTTCCTGGGGACTCCATTGAAGAGTAGGTGGGTCCCAGTGCCAGGCTGCAGAGGTCATGAAGGCAGGTCAGGAGGGTCCTACAGGATGAGTGACAGGCGCAAGCAGGGGCGCAGGATTTGGTGGGTTACCCCAGGGAAAGAAGGAGGCCGGTGGAGTTTTTCCCTTCCTGAAGGACCCACTTCCGTTCTGCATGCAGCTCCTTCTCCTTCCCCTCAGGTCAACCAAGGAGCAAGGAGAGGAGCGGAGACAGACGGGCTTGGGTCGCCCAGGTGGGATCGGCTTCTAGAGGCCGCATTTGTCACAAAGTAGCTTTTATAGGTCCTGGAGAGGGCACGGCGGCGCGTGGGGCCGCTGGATGCTTAGGGCAGCTAGGAGCCCCGGTGGCTGGTGCTCCTCTGTTCCTCCTCGCGCTCTTCCTCGGATGGTCCCGGGGAGGGTTCCCGGGCTGCGTCCCTGCTGCCTTCCGGGGACCCAGAGCAGACAGAGGGTTCGGACTCTGCTACCGAGCCACGGCCGGAGTCAGGCAGCCGTGATTTGCGGGAGGTGCATGTGGGAGTGCTCCTGGAAGGCCCTGGCTTGCGTGCGCCAGACCGGTCTGCGGGGGCACGTGCAGAGGATGCGGCTTCACAGGTGGGCCTGGGAGGCGGCGTTAGAGGCAGGCGGGCAAGGGGGCGCGAGCACCCCCCTATGCGCTGCCACAAGTCCGTAGTCTCGCCATTGTAAAGGAGCACAAAGCGGCGCTGTGACAGTAGAGGCAGCATCTTCTGACAATGCAAGCTCTTTTGGCAGGTCTCAAGCGCCAGGTCTGTGGGAGGCAGCGGAGGGACAAGGTTGAGAGGGCAGGGAGGAGGAAAGGGGTCCGTGAGGGATTGGATGTAGGTGGGTGAGGTGACAGAGAAGTTGGAGCAGAGGGCTTGGCTGCCACGCAGATTATGGAGTGTTGGAAAACTTGGAGGCAAGTAGGATGGGGTACCCAGAACTAGAAAAGAAATATATGGGAAAGCTGTTGTACGGGGCTGCCCAGAGCTCACCCAAGGTCTCCATAACCACTCCAGGGATCACCTCCTTCAGGACTTCACAATTGGTATGGAGGGCAGGGTTGGAATTCATCTCTAGCAGCCACACCTGTGACAGACAGTGCTCAGCGTCTCTCTCTCCCCACTACAGCCAGTTGGCCAGTTAAAAAGCTGGGATTCTGGTCCATATTAAGCCATATGGTTTGTCTGCTCAAGGAATTAAGACTCATCTTGAGAGCTGCTCAGTTCCAGGAGGAGATGAGCTTTATGGACAAATCCAAGTTTAGGGCTGAGTCCACCCACTGGACCTACTTAGGTGGTTGATGTACAGATGGGCCCTCCCTCCTTGCACTGCCTACCAGACCTCATCTTCCCAAGACAGCACCTTGAAGTTCTCATCAATCAGGAAATCACAGCCAATGAGGTCAAAGTAGCCCAGCTTGCACTCCAGCTTGGACTTGACAGCCAGGAAGCAGTGCACCATGATCTGCTGCATCCGCTTCTGTGGGTGAAGCAGGGAGGGTTCCTGGCTGTCACCTGTTGGCCCAGATGAAATATCCTAGGCCTGAACAGCCACACCTCTCACCTACACGCTCACCCTCACGTGCACAGCTGCAACTGCCCACACTTTCACACGCTCAGAGTCACAGGCTCACAGTCAGAAACTCATTCAACAAAATCATGCGGCTTCTGCTGTGAGGCGGCTACTAAGAGATACAAAAGTGAAACAAATTAGAACTCACAGCAGGAGACACGGAAAACTAGAACATAGAAAACCCTGGTGAGAAAGGAACATTATAGCATTTCAAGTTTCCCTAGTTAGTTTTATCCCATATCTTTCACCTCAGTGAAAACCTTGAAAAATTTATCTCAGTATCAGAAATAGCAGAACACATCTAATTTACAAATAATTGTATTAGTTTTCATAAGTTTGGAGGTTTGTTGAAATATTCCTTTAGAAAACACCAAAGGACAGTTGAGTATCATCAATCAGAAAATATACAAATTCAAGAGGCTGGTCCAGCGGTGGTGGCCCACGCCTTTAATCCCAGCACTCGGGAGGCAGAGGCAGGGGGATCACTGTGAGTTCGAGGCCAGCCTGTTCTACAAAGTGAGTCAAGGACAGTCAACCCTGTCTTGAAAAACAAAAACGAAAACAAAAATTAAATGTAATTAAAAGTTTAAAGCATACAAAGTATAAAAGGAAGTGGACTAAAATTCCTGGAGTACAAAAATAGTGACTACAATTCTTAAAAAAAAAAAAAAAAAAGGGAGGTGGTGGTGGCAGATATGGTGGTGCATACCTTTTAATCCCAGCACTCGGGAGGCAGTGGCAGGCAAATCTCTGTGAGTTCCAGGCCAGCCTGATCTACAGAGCAAGTTCCAGGACAACCAAGGCTACACAGTGAGACCCTGTCTTGAAAAACGAGAGAGAGAGAGAGAGAGAGAGAGAGAGAGAGAGAGAGAGAGAGAGAGAGAGAACTTGCTTGTGCTGACCAGGCTGATCCCAAACTCACCTGCCTCTGCTTCCCCAGGACAGGGATAAAAGGCATGTGCCAACCAACACCCAGCTCACCATGTGACTTTTATTGTCCTAAAACTATACACACAAGACTGGCTTCAAACTTAGAAATCTGCTTGCTTCTGTCTCCCAAATGTTGGGATTAAAGGTACGCACCACCATGCCCAGCATAGTAAAATTAATGTAAAATACTGTAAATGTATGTAAACCAAACACATTATTTAGCTAAGGAGAACTGGAAAAATCCCTAGGAAAAGCTAATAAACTAAATAGAAAAATATTTTTTAAATTATAGAAATATTAATAGACATCAATCAAATGAGATTGAGGGGGTGGCTAGTGACAACCCTCCCCACAAAAGGAAGTCCAGGCTGCTTCACAGGGTGTGTCAATTTATGGGTTTGTTTTTCTCACTGTAACAAATACCTGAGAGAATTACTTTCATGGAGGAAAGATTTTTGCTTGTTTGTTTGTTTTTGAGACAGGGTTTCTCTGTGTTGCCCTGGCTGTCCTGGACTCGCTTTGTAGACCAGGCTGGCCTTGAACTCACAGCGACCCACCTGCCTCTGCCTCCCGAGTGCTGGGATTAAAGGCGTGCGCCACCACCGCCTGGCTAGGATTTTTGCTTTATAGTTTCAGAGAGTCCCATCTGAGGGTCTCTCAGATTTGATCAGGGCAGACTATCAAAGCAGTGAGATAATGTGGTGGGGCCTCTTCAGATAGACCTCAGATCTCTAAAACCGTGAGCCAGAACAAGCCTTTCCTACAAATCATCCTACAAATCAGTTGATCACCTCAGGTGTTTCATATAGTGAAAGGGAGATGATAGATCTGATATCAAAATCAGATAAAGGTCAGCATTACTTATGAGCATAGACACAAAAATAATTAAATACAATAAAATTAAATTCAGAAGTACATATTTCATTGATTAGAATAAAGGAAAACTAACACAGGACCACCTTAATCAGTACAGGAACAGCATTTCACATCACTCAGCATCCTACCCTTAAAAAAATGCTTAGTAAACTAGAGAGAAAAGAGAATTCATGAGCTTTCCCCTCCTATCAGAAGTACCACTTTTGCCATGTCAACTTGGTATTTAAAATCACATGTGGAGCAACTACACATGCTCTAGTAACTCCCAAAAGCCAAGTGTCTAGCCCAAAGCCTGGGCACTGTGCACAAAGAACCCAAAGCCAGACTGACCGTGAAGGTGGTGAAGACCCAATCTCTGGGGAGGCCCTTGCTCTTCCTAAACTTGTCATTGATGTATCGGTTGAGGTGCTCCATGCTCCACACAGTACCCTCTTTCAGTAACATGTACAGGGGGCTCTTCTTCTGCATGAACTACAACAAAAGCAGGACCTAGAGGTCACCTTTAAAGGAACCTATGGAGCTGGAGAGATGGCTCAGAGGTTAAGAGCACCGCCTGCTCTTCCAAAGGTTCTGAGTTCAATTTCCGACAACCACATGGTGGTTCACAACCATCTACAGTGAGATCTGCTGCCTTCTTCTGGCCTGCAGGTGCATATGCAGGCAGAACACTGTATATAAATAAATAAATCTTTAAAGGGACCATAGGCCTCACCGTGACCTCGTGACCCTCACAGCAACTCTGTCACCACCTCCTCACTGACTGTGAGACCCTTGTGTATACACCTTTATGCCTTGAAACTTCCCAGTCAGCAAATCCCCACAGAGCCAGAATAAGGATGTGTGCCAGACTCTCCCATTGGGCCTTTGGTCAGCACACCGATAGTAGCCGATTCAAGGATTTAGGCTCTAAGGTACTAAGACACCTGAGTCTCTGTCTGGGGCAAAGGCATGAGGCTGCTAGGCTACTTCCAAGCCTGGGCAGGCAGACTTTAACTAGACCCTTCCTCAGTGTCCCCAGATGAGGATGAGTCATTCTCTGAGCTCAATCACACCTACCGGAAGAGGACTTCTATAAGGGGTTCTCACCTGATTGGTCAAGTGACCACCGAGGTCACTGGAATGAAGATCATACAGGCTGAGGGTGAGGCGGGCATAGCCATGGCCAAAGAAGACCATGTAGGGCATGGCACAGGCAATGAGCAGGTAGGAGCGCACGTCAAACTTCTTCCCGTCGAGCAGCAGCGGGTTCTGGACATATCTAGGGGGTACCACAAGGGGCACCTGGGGCTGAGTTGCCTGGCCAGCTGGCCTACACCTGTCATCTCCACAAGGACCACTTCCTCATTGCCTCCCACCTGTCCCAGGCATGGCCATTGCCTGAACACTGTCCATGGTTAGAGGACTCTGAACTGGTCAGGGGAATTAGAAAGAGGGCCTCATAACCAGATCTTTACCACCCATTTGCAAGTGTCTGGGCCACCTTAAGGTGCAGCTCTTACTAGGAAGCATATGGGAGCCGCCTGGGCCCCTGTGGCAGGGAGGGGTGCCTGGAGGAGGAAGGCTGACATTGGACCATGAGCGGGGGAGGGGCATTTCACATAGGAAACTGCGGGTCTTCGAGGCTTAAGGTAGGGAGAGCATGCTTGGGACTGCCCTGTGGAAGGGGAAGGGGGCAGCAGGTAGCGGCTGTGGCACAGGCTGACTCTACTGGGACCTTCCTAAGGGTGAGCTGAGCTTTCCCTCCTAGTCCCAGGTGAAACTGAGCATCTGGGCCCCACTGTAGGCAGACGAGCCAGTGGTCAGCTCTGTGTTGCTGTAACTGGCCGGCTGGGCTGGAGGATAGAGAAGACAGTTGCAGGGCGGAGGACAAAAGGACCAGACCCTTGTTGACCAGCCCTCCCTAAAGCCTGTGTTTAGGGGCAGTGTCGTCGGCTGCCCTAGCTAAATGTGACACCTCCCCTGCATAGGCTATGGGGCTGGAGGTAAGCTGCCTGAGGCAGGTTGGTCGGGTGTTGGAGGTGCTGTGGCCTGCTATGGCCAAGGGCTTCTCTGCTGATTATCACCAGCGCTCACAGGCACCAGCCAGCCTGTTATCCCTGCTGAGACCCGGGCCCTTCCTGGCATCCATGCCCACACCTCTGCACCACCCGCGCCTGAGGTGCACGGAAGGGCATCTTGCGGTAGATGGGGTCGTCCTCAATGCTCTGGGTCTTGGCCTGCAGGGCAGCAGCCTCCTCCTGGCTCCTGATCAGAAAGATGCCCTTTCCCTGGTTGGAGGCCGTGGGCTTGCAGATCCATATCTGGGTTTCTGCAGGGAGTAAGCCCTGAGCCTCTGGCCCTGAGTTCTCCCTGCCCCAACCATCCCTCACCCCACTATCCTTTCCCTCAGCCCTGAGCATGCCAACCTCGCTGGCTCCAACCCTGACCCTACCCTGATTTCACCGCCTTGCTCCAGGTCAGAGGGCTATTCCTTTGTCACACCTTGATCACACCTATGATCCAGCTATGGCCCTGGCTCTGCCACACCCCTACCTCTAAGGCCACAACCCTTCTTCCTCCCACCCCTCAACACCAGAAACCACCAGGCCCCAAGCCCTGGTTTCACTTTTCCTTTCAAGAACTATTCCACCGTTTCCAGGTCTGGCCCTGCCCCACCCTGCTAAGGGTCCTGACCTGATCTTGTCTACCCGTCTAGTGTGCCTGGCCCTACTCAGGGGTCTCTCACCATCAAATAGAGTGAAGAAGGCCTGTCTCTCATCCCTGATGTCCAGCCGATAAGTCTCTGGAAAAAACTCTTCCATTTTCAGGACCCTTTGGGAGAGCAAGGATGTAAAGACGTGAGGAGGGCTGTCCTCCGCCTCAGACTTGTCCAGTGATCTGGTCGTTTGACCTGCAGGCTAGCTGGAAGGGGCATTTACTGCTGTGTCCTCCAGCCTTCTCAGCTATTTCCTTTTCTCACACTGTGCCGTGTAAAACATTCTTTTCAGTGCTTTCAGTTTCTCTGCTGCAGCCGGCCTTCTAGCTGCCGACCTACTGCGTGGTTCCTCTGTGTCAGCTCTCTTCTATGTGGGTTGGTTTCCAGTGCCAAGACAGTGCCTGGCATAGAACCATAGTCTGCCTCTGAGCTCCCAAACTGCCCTTCACGTTATCTATGAGCAGGTCGCACTGAGTGTTGCTCTGTCCCAGCTGTCTACCTCTGTGGCCCAAGGCATCCTGCGCTGGTCTGTTTGAGTTCCTCAAGGACTGATACCTCTGTTCCAAATCTGCATCCCCAAGGGACATAAACCCTGGTGTGGGGGTAGCTCTCTCCAGGATGATTGGAGGTGTGGGTGGGGTATGCAGTGTGGGAGTACAGGTGGGCTGATGGGTGCCTCGGGAGAGTGGCTCTGAGTTGCTGGTGGGAAGTTGGTAGGAAGCAGACAGCTGGACGCACAGATGTCAAGATGGTGTTATGGTTGGCTATGATCTAAATGCTGCCTTGAGGAGGGGGCATATGGTTGGATGAGTGGATAGATCTCTAAATAAATGTTTGTGTGAACGAATGGCTGGGCAAGTAATCAGTGAACCAGGCAGTGGTCCTGCTCCGCTTTGTGGTAGGGGCAGAGGGAATTGGATGGATGGATAAGTAGTAGGAACAAAGTGATGCCAAAGTGGGTGGGAGCAACGGATGACTTCTGGGGACATCCATGGGAGGCTGTTGTGGACATAGAGTAAGGAATGGTGGGCATGCATTTGAGTGGAGGCAGACTGGTGACCAGTGGGGAAAGAACGGAATATATGAAGGACAGTGATTAGGGTCAGTTACAACTGGCATCTTGGAAAGGACAGTCAAATGCTGAGGGCTTGCAGAGGGAGTAGTGAATACATGAAATGGGGGAAATGGTCCTAGATGACAGATGGAGGTAGAAGTGGGTGTGCCTCTGGGGCTGGGCAGGATGGGCTCACTTGGCTTGGGTGCTGGGAAGCAGCCTGGCTTTGCTCAAAGTGCGTGAATGCTCCCGCAGAGCACTGAGCAACCCGATCTTGGTGGTAAGCAGCTTGTTGTTAGGGAGCTGGAACAGCAACTGCTGGCCTGGCAAGACAAGAAGGGTCACGTGGGTGGTGCCTGGAGGCTGTGCCACACCTCCCCCCCTTCAGGGAGCGTCCCTTGCCTTCCCGGAAGCTGCAGTAGTTATCCCTGCACTTGATTTCACACCACTTTAGCTTGTAGTCCTCACAGCGGCTGTCCTGAGTGCGTTGCCAGCCCTTGCTCTCACAGTAGTTGCTGATTCTGTGGGATACAATGAGAGAGGAAAGCGCAGAGCTGGGGCAGCTCGGACCGCGGAGCCGCCAGGGAAGGGCGCGGAAATGCTATCTAACATCTGAAAAAGTACAGAGCCTTTTAAGCTAATACCAAATGATTTTAGCAGTACGGATGGTAGCAATACAAATGGCTTATCTGAAGTCCATAAAACTCTTTGGAAGGGACTTAAGAGATGGGGCTTTCTGGTGTGACCCACTCCCGGAGACGGGATTATACTCCTCTGAGCAAATGGCCAGAAAAAAAGGAACAACAAAGAAGGTTAAATTTTGTGTGTCCTGGTCCTGGCGCCTTTCCTCTCCGTAGTCGTTTGGATTTTAGACCCCTCCCTGCTTCTCATGTCAACTATAAGAAGAGTTCCTCGGGCTGGCGGCGTCCGGGGTCGTTTCTGAGACCTTTGAATTGGGGATCGGATGCGACCCAGTGCCTGGGGCTGAGTAAAAGATTCTCTTGTATTTACAGCAGTCTCGGGTTGATTTCTCTGGTTCTTTTTTGGGGGATGATCTGGGCGCAGCAGCAAGGCAATATTAACTGGGCACTTGGGGTTCCCTGAGGAAGGCAAGGCAGGTGTGGCTGCCTACAGCAGCATCTTGGGCTAGACCCAGGACAGGGGTGGTGGGCATACTGCCCAAACCCCACTCACATGGATGCTCCATTGGTGCCTCCGATGTAGAAGAAAGAGCCCTGACTAGGACTGGGCTGCTTGTCCCCTTCCAGCAAGAACTCCAGGGAGGTCACTGGGAGTTTGGCAGCTTCTTCTTCCTCCAGGAGGTCTGCGGGCAGGTAGGTAGGTGGTCAGACCCCCCAGGTTTCTGGCTCAAAAGGGTTTTCCTGCCCCTCCCAGATGCCAGAAGCCCCACCTGCATCTTGGTCCAGCCGACTTAGCACAGGTCGGAGCCCCTCCTTGATACTGCTCCCCATCCGTTTCTCATGGGTCCAGCCTGGAGACCAGTGTTGTCAGGTGGGGAGTAGGGAGGTATCCATTCTATCTGCCTGAGCCCTGCCAATGCCAGCAGCCGCTGGGAACTAACCCAGCCACTCTGGACCCTCTCTTCATGCCAAAACAGACCTCACCAGGAGGTCTGAGGGTCATTACACCCAAGAAAGGAGGCAGTCACCACCAGCCTAGTAGTGTGGAGACTACAGAAGGAGTAGAGGGCAGCCCCATCTCCACCCTCCTTACCAGCAGGAAAGGCTCCATGCAGGGGATGGGCTGGACTGTGAGACAGGAGCCCACACGAACATGATGTGGGGATGTCTCCAGAGGGCAGGGGTCACAATGTCTATGATGACATCATGGGTGACCCAGGAGGCTATGAGAGGTTGCACTAAGTGGAGTTGGGGTAGGAAATGCCCACTGTGGTGGCTTAGACCGGCAAAGCCTGCAGATTTTTGTTTGTTTATTCATTTTGGTTTTTTGAGACAGGGTTTTCTCTGTGTAGCCTTGGCTGTCCTGGACTCTTTCTGTAGACCAGGCTGGCCTTGAGCTCACAGTGATCCGCCTGCCTCTGCCTCTCCAGAGTGCTGGGATTAAAGGTGTGCGCCACCATGCCTGGCTGCCTGCAGATTCTTAAGCATAGAGTTCCTAGGATGTGGGCCCCTGCAAGCTTCTCTCAGAGCCTGGCTGGCTGGCTGGCTGGCTGGGCATGGCCTAGTGTGAGCCCAGTCCCCTTCCTATGAGATGCTGTTCCCGGTGGCCCTGACTTGAGGATATGTGAAGCCAGTCCCAGGGCCCATCTGCATTCACCTGGTACCCGAGTGTGGCATCGACGGATCCTGGACCGTTTGGGTCTCTTGGAGCCAACATGGGTCCGAGGGGGCTGACCCCGGCAGTGGATGAATATTTTACGGCTGCATGTTGCAGGCATGAAGGCACCAGGGCGAGGAACCCTTGAGGCAGATGTAGTCCCTACACCCCTTCGGGGTCTTCGAGCAGCCCGAGATCCCAGCCCTTGGGTAGGGCAGACACCTAGACCCACCCTGCCTGGGGAAGTACGCCTCCCTGTGTCCTGGGCTGTGGCTTCAGCTTGCGTCTCATTTCCATCTTTGTGATGGTCATGAGGCCTTCCGGCCCGTAGGTGCAAAGCCATCTTTGCATGCCGTCTCTGCCGACTGAGTCTTCTTCGGCCAAGAACCTTCTGGCCTCGACGAGTGTGGCCTTTGTGTCTGCTGCAAAAAGGGTGTCGATTAGTGTTGTTCTTGTTGGGTGCCTATTTGCAGGGTTAGGGCAAAGAGGCTCCTAGCCCCAAGCAAAGGTCCCCTCAGTCCACGGGTTCCCAGGTGCTCCGCCAAGGTCCTGCCAACACAACCTGTCTACAGCTACGGGCACTCTTCTTCCCCCAGCACTCCTGCCCTAAATGCTGTCCTTTTTCTCTATTTGCCATCTTTGGATTATTTTAGGGTATTTAAAATCAATTCCTAGACAAATCTTTGTGCCTCACATCAAGGAAATAAACCCAGTTTGTTGGGCAGGAGGGAGTGAAGAGACGGCGCACAGAGAGACCCGTGACTGAGAAGGGAAGACAAGCTGAGGCCTTTGGGTGGGAGCAGGTCAGCTCTAAAGAGGAAAAAGGGTCTGTGGATAGATGGACTGGCAGCAAAGGCCCAGGGCAGCCCCCACGTGACTGTCAAGCCGTTCAGGCTTTATGTAGATCCCACCGTTTCACCCCCACTGAATTGACAGAAGGGGAAAAAAATCCAAAACATTCTAGATGATGTTGAGAAAGCCTGGAACCTCCGCAGAGGGTTACCTGCAAATGCGGAAGAATCCAGGAGTGCCTGGAGAGCCCTTCCCACGGAGGGAAGAAAGGCTCACAGGAAGAGGCTGAGGCAGCAGCTTAAAAATTGGGCCGGGATGTGGGTGTGGGTGATTCTGCAATCACTAGGGGGTCCACTGGGTTTTCAGAACCCAGCAGAAGGTCAGAGATGGAACCTTAAGTCACTGGTGTCCCCAGCACTTGGGCGGCAGAGGCAGGTGGATTGTTGTGAGTTCAAGGCCAGCCTGGTCTACAAAGCGAGTCCAGGACAGCCAAGGCTACACAGAGAGACCCTGTCTCAGAAAAAAAAAAAAAAAAGACACTGGTGTTCAGGACTGTGCACAGCCTGAGAGGCTGCAGGGCCCCCAGGGACATCTTAGGGAGCCTCCTGGGTATGAACAAGAGGAACATACGGGCATGGACACAGGCAGAGGAAGAAAAAAATGTGGGATAGAGATGATATGGAGACTGAAACAACCAAGCTCGCTTCGAGAATGTGTTTGAGGGTCAGGGAGATGCTGTACCCTAAAAAGGCGCTGGGTTCTATTAGAACAGCAAAGAGCCCCCCGGAAGTTAGTCATGTGATACAAAGGTCAGAATTCAGTCCAGGAAATTGTTTGAGGAGAACTGAGGACAGGGCCCAGTGGACCAAATCAAATACAAATGCACAGAGACCCAACAGTATAGCTTGTTGAGAGATGAGGAAAGGAAGGAAGTTGGACAAAGGGTGGGGGTTGCCCTGTGGCCAACCAGAGCCCTCTAGCCTTTGAGGAGGGTACACACTGGAGTGCCAACTCCAGGAACCCGGGGAAGTGAGAAAAGGGTGACCAGAGAAACTAGAAAAGAGAAAATGGATCCTCTGTTACCTAATTTGTCTTTGTAACTCAGCTAGTTTTACTTGGAGTAAGAGCTTGACAGAATGCTATGCAGATCGTTTCTACCTAGAACATGTCAGGGTGGGGCAGGCAGCCCAGGAAGTATACCGTTGAGTATAAGGGTAGCCACACAGTCCCAGGAGGATCAGAGCTTGGGGACACCTAAGCAAAACAAGTGACTATATGAGGCAATGAATGTCTTAGGAAAAAAAACTTCTCTGTGTAGCTGCTCAGTTGGACTGTTGGTACTACATGCACATGAAAAAGCACACACACAAAAAAAATTAAAGGTCCTGTCATGTCTGCAGACAGCAGCACTGTCAGAGGCTGGTTGGGTGAACTGGGTGTGGGTGCACACACCTTTAATCTCAGCACTTGGGAGGCAGAGTCAGGAAGGATCTTTTTGTGAGTTTGAGGCCAGCCTGCTATACAAAGAAAGTTCTAGGACAGCCAGAGCTGTTAACACAGAGAAAGCCTGTCTCCAAACAAACAAACAAACACCCCCACCCCAAAGCCTATTTAAAGTCTCAAAAAGAAACCAGCAGATTTATCTGCCCCCTTCACGGATAACCTCCCAGCTCCACTGTCTCTGGAAGGTGGGTGCCTTTTCTACCGTGTGCTCCGGCCTTCCTAACTCCATATTCCTGGTTTTTTCACAATGAATTCAGCTATGAATTATTATTCCTTGTCATTCATATTTACTAAAACTAAGCTAGGAGTGGTGACACAAGCCTGTAATCCCAGAACGTGGGAGGCAGAAAAAAAACAGGATTGGCAGAAGCTAGCCTAGCCTACACACTGAGACGGTGTTTCAGGAAAACAAAAAATATCAAGGGCTCAATTGACAGAGTGCTGCATAGCATGCGTAAAGCCTAGATCTGATGCCCAGCAAAAACAAAAAGCAGGAATGACAAACACACACAATCTCAGTACTTGAGGAGGGTCAGAAATTCAAGGTAATCTTTAACTACGTAGGTTGGAAACCAGCCTGAGGCACATGAAACCCTACCTCAAAAATTAAAAAAAAAACAAGTACCCCCCCCCACACACAAAATAACCAAAACGTCACAGAAAGCCTATATTTACCTAAGAGAGGAAGAGATGGGATGCAGCGTCTAAACTGCTGCTCTTATCTGGTAGCATGCCTCAGGGATGAGACCCAGAGTCCAGAAAGGAAGGGTCACGGTAAAAGTTTCAGTTACTATTTCAGGGGGCCAGTTGTCCACTACTGTAGCAAGTCATGTGGTCATGAGTGTTGGGATATTACACAAAAGCTGAGGGAAAGCTCCAGGCTAGGAGCCAGACAGGAGCCTGAAGTCTTCATAATAAATTTAAAATAAACTTTTTACCTGGTCACATAAAAAGACCTGCAGGACAGCACAGCCCGGTACAATGGGCAGGAGACGCGTTTTTTAAGCCTGAAGAAGATGGCCAAGAAAATGACCACATCAGTGCTCCGCTGAAGTTTTCCCCAGACACGAATTTCGCAACACGGGGCTCTGGAAAGGTGCTGACATTGTCTGAAGGGCTGGTGCCTCCAAAGCAGCGCTCACTGTCTGGGGATGTGTTCTCTGAGGCTCTCAAGAGGTGGCCCTTCTGAGGGGCCAGTTCTGGGGGAGACAGACATGGCTCTAGGCAAAGAGCTCCTTCTAAGGGATCCCAGCCCCACCCCACAAAACACCCTTTCTTGGCTGAGACACTGGGGTTTGGCGAGAGGGCTCAGCTCAGCCAAGCTGCCCCTCCGCCCAGTCCCCGTCTACTTCCGGAAAGGGCCAAAAAATGGGACACAGGAGGGCAATGACTCAGCCTCAGCCCTAGTCACGACCCTCAGCCGAGACCAGTCAGAGTCTGTCTTACCTGCTCTGCGAGGTCTTAGGAACCGTCTGCTAGGATACAACAGTGGTGACCTGGCAACTGTCTCCAGGCAACTATTACTAAGGAACTATGATTCAACAGCTGCCCAAAAGTAAACAGAGTTCTAGGGGCAGCCTCATAGAAAGAAGTTGGGCAAAGGAAGCAGTGGAGAATGGGGTCGAATTGGTCTGAGGAGGGTGGGGGGGATGCTGATGCTGAAGAGGGGTCTCGTCCAGACACCCTCCCCATTCTGAATGTGGGGCATAGCCCCACTTCTTCCATCCTCCCATATATTCTTCCAGGATCATCCTGAGCATTCACAGGGACTCCTTAATTCAGAGCTAGTGGTCTGGGGGTTCCGACACCAAGCAGGCTTCGGGGTGGCTCTCAGTGCCAGTTTGTAGTTTCCTGCTGGGGTCCTTGCGACCTGGTGTGACTCCTGCTTCTGAACCCAAGTTTCCAGCCATATGGACCTCACATGTCCATCATCTTTCAGAGCCTTGTAAGGGTCACAAGGGTTTGAGGGGTTTTATGGCTGCTTCTAAAAAGCCAGACCATATGCTGAGTCCTGGAGCCTATGAACACGACTTTATTTTTAAAATAAAGGTCCGTACTGATGCGATGCAGTTACCAGGCAGACTCTAAACCCAATGACTGATGACCCACTCAGAAGGAAGCAGAGACAGGGTATGTGGCCATAAGCCACAGGACCTGGGAAATAATAGAACTGCTCTGTGCTTCCTAGACACTTAGGTGATAATATTTCCTTCTAAAATCCCTGATGGCGTTGAAGACTAGATAGTCACCGTCTTAGCACAACTTAGTTTAGCTGTTTAGGAACTAAGATAAGGGTTCACGTCTAAAAAGAGGTTTTAAGGTCTAGATGTTTGTAGGTTGATAGATATGGAAAGTGATTTAGCTGTAGAACTTGGACTTACAAGGGTAGGATAGACAGTGGAATACTTTTTCCAAGGATGCCAAATACGAATGGACTGGACATCATAAATGAAATTCTTACCTGATAATTCTAATAGTTAATCTTATTGTGTATAGTTTATTAATGTTAGATAAAAAGTCATTTCTTAAAAGATTTGTTTATCATATATACAGTGTTTTGCCTGCATGTACACCAGAAGAGAGTATCAAATCTCATTATAGGTGGTTGTGAGCCACCATGTGGTTGCTGGGAATTGAACTCAGGACTTTTGGATGAGCAGCCAATGCTCTTAACCTCTCAGCCATCCCTCCAGCCCAAAGTCATTTTTTTTTAAACAAAAAGAGGAATATGTAATGGAAGTCTTGGTTTCTTTGTAAACTCAGTTATGTAAATATGTTTTTGTTTTAATCCCAGGTGTAGGATTTTAGTTTGGGCTCTGGTTTGTCCACATGCACGGTGTGGTCTTTGCCCGTTGGTAATGGCCTGCAGCTCAGAGGGAGCCTGGTCTAGGACTCTGAGGAAGATAAATAGAAGAGCCCAGAGAAAGGGTGGTGTGCAGCGTGCAGCAGTTTGGAGAGCCCAGACTCGGAGTGGGATGGCTTGGAGATAGACAGAGAGGAAAGTTTCAATGCAGCGGCTCAGAGGAGACTGCTTGCTGTTGAAGGAGACTGGTATTGCCCCCAAAGAACCCACGGATCCTACACAGCTGGGAGAAGTAAATGGGTCCATGGCCCCTCTCCCCATTAACATTCTTTCTCATGCCCAGGGTTAAGGGGTTGGTGGAAGGGAGGTCAAGGCCTCAATACCCCAAATAAAATAACATTAAAAACATGTGTGAGCTGGGTGTGATGGCGCACGCCTTTAATCCCAGCACTCAAGAGGCAGAGGCAGGTGGATCACTGTGAGTTCAAGGCCAGCCTGGTCTACAAAGCGAGTCCAGGACAGCCAAGACTAACACAGAGACCCTGTCTCGAAAAAACAAAACAACCAAACAAAACAAAAAAACCACACCAAAAAAAAAACCAACCAAACAAACAAAAACTCTCCCTGGGTCCTTGGAGTATTTCAGAAGTTCTGGAAAACAATTGTTTGGGCTACTCTCTAACCCTCCTTCACCTTCAGGTTCGATTGTGGTTCTGCCCATGCAAAGGGGCTCCATCATCCTCCTGGAGGCTGTGCACCCCCAGTCACTCATGTGACTCCTCCCTTGAGGTCTCTTCCCCAGCAGCCAGTTGCTAGGCATGGCTGGAGGGGCACCATCTCTCAGCTGTGCCTGTCCTGCCTTTCCTATGCTGTGCTGGGGGCAGGGGTCTTTGTGGTCAGTCCAGTGCTGGATCAGGAAACCTCTCTGCCCCAGACTAGCAGTGTGGGACTTGCAGGTGGGCTGGGGCATATGGTCTAAGCCCTGGACTTGAGTTATTGGGGCATATGGGTCTCTCTGTGTAGCCTTGGCTGTCCTAGACTTGCTTCGTAGACCAGGCTGGCCTCGAACTCACAGAGATCCACCTGCCTCTGCCTCTTGAGTGCTGGGATTAAAGGCGTGCGCCACCACGCCCGGCTTTGACCTTGGTATATCCTAGCGTGTATACATCGCATACCAGAGCCAGCTTGTGTGGTAGCTGGCTGGGTACGATGAACCCTGTGTCTCTCTCCCGTAGGTCTTCTCTCCTCTCGGCTGGGAGCACAGAGCATTGGATGCCTTGTGTCCTCAGCCTGGTCCCTTGCAAAGCTGCTTGTTAATAATGTTTTGTATGGTTAAAATGAAGTGATGAAGATACGATTTCACAAATCATGCAATTTATTGCCTTAAAGAGATTATCCCCCTGCCCCCGCCTTGTTTGCAATGCTCGAAGAGAAGGTGATAAGGAGACCAGCCATCACAGAGTGCACAACGGGCAGACAAGCCCCTCAGCCACACAGAAAGAACCTCGATGTAGGGTCCAGTTGCTCACTTGGGGCACAGCAGGCCTCTGTGGGAGGCCAATCTCCATGTAATGGTTCTCTGGAGGGAATGGCCTGACCAGTGCTAAAAAACCATTAAGGGCACGTTGGGTCCTTTAGAGAGGGCAGTGAGTGAGGTAAGGCTTGGCTCTGCTGGACTCAGGCTGTACTGGCCAACTTCAGGTTTGCAGAGACAAGGTGCTGAGGGAAATGGCTTACATTCGGGGTTCACAGAGGTTCATTTCTAGTTCTTTTCACAGCAAAACTCATGCTGCTCATAAAGCAAACGACGTAAGAGTTGGGAATCATTCTAAAGGGACAGTTTTAGAAACAGCCCTTAGAAAATTCCCAGGGATGGGGGTAGAGGTTAGGATTGGGGTGTTCAGCACACAGAATTAAAGGATGGCTCTCTGCTCCTAGGAGCTGGAGGTGGGCTACAGAGAGGGGGCTCATGAGCAGGCTGACAACACAGGGCTATGCAGCCTTCTGCATTTTCCCTGGGTATGGGTCACTGTCACCTGGTCTGGCACCGAAACCCACATGCCCTCTCTTCCACCCTGGGTTCGGCCACAGTATTTAGACTTTTGTTCTCTTTGGCCCCATGAACTGAAAATTTGGGGGATGGGACCGAGGACCAAGGCTTTGGGTATCCTCTGGTTCTACACCAGTGTTTATAGCACAGGGGCTACAGAGTCTGCAAGTGGCAGTTGACTACAGCTTGAGGTCTCTCAGTGTGAAGCCCAGTAGGCTAATGGGGCCAGTGACACTGTGACAGCCCCACCCACTGCTCCTGAAAAAGACTTGATCTGCTGTGCCTACGACAGCTACCACACTACCACAGGGTCAGAGGGAAGCAGTCAGGCTTGGGGCAGGGGCTGTAGACTCAAACTGTTGTCTGTTTGGATAGAGGGTATGATGGCCCCAGCCATGGACCACACTGTACTAGATGGCTAAGGCAGGGTCTCTACCCAGTGTCCACGAGGATGTCGACTCCAGCGGTGATAAGGCCATGGATGGACGGCATTACCAGACAGTATTAGACAGAGGTATCCAGATCTAACCATGTCTGGTAAGACACCCATCAGCAGGCTGTGCACTGTGCAAGGGCCTCCCCATCTGGGCAGTTAATCCTGATTTGACACCTGTGGAGGGAAGGCGGGGTGGGTGGGGTGGGGGTGTCTCCTGCCTGCTCTGGCCTTGGAGTTTGCCCTTCTAGGACCTGGGGTTACTACTCTTAAGGATTTGTTACCAGGCCCCAGCCCACTGCCTGTGGGTGCGACAGGGAAGTCATCTGGTCACTCTTCTTCTTTGGCAAATGCTCATGACAGCACCTCTTTGGTTCTCTGACTGGCTGTTAGGTTAATGAGTAACACTGAAGCCCGGATCAGACCCTCTCCCCCCGGGAGAGGCATCTAGGCTCATGCTGGGTGGGGCTCCCTGCCCCTGTACTCTGGCTTCAAATAAAGAAAGATAAGAAGTAATCCTGGATTCTGGTTTGGGGCAAAGTTCCTATTCTGGACAGCCACTGGGAAGGAATTCCTTGTCCTTAATTAGGAAACAGCTGGTGACATCACAATTCTGTGTACCAGGCTCAGGTCCCTGAACCCACCCTTGCCCCCTGTCTCCTTACCTAGCCCAGTACCCTGGCCGACCATGACAGTCTCTCTAGGAATCAATGAAGCCCAAAATCTAGCCAGCAGGGGAGGAGTTGAAGGTGGGCACTGCTGCTCTGGGAATGGGTAACAGCTGCCTCTACCCCAGATGGTAAAACCATCTCTTGCCCCAGCATGAAGTAATAGACAAGGGTTCCCACCTGGGGCAAAGTCCAACCCCCATTGACTTACTGAGCTGTAGAGAGGAGACAGGCCCCCCTGCAAGCCCAGCGCATCCTCAGTCTTGGCCTCGCTGGAGTCTAGGAGCTAAGGCAAGTGTACAAGTGTATCGCCAGTCTCTCTCCGACGAGTGGTGGGTCACCTTTGAACATCGTTACCAGACAGTGTTAGAATCAAGCCAAGAAATCCAGCACTGTCCGGTAAGATGCCCACAGAGGCCCAGGTGTGCTTTGTCAGGAAGATACAGGGTAAGTAAGGTATGTGGTTTTCACCCTCAGAGAGGCCCAGTCGGGACCTGGTGCCATGAACAGCCATATATGCATTGGAATATACCAGCAGGGAGACTGTCTGCTTTGTCCAAAACAAGGGGACTGTGACACATTGGCTCAATACCCGTGTTGAAGGTGCTGCTGGTCTGCAGGTCAGTACCCACTTGATACAGGAGGGGAAGGCATCCCAGGCTTGAGGAGCCCCACTAGGGGTCAGTACACAGCTCCCAGATCTAGGTGAGGCAGCTTTTTGGCACGAGGCCCTCTGAGCCTGGGCTCAGACTTAGCCCTTTAGAGCCTTTGTTGCAGTCCCACCCAGCCCACACCTGCTAGGTGTGGTGGCAACACCTGCCTGGGTGTTGTAGGCAGGACCCAGGTACCCGAGTGTCCTAATACCCAGAGCACTGGGAGGGGGCTACCCCCAGGGCAATGGTAGGAAGCCTCTAATCCCAGGACACAGAGAGGCTCTCTCTCAGAGGTGCCTGGTTAGGGGAAGCTCTCCCTAAAGCCCCCATGTCCAAGGTTAACTTTCTGCCCCATAGCCCCACCTTGGGTAGGGTAGGTGAGAGGGCTGATCAGGAGGCGGCTCCATTGCTGCACGCAGGGCTCCGCCGTCATCATTACCAGGCAGTATTAGAGATCAGACACTATCCAATGCTGCCCAGTAAGATGGCCACGGCTGCCCAAGTTGGGTATGGAGGCCGCCCAGCAGGGAGTTGAAGAGAACTAAATCCCACGGTCCTAATCTCCAGAGCACTGCAGAAGGAGAGTACCCTCAGGACAATGGAGGGCGGAGAAGGGCAGACCCATCTCCAAAGATAGGTAGTGGGGGGCTCAACAGCTTGAAGTAGAGTCAAGTTCTCTTTTGGAAAGTAGATGGGAAAAAAAATTTTTTTTTTAGGATGGCAGTCTCATGGGCCCTGAGGTCTCTGTCTGCCCCTCCATGAGGCTCAGAGGAAGGGTTTTGGCACCAGGGGCCATCGATAAGCTCCCCTGTCCAGCCAGACCTGGGCTGACAGCCCTGAAGAGTTCCAGGCTAGATAGAGTTCCATGCGACCAATGGCCAGGTCAGGATCAGGTCATAGATAAGCCCTCCATGTAAGTATACTCCCTACAGAACAGCCTGGCCATGAGGCCCAGGCGCACTAGGGCCCACAGTCTATTTCAAGGTTGGTAAGGTTCAGCCACTGGACAATGGGCCTCTGTCTCCGGGTGCTTTCCTGCCCAGCTCCCACTTGCCTTTCTTGGGACCAAAGAGGGACTAACTACGTGGTGGAGTTTGCTGTCTGATGGTCTGGGGGCCTGACATTTTAAGTACATAGGATCAGCAGCCCCCAACAGAAGTACAGCAATCACACACCCATAGCCTGCAGTGCTGTGCCACATCTGCATAGGGGTGTTTGGAACAGGAATGTTCTTTGACCCTCTTGTTGCTAAGGGCATAGCCTATAGTCCCCACACAGACCCAGGAATCTGAGCACTTGCCCCAGGGATACCTGGGGGCGGGAAGAGATGCAGTCTGTGCTTCCCCTCATCCCGTCTCTGCCTTTACACAAGCGTTCCCCGAGTTTGGAGAGCCTGCCGAAGCAGCGTATCACGCTTTTCTGGCATCTTCTGTCACAGAGGCCACACAGGTGGCTCAGGCCCTGCACTGGTCTCCTTGGATCACGACGAACTCACTGCCTCCAGGCAGCTGCTGGTCTGTTCTCTAGCCACTTGCCCTGCAGACAACAATTCTCAGGGAACCTGACCGGAGCACAGGCCCAGCAGATGGGGGTGGACCGACTACAGGAGCCCGGGGGCTCTCAAACACCTCCCAAATATACTTCCCTTTCCCTGGACTGCTTTAGCTCTATCCTATCAGACCCATAGAGTGTGTGTGTGTGTGTGTGTGTGTGTGTGTGTGTGTGTGTGCGCGCGCGCGCGCGAGTGTGTGTGTGCGCATGTGCACTTTGGCAAACTAAAGCTTCTATCTGAGAACTAAGTAGAATTTCAGTTGTTCTCGTGGCTGCGGAGCCACAAAGAGAAGAGAGACAGGATGGCGCTGGGTGAGGGTTGACACCAAGGGCATTGCTGTCCTCCCGACTGGTTGTGTCAAAGACACAGGGAAGACAGAGCGGTGTCTAACAATGAGCCTGGTGTCCCTGTGTCCTTGGCCACTCAGGGCGAGCACTTCTTAGGGAACATGGAAGACGACAAAGGGGACCCTGCCAAGTACAAAGCTGGCCAGGCCGTAAGCCAAAAGGGCAGACCACTCTCTCTGTACTGAACCCTGTTCTTGCCCAGCAGGCTGAGAGGTACAGGGACAGGTGCCTAGACAGGAGAGAGAGAGAGAGAGAGAGAGAGAGAGAGAGAGAGAGAGAGAGAGAGAGAGAGAGAGAGAGAGAGGCTCTAAAACGCACAGCCTGCAGGTCCTCCAACAAAACTTAAAGGCTAAACAGACGCTAGAAGTCATGAGTAGGGGAGAGACCCTGTTTTATCCAGCACAGGGGTTAGGGAGAGTCAAAAACATGACAGGATTGCAGCTAACGGGTCAAGAAATGAAAAACGAAAATAGAGGTTCTATTTGGAGCCCTGTGTGGTGCCTGTCTGGTTAGCTGTGTCTGGGATGTGAGGACCGGGTTGTGGTCCCCGCAGCTAGTTAATTATCAGCACCCACCAGTCTTAGTTTAGGCAAATTGAGTAATGGATTCAGAAGCCCAGGGCCCCCCATCCCTCCCTTTCCAGGCTATCTGATCCCCACCTGCAAGAACAGAGAAAGTTGGGGATTTGTGGCAGAGGAATGCAATCCCAGTGTGAAAAAGTAAGTCGCTGGTTAACTTGCCCAACGGGCCTTAATCAATGGTGAGGCCAGAGAACAAAGCTCTGAAATTCAACCTCTCCAGAAGCAGATCGGCCAAACTTAGATGCCAGCGGCTGTGGGGGGCGGGGGCAGGAAAGGCTTGTCTTGTCTACGCTCTGGCTACTTCTTAGCGTCTGTTGGAACTACGTGTCTTCAAGGCAAAGCCGCCATTTCATCCACACAGCGGTCAGCATTGTCCCTCAGCCCCTGAGTTGTATAGCACACCCTGCATCCTCCGCACCCCTGGTGCTGTTCTCTTGCAGGTAGGGGACTTTTTTAGGCCGTTTTACCTGACCCTAAACATACTAAGAACATCCTGACCAATTGATTTTTGCAAATAAAGTATTTGCAAATTACCAAGATGTCTGAAAGTTAACAATGGACTACATCCATATTTTATGGCCCACTTGTATTTTCATAAATGCAAAACATTTTGCTTTATTCGACATTCTGCCAGTTGGCCTAACATTTTATCTGGGTTACTAGAAAAACAAAACTACTTTTCCAGATGCCCAGCCTAAAAAAGGCTTAAAATGTTCATCATATATTAATCAAAACACTGCACTCTTGCATCCTATGAATTATGTTCAAGAACAAACAACATACTCTATATTATACCTAAAGAAAACTAACCTTACTTCCCTTTAACATTATCAGCTCCAGAGCTTAAACTCAAAGAGTTGGCCATCTGGGTACAAGCTCAGGGCTGAGCGTGCCTGACGCCATAGCACAGGCTAAACGTCCCTCCAACCTGGCCTTTACATGGCTACTCATGGCTGCTGTGCTATTTGGCATTTACGAAAAAAGTCTTCAAAATAGACTCTGGCCCTGATCCTGAGTAATGGTTTGCGGAACTTGTTCCGTCTCCTCCAGTGTGGTCTCGCTTTGTTGGCACCTCAGAAATGAACAAATGAGAAAAAGCCGGAGGACAAGACTGAGCAATTCTGATCTCACACTGTCACCAGTCTACAGGTCTCAGCCAACCTCTGACCATAGGTCACTCGGGGTCATGGCAAAAGGAAGCCCTTCCCAGCACAGAGACCCACCAACAGAGATGAGAGCCTCATGCCGGCCAGCCGCACCCTTCCCTGCACCCACCTCTGAGGCAGCAGTCTACTGTGCTGGAAAAAGTAGCTCAGGAACAGCAGTGGCTGCTTCAAGAAAGAACTTTCCAGAAGGGTCTGTTTCCAGGAGTCTGCTCTCCAGGTGCTTGGACTCACCTGGTCTAAAGATACAGCCCGTGGGGCCCTGAGGCTCCAAAGCCTTGCCCAAGATGGCTCCGCATCTGAATCCCGGCTGCCGCTCAGTTGAAGAAGCCACTTTCTTCTTTGGAAAAAAGATCTGTTCGGTTCTGCACTCACCGATATACAGTTCACTAGAGAGAGGCTGATCTACGAGTCGCAGGCCTGTCACCACCATATCCTACTCCATGTCAGACACATGGGGGGGGGGGCCTTCGGCCTCTCCCTACAGAGTGGTATTCGGAGGCCTCTCTGGCCTCCCTCCTGCCCGTCCCTACCTGCCCCAACAGGTTCCTGACAGGATCCTCCACTGCAAGCAGCTCCACCCCCAGTATTGAGGCAGCACTGTGCCTGTGCCTAGGACCTACCAGGTGGGGTGTAAACCAAGGTTTATAAAGGACATGGAGAGGCTTGGGCATCCATCACCCCCATATACCTGTCAGCCGTGGTGGATAGGGCTGGGCGCCCAGCTTTGCCATCAACCCAAACTTTCCCTCAGCCGGGATTCAGCCTCAGGCGTTGTAGCTGGAGAGGCTCAGCAAAGAATGACTTGTCTTCCCTTCAGGTGAGTCTCAAACACAAAGAAAACCAGGGTGCACAGTGGGCTGGCACAGGCCGACAACTCGGGGACAATGGGGAGGAGAGAAACAGCTCGCAGCCAGCCGGGAAGGGGAAGGACAGTGTGGCCTGGGCTCGCCTTACATGTAGCCACTCACCCCGCCCCATGCAGGTGTCTGTTGCCTGCCAGCCAATCTCTGCTCCTGGCCCCCAACAGGTGTGTCCCCTGGGCTCTGATAGGCTGAGAGGGAGGCAGCTCTGATGATGAAGGCAAAGGGGCGGTAGGCTCACACATTCCTGCCCCCACCTTGCCCGCCAAGCCCAGGTTGAACAAAAACCTGGGTAGGAAGGGCCCCTGTGGGCCATGGTGCTTGGGCAGGTGATTACCTAGGCCCAGGCCACAGGAGCAGCTGCAGGCAGCAGCTCCTTTCCGGATCCGTGGGCACTGCAGGCTGCCTTAGAAAGGGGAAAGGTGGGGTATAATGTTTGTATGTCCTGGGCCTGACCATCTCTCACCTCCCAGGCCTCTCAACTGTGGCTATTACCTCTAGCTGGATCTCAGCCTCTACTCCTGACCAGAACTTGAAAGAGCTACACTCTCCTAGCCCCTCTCTATAAGCAGGTAGCCTTAGAACTCCACAGCCACAACTACTGGGGTCATAGGTGTCTCTGGGGCCTTCTTTGAACACAAAGGCTACTGCAGCCCCAAGAACCCTAATGAGCAGGGCGTGGTGGCGCGCGCCTTTAATCCCAGCATTCCAGATGCAGAGGCAAAGGCAGGTGGCTCTCTGGGTTCAAGGCCAGCCTGATGTACAAAGCAAGTTTCAGGCCCTAGGGCTATACAGAGAAACCCTCTCTGAAAAAAACAAAAATCAAAAATGATCAGACTAGTGGTGCAAGGTGTCTTATTAGGCCTTGGAAGGGCATGTGGTTTCTGGTTCTGGGGCTGGGAGAGTATGGCCCCAGTGTAGTCTAGGGATGAAACTGTTAGGTCCCTTTCTAAGAGTTCTCCATGACTCCACCAGACATGTTTGTTTCTTGGGCTCCCTGGGGAAGGGCCTATAATGAAAGACAAACGACCCTAGCAATTAGCCAAACCAGCAGAAAGGTCCCCAGGAGGCCCAACTATTTTCCATAACGAACTCAGCTGCTCTGCTGGAAACTCCTAATTATGAAGGGCCTGTCTCCTGGGCCCCGACACTTGCTATCCCTCTATGCCTAGGAGTAGAGGGAGCTTTGTAAGGTCTGCTGGCTGTCCTGTGTACAACCTCCAGGAGCAAACTTTCCTCCAGGGATGAGGTGGCCAAAGGAGGGCGGCCTAAATCAGGCAGTAGTTCCCAGCAACGAATGCTGGAGTTAGGACCATGGCCCTTCAGTTGAGTAGACTAGCTACTTAACACTGAGGGTTCTCAGTCCACTGCCTGCCCTAGACACCCTGGTTCATACCTCACTTGAGCTCAGCCTGCCTGAACCCAAGGGTTATGCTGGGGATAGGAATGTCACAGCCGGGCAGCATGAGTGACCTCTGGCTTCCTGAATCCCACTTCTTCAGGCTGTCCCTTCTCAGTTATCGGGACTGTTGCTCACCCTGATGTTCACTTAGAGTATCTGTGTTTGGAGGACAAGAATGGGGTCAGAGCTGGGTGCTGTGGCACACATCTTTAATCCCAGCACTCGGGAGGTAGAGGCAGGTGAGTTTGAGCCAGCCTGGTCTACAGAGTGAGTCCAGGGCAGCCAGGGATACACAGAGAAACCCTGCCTCGAAAAAACAAAACAAGTGCTCGCTTCGGCAGCACATATACTAAAACTGGAACGATACAGAGAAGATTAGCATGGCCCCTGCGCAAGGATGACACGCAAATTCATGAAGCGTTCCATATTTTTCCACGAAAGCCTTCACTTACCAGGAAACTGAGACAGAGGGGAGGACATTCTAGTGGCACTCTAGATGAGAGAAGCATGGGAGAATGGCAAAGTAGAAGGATTCAGAGGGTCCTAGAAGCCTACAAGTAGAACATTATGATAGGCAGATTTGGGCTCAGGGGTTCAGCTCAAACTAAGGCACCAGCCAAGGACAATACAGGCGGTAAACCTTAAGCCCCTACCCAGATCTAGCCAATGGACAGAACACTCTCCACAGTAGAGTGGAGAGTGGGATATTACTTTCTCACATACTCTGGTGCCTCACCTTTGACCATGTCCCCTGGAGGGGGAGGCCTGGTGGCACTCAGAGGAAGGACAGCAAGTTACTGAGAAGAGACTTGATACCCTATGAGCATATACAGGGGGAGGTAATCCCCCTCAGGAACAGTCATAGGGGAGGGGAATAAGGGGGAAATGGGAGGGAGGGAAGAATGGGAGGATACAAGGGATGGGATAACCATTGAGATGTAACAAGAATAAATTAATAAAGGAGAAAAAAAAGAAAAAACAAAACAAACAAAAGACAAAACAAAAAATGGGGTCAAGATACCCCCCTGGATACTGGACACCTGTGTTCTGGGAAGACTGAAGCATTTTCTTCAGACCCCAAACCTAAGGATGTTTGCCAACAGGCACAGGAACAGAAGAGCTGTTTCTTGTTAACTTCCTGGCTCAGATTTGCCTGTTCTTGCCTAGTAGGCATCTAAGTCTGGCCTGGTGAGATGGGCTGAGGGTGTAGGCAATCCCACAGATGGTAAGGGCAGCCACTATCTATGGAACCCTAGGAAACGGCGGGGCCAGACAAGGACCCCGAGGTACAGACCCTCATGGAGCTGTCTACACAGCTTAGTTTTAATGTCTGTAACTGTCTGGAAAGGACCAAAGAGAAGAGGTGGAGCATATTCGCCATAAGGGACAGTTGATATACAAGTCAGGGTTTCAGGGCATAGCATGACTGGGACTGACTATGCTCTGGTAGGAAGAATAGAGTCGTTAGACACTTTCTGCCCTGACTGCGTTTCTCCTGGGTGGATGAGCTTGAAGGCAGAGGCACTCCTTGCCAAGGTCGGGGGAGACTCAAGGGCTTCTGGTAGGAACATAGCAGCCATGGAGGGACCTGTTTCCCTGTCATCTCCATCTGCGATGCACTCATGTCTATGAGCTCCTCTGTCTGCACGTTCACTGATGCTCTACTGTCTAGCCTCAGAGAAAGAGTACAAATACTGACTTGAGCCCCACTTTAGAATGGACCCAGCTCTAAAAGCTCTGCTCTCTGCTCAGGTGCCCTAATTAAAGTCTGTTGAGGACATTTCTGGGGCATGTCCTAGGAGAGTCCGACAGCTCTGAGCTGTGGTACGTAGCCCTTAGTCTCAAGGAGCCACAGGCCGGGTGAGCACCCTAAAGATGACATGAACAGGTAGATATCTTCTGATGAGCTTGAGAGAACTGGGCCTGCATGAGAAGGAGGTAATCTGAGAGGCTCACCCAGTTCCTGCTCACATACACAGGCATCTGGGTGGGATCCTGGATAAGTGTTCTTTCCTTCGTCATCAAGAACTGTGTGCTGCCAAGACGGACAGACGGCTGCATTCAGTCCTAGGTCACGATGCTGAAGCTCGTGTAACCTCCCATTTCTTCCTACTCCCTCATAGCAGAGGTTGCTGTTCAACACGGGCTGAGCATCAGAAAGAAGGGACCTCCCACTTGGTAAGCTCAAGTCTCCTCCTTTCTTGTAGATGCAGCAGTGAACCTCGCATCCTCACAGCTCCTGCCCACGTCCGTCGCCAGGGAGTCAGCGCCCTCCACACAAACCCAGAGAGCTCTGAACAGGAGTTTTCCCTCCTAGTCTCAGAGTAGAGAGACAACCAGGTTTCCATGGGAGACTCAGTGGAAAGCCTCCACCAGGGAGCTGCCAGAGCAATAAGACGGAGCCATTGTACCAAAGTGTCTACAGATGTTCCTCTAGCCTTCTTGGTCCTAGATGGACGAAGCTGAGCCCTGACCTGCTCTGGCCTTGGCCCTTCACAGACGTTATGCTGAGTGGCCAGCGGCCCTGTATGTGAATGTTCTCAGGGAATAAAGCTGTCTTTAAATATTTTCCTTGGCTGTCTGGAAGAATCTCGGCTGGCTGACCACTGGGTTCTTGTTCCTGCAGTTACACCCATGGTTCCCGTGTCCTTCCTGAGTCCTAAGTAGAGTAACACGGCCAGAGCCGTCTGTGTCTGTGCTAGCGACTGGTCTAGAGAAGGCAAGGTTGCCACATCTTAGCACAAGTCTTCGAGCAACATGATCAGTTACCTCAGACTATTCCACTGCGGAGCTTCCTGCTTGAAGGGATGGAGCCTCAGATGGTCATCACAGTCCAGATCCAGCATCATGGTAGGGTTCAGGAAGCCTAAGGCAGTCCATCCCTTTCCCATCTAAAAAAAAAGGTTCTGGCCAGGCGTGATGGCGCATGTCTTTAATTGCAGCACTCGGGAGGCAGAGGCAGGTGGATCACTGTGAGTCCAAGGCCAGCTTGGTCTACAAAGTGAGTCTAGGACAGCCAAGGCTACCCAGAGAAACCCTGTCTCAAAAAAACAAAAAATAGGGGGCTGGAGAGATGGCTCAGCAGTTAAGAGCACTGTCTGCTCTTCCAGAGGTCATGAGTTCAATTCCCAGCAACCACATAGTGGCTCACAACCATCTATAATGTCATCTGATGTCCACCTCTGCCTGCAGATGTACATGCAGGCAGAGCACTGAATACATAATAATAAATAAATAAATCTTTTTTAAAAAAATAAATAAATAAAAATAAAAACAAAACAAAAAACAGGGTTTCTCTGGGTAGCCTTGGCTATCAGACTCACATTGTAGACCAGGCTGCCCTCAAACTCACAGGGATCCACCTGCCTCTGCCTCCTGAGGGCTGTGATTAAAGGTGTGCGCTACGACCTGGTGAGAAACCCTGTCTTGGAAAAACAAAAAACCAAACAAACAAAAAAGGTCCTACTGTCTTGCTGATGCCTAGGTGTTCATTGACAGCTCTGAGCACCCAAATGGATGGGCAGTCTGAGTTGTAGCAGGGTCTACCACCTACCATGTGAAAAAGCATAGTGAGGAAGGCCTGGGACTCATGTCTGTCACAAATCTTTCAGGGCAGGCCTCAAGTCTCAGAAGAGTCATCTCTCTGTAAATTCCACCTGTCAAGAAGGTCAGTGGATGTGGGGCACAATGAGAGAGAGCGTCTGCGGCCTTGCTGGTCAGTTGAGCTACTTCACACAACACACCAGGCCAATCTTATGCCAGCTGTGCTGGGTGTCAGAATCTCTGTGAAACCAGACAAAGGTTCTGTCTGGCCCACCTGCAGGGCAGGGCAATGTTACCATGGCAGCAGGAGAAGGTTAGTGGGTGGGAATATGTAAGGAAGCTCTCTAGGGACCTGGGAGGCCTGGCTGCTCCCCTTTGTGGCCTCTTCAGAGGAAGGGCTAGTCTGAGAGGTGTGGCAGAACCCCCCCCCCATTAGTCTGGTAGTAGAGTTGGCCTGAGGGAACCCAGCCCCCAGTCCCTCAGCCCTGGCTAGGCTGAGGCCTCCTTGGGTGGGGCAGACACAACAAAGGCCTATTGTGCTGGCAGCCAGGCTACTTCCTGGATGGCTACCAGCCTTGCCAGCACCCAGAACAAGCTGAGGAGGGGTCCCACGAGCAGCCATGGGCTCGCCTTCACTCTGGGACAACCTGGAAGGACAAAGGAGAGCCCTGGAGTCTCCACTTAGGCTTTGGTTCTCTTAGGCATGGCGGACTTCAAGGTTCCCTGAGTCTGTCATGTGCACACAGACGGCTGCCAGCCTGTCTATTTCTAGCTTTTCTTCCATGTGACCCACACACCTTCCCACTGGCTTTGACTCTTCTAACTTGCACACCAACACCTGGGCAGATATGGATGGATGCTAAGAACTGCCTAGCCCTATGTAGGGTCTATCTTAAAGCCAGCACCCTGTCCCAGGGAGCTTAACTCTGTTACCTCAGTCTCTGGCCTTTTGCCACATCGGGGAGGGAGCTCCAAGCTCTCCTATTGCTCTAGGGAAAGGTTGGCATCTCCTCCACTCCTGGTGGACAGTCTGTGGGTTATTTTTGTCTCTCCCTGCTCTAGCCAGTACTGTCCCTGGAACAGGAACATTTCTTTTTTTTTTTTTTAAGAAACCTAAGGCCGGGCGTGGTGGCACATGCCTTTTATCCCAGCGCTCGGGAGGCAAAGACAGGCAGATTGCTGTGAGTTCAAGGCCAGCTTGATTTACAAAGTGAGTCCAGGATAGCCAAGGCTACACAAAGAGACCCTGTCTCAAAAAAACAAAACAAAAAAGAAAGAAAGAAAGAAAGAAAGAAAGAAAGAAAGAAAGAAACCTAGGAAGAGCCAGCATTGTGGCGCTCATGTCTGTTAATACCAGCATACCAGCACTCAGGAGGCAGAGGCAGGCGGATAGCTGTGAGTTCAAGGCCAGCCTGGTCTACAAAGAGAGCTCCAGGACAGCCAAGGCTACACAGAGAAACCCTGTCTCGAAAAACCAAAAACCAAACCAAACCAAAACAATGACAAAAAAAAAAAAACCAAAGAAACCTAGGAAGAAAACAGCTCATAGAGTAGTAGCTATAGGGCCCCAGCCCCAGGGCTTGCAGAGCCCCATCTTAGTATTTGGGATTCAAGCAGATTGGGGGGTGTCTGGCCCAAGACCAAGGGCCACCAGTTCTGCCTCTTCATGCCTCCAATCCCCCTCTCTTCCTACACTAATCTGCCTCACCTTCTCAAGAAGGCCCACGGAGCTGGGCGTGGTGGCGCATGCCTTTAATCCCAGCACTCAGGAGGCAGAGGCAGGCGGATCGCTGTGAGTTTGAGGCTAGCCTGGTCTACATAGTGAGTCCAAGACAGCCAAGGCTACACTGAGAAACCCTGTCTCAAAAAACCAAAAACAAAAACAAAAAGGCCCATGGAGTGAGGGAACTGGAGTATTGATAGAACCCCAGGTCTATCTTAGATTTGCTTTCTGCCCTAGGTCCATGGCGCAGGTGCTTCTCAACACGCTCGCTGCTCTCTCCTAAGGGTAGGAACCAACAGGTAAACACACCTAGACACAGACGTCTCCTGCAGCTCTGCCCATCTACTCAAGGGCCCATACAACCCTTGGCCATGGAAAATTCAGGACATGAGGGTCAAGCCGAAAAGGTCATCCTGTTAACTTGAGGTCCCTTTACAGGCCTGCTTAGCCATCTTAGAGCATGTGCATCATGTGGCCTTAGGCCTGGCAGAGAGGTGGCACAGAACAGACGCTGCTAATACTGGACCAGGCCCTGTAGGCGGCCTCAGCCTTGACATACTTGAGCCCTCTGCTCTCATGTCTTCCCCAGTTCACCCTGCAGGTTGCTGGTTTGGTTTGGTTTTTTGTTTGTTTGTTTGTTTTGAGACAGGGTCTCCCTGTGTAGCCTTGGCTGTCCTGCACTCGCTTTGTAGACCAGGCTGGCCTCGAACTCACAGCAATCCACCTGCCTCTGCCTCCCAAGTGCTGGGATTAAAGGCGTGCGCCACCATGCCCGGCGAGGGTTGTTATATATTAACCATAGCATCTTTTGAAATCTCAGGGAAATGCAAGCAGAAAACACAGAACTTAAATTATGAAAACTTACATTCACTTAGGCACGCCCTTGTGCTACATTTGCCTGACCTGAAACTGCATATTTATTTCTTTCAGTTGTTCTTTGAGATCCACCTTTAATTCTTCAGAACTCCAGCCAGATTTCCAGAGGCCCAGCTGTGGTCAGCTACTGGAACTTCTCAGCCCAGCCTATCTGATGTCCACGTGCTTTGCAGTTTTGTTCTGCTCAGCCATGTCCTCACTGCCCCCCTCCCAACCCCCCATGGGCTCATTGCATGGGTACCAGTACCACAGGAAGAGAGGAAATCTGAGGCTGGAGTTCTGGGTACCGTCTGGCCTGGAAGCTGAGAGGTCTCACTCAGCGCAGACTTGTTGCAGGTTCTAATGGGGCAAAGGGGGTTCCCATGGAGAGCCCTGGTGGCTGACAGGCAGCACACTTGATGGTTCCTATTGACAGTAGACACTGAGGCCAGTGATTTACTGTGCTGTAAAGAACCCCAGGATTTGGTTGGGATGTGGGTGACTGCTCTGCAGAGAGGACAGAAGGAATTATGGGGTCTGGAGAGCTGAAGGAAGAACTCCTTCTCGCGGCCTCCTTGGGCACCTGCACATACACTGTACTCATACAGACACATATACATAAAGTAAAAATAAATACTTTTTTTTTTAAAGGGGACTTGCTGTTGAGCTTCTATTTTCTCCTGCACAGGGACCTGCTGTCAGATTGTGTTTCTGGGTGTCCGTCAGTCCCTGGTATTGATGACCTTCTCAGCCAGGCGCTTGAACATGAGCATGAAGTTCAGGGTCCAAGATGCTTCTGGACCAAACCCTACGCCAAACCCCAGAACCCTTTAAATGAAATTTCAGGAACCTCGGCATCATAGGGTCTTAGTAAGCACTCCACGCGAGCGGCCCTGCAGCTCAGTTGGCGCATGGCGCCTTGAAAACCTGCTTGCAGACCTCCGGGGAGGCTGGCTCTCTGCGGCCTGAAACAGAAGAGGGCCTGGGTAGAGAAAGCCCAGCTGGTGGAACCAAGACAGGTATGGAAATCTGAGGCAAATCAGTCTCAACAGGCTCAGCCCCACCCTCGCAAGCTCCTGTGGCCCAGGCTTCTGCATGCACAAAGTCGAGGGTGTAAAGTCTGACAGGGTATTCTGACGGGGTTATGGGAGCGGCTGGCCTGTGCAGGGGTCTCAGACGCTTGGGGCCAGCTTGCCATCCTGTGGAATGACAGAAGGTGCCCAGGATGAGCGCTCAGCGGGTTGCCACTGTTTGTACTAAAGGAGCAACCCTGAGAGCTGGTGGACTTCCACAGTAGGGTAGACAGTGGGGGAGAGAATGAGAGGGTCAGGGCTTCACCGGCCTCACAGCCCTGTAGCTCAGGGTCCCTCAGACCCGGGGGAAGAAGGGAAGTGGGTAGGCAGGGCCACTTCCTGTTTGAGTCTGACTGGCTGAGCCCTTCCTGCCCACAGCTTTATCTCTACTTGATTCCGCCGCCTGCCTCTAACCTCTAGGGTTTCCCAGCCTCTAACCACGCTTCATGCTAAATTCAAGGAGAACTCACAGGTCAGTTATGTCAGTGGCCCAAGGTGGGTCCAAGCCAGGCTGGGCTTGGTCTACTCCGAGGTAGGCAGGAGTCCAGGTGGGAGCTGCAGGGGGCAGGGGGTCTTTGGTGTTTGCTGGCTGAGCAACCAAGGAATTGAGGCCTGGAATGTGTGCTCAGGACAACACAACTCAGGGTTCCCGTCAGAGAGAACGGTCCCTACACAGCTGGGCCTGCTTCCTGAGGGACCTATGACAGCTCTATGTTCACCTGGGACACACACCAGATCCCACCTCTAAGTGGTTGTGAAAAACAGCAAAATATTCAAGATCAATCTTTTATTGGCTTTGCTTTTGCCTTGTTTATTTACTTTGAGAAAAGATCTTATGTAGCTTAGGCCAACCTTGAACACTAAGTAGCTAAGGATGACTTTGAACTCCCGATCCCCCTGCCTCCACCTGCAAAGTGTTATTGCCTTATTGGTGGCTCAAGTCTTTAATCTCAGCATTGGGCAGGGTGAGTTTGAGGTTAGCTTGACCTACAGTGTGAAAGCCTATTTCAGAAATAAAATACGAGAGCAAAAAGTGGCTTTGAGTTGGATGTCATGCATACTTATAACCTAAAATGCTCAGGACGTCGAGGCAGAGGGATCCATTGAGGCAAAGGGCAATATATTGAAACTTTCTTATCTAGAAAATGTCATGAATGGGGCTGGAGAGATGGCTCAGAGATTAAAAGCACCGACTGCTCTTCCAGGGGTCCTGAGTTCAATTCCCAGCACCCACATGGCGGCTCACAACCGTCTAATGCCCTCTTCTCTCATGCAGCAGTACATGCAGACAGAACACTGTATACATAATAAATAAACCTCTTTTTAAAATGCCATGGACAGGCTGGGCATGGTGGGGCACACCGTTAACCCCAGCGCTCGGGAGGCAGAGGCAGGCAGATCGCTGTGAGTTCGAGGCCAGCCTGGTCTACAAAGTGAGTCCAGGACAGCCAAGGCTACGCAGAGAAACCCTGTCTTGAAAAACCAAAAAAAAAAAAACAAAACAAAACAAAACAAACAAACCAAAAAACCAAAAACAAACAAACAAACAAAATGCCATGAACAAATAAATGTAAATAAATAGCCTTGATGCTGAACAAATAAATGTAGATAAATAGCCTTGATGCTGAGCCTTCCCCTGAGAGTGTAGGAAGCTGTCCAGGCTTTGATCAGTGCTGGAAGAAGAGGAGAGACCTATCCTTGCTTGTGACACGAGGACCCAGGGGTCCCTTTGGACAAATCTGGCCAGTGTCAATCAGTACACAGAGGCTAGCTCTGTGTGCCCATGGGTGGGTAGTACTAGACATTGCATCTATCTCCTGGTGTCCACACCTCAGTAGTACTCCCACACTGGGGAGCTGCAGAGAATCCAGACATCACTGTTGGAGCCTAGCTTTTTCCCTACCTATGGATCTGCCTCAAACCCAAGCACTGGAAGGACACAGCCTTGTACAGGTAACAGATTTGCGTTAAAAGCAGCACCTGGAGCCAGCATTAGCATCTAATTTGAAAATTCTTAGATTCAGGAAGAAGGTTAGGGTTGCAAGGAAGCCCTCCAGACCTACGGAGTAAGGCCAGTACGCTGGCCGCTGGCCTTCACTACTCTCAGCCCCATCTCTCTGAGCTGGGTCCTGAGCCAGCAGCAAACCTTGCTTGGGTGGGGAAAAGCATATTCTAAGAGAGCATGGTAGCCCTGGTGGCCCCCAGGCCTCCTGGCCCCTGCTTTTCTTTGTATGGCTTCCCAGTGGCCACACTGACTCCTGGCACCCTAGGTCAAATGTCTGCAACAGCGACCTGTTGACCTCCCTGAGCAGGAACCAAGGCAGCCCCAGTTATAAACTCTCAGGGGGTGCTCAAGGCACTAACTAATTGAAGGCCAGTAGACACCTTGCCCTGTCCTACTGTTGGGACTCCTAAGCGCCCAAATTTACATGGTGGACACTTTTGCCCAAGCCTCCTGCAGTTCTGGGTGCAGCCACCTGGGTCCTGACTGCTCTCCTGTCCCACCTTCCAACCCTGACTCCTCCCCCTCAATACCTTCCCTTCCTCCTTATAATTAACCCCTTATAACTCACGTGTCCCTCTTCTTGTGCCTTTAGACGGAGCACTTCATCTTGGTGCCTCTGCAGGCTGTAGATCAGAATTTATTCTGATCAATTTACATATGTATTTATTATTTATTTATAAAAGTACAATTTATTTATTCAAGGCTGTAGGTGACTGGCACAGCGTTGGGCCTGTGAGGCCTCATTGAGGTCAGATGGGAGTCAGACTGGGCCAGGTGGGGTTAGTAAGTCAATCACTGTGACAGGTGTGACTGATTGATCCCCCAGTCAGGCGCTGGGAAAAGCTGGGGCACTAATCGGGAGTATGTGGACCAGCATGGTAGATGACTTCTGAGGAAGAGGGAGGCAGGGCCTAGAAGCCCCAGGCACCCTTGGAATAGGTGCTGCCTTAACCAGGAGAGGGGTTTCTGGACGCCCAGGCTGAGCAGAAGCTAGTGTGTCCCTGTGGTATCATAGAGGTTTCTCAGGTTAGACCCCTGGTGGAGCAGGTGTGGAGGGCTTGGCTGCTCTTGCTGCGTGTGAGGGTAGGGGGCAAGTACGGGTAGGTGGAGGCCACTCATTCCCGCTATGTGAGCTTTGGAGGACCTGACAGAGAGGCCGGAGTAACCCTGCTCTGGGTCAGGACTCTTTTCAGATTGCATTGCAGAGGAGGGAGGCAGAACCATGCAGAAATCCCACAGGAGGCAGGGTCCCCAGCCCCAGAGGCTGAGGCCTCTCCCTGTAGCCAAGCTGGGGAAACTGAGCTGGGACTCCAGCTTCAAGCCAAAGTCCTGTGCTTGGTGACAGAACTAGGTAGGGGAGAGTGCCACCCTGTTTTCTGCACTCCCCAAGCCCCAGGTGTCACGGCTGGGCCCTTAAGGCAACGTCTGATGCAACCGCAGCACAGAAAGAAGGCCACTGTGGCCTATGGCCGAGCAGAAGGGAGCACTGTCACATAAGATTATTCTGTTCACCCTGGGGACCCTTGCTCCTGGCAGAGGTCTGAGCCCAGCGAGCCAAGTGAGGCCCCTCAGCCCCCTCAGGCGCCCAGCTGCCCAGAGCCCTAACCCAGTCATTCTTTCTGGCCTGATCGTCTCCCTTGCACAGCAATTCTGGGTTCTTAACAAGACCCCTGGGTCTCCACCTAAGTAATTGGTCTCTAAAGGAAAGTGTCATGGAGACAGAGCCCCGGGCCTCATGGGGTGGGTGGAGTCAGAAAATCACCACCCTTTTCCACTTTGGGTGTCTAATTGTGCTCAGGGGCTGCAACTCCCCAGCACCAAGAAGGCTTGTTTTTTAGAGTACAGGAGTGGTTTGGGGGCTCACTGGCTTCCCGTTCTCAGACACAAAAGACCACTTTGCTCTGCAAAGTACTCAGATACGTCCAGGAATCAGGCTTAGGGTGACATGGAGTGGGGGGGCGGGGCGGGTGACAAGGCTGGGGTTTAGAGCCAAAGCTACTTAATCAGCAAGGACTATCGATATGGGAACGTTAATCAGGTGTCTGAGGGGCTGCAGTACAGTCATACCGCACCTAGATCATGGACTAAGACGCGTGGGGCCGGAGGATGTGTTTCTGTGTTTGCAGTACAGTTTATTTCTAATCGGGGTCAAATTCACATGACATAAGTTAATCATTTTAGGAGAACAATGTATTGCACTTCTGTATTCATAGCATCTCAGTAACTACCAGATGTAGTTCCAGAGCATGCTTATCATCTGAGAGAAACACCTTGAGCAGTGCTTTCCAGTCTTACCACCCTTCAATGTCTATCTCTATGGGCTGAGTCTGTTCTGGGCACGTCCTAGGACTAGGTCACACACAATTATGGCTTTTTGTGTCTGGGCAGGGGACCCAGAGACACCCCCACCCCTACCCCCGTCAATCCCAATTTCAATCTTCCCATAGCTAAAAGTGTAGATATTTCTTGCTGCTGTTTTTTCCATCCCATGGGCCTTTGTTGTTTAGGAAGACACGCACCTGCTCATGGTCTATCCTATTGTCTGGGAGGGCCAAGAGAGAGAGAGAGAGCGTCCCAGAGGGAACCTCAAAGTTTAATGGAGTCAGAGCTAACTGGTAACGAGAGAGGGAATGCTCTCTGCCACGGCCTGGCCGGGCCAGCCTTGTTAATAGAGTGGCAGCACAGCTATGTCTTCAAACAGGAAGACAACGTCGGGAAAGAGTATGGAGGCACATTTTTATTATGAAACCATTATGTGTGGTGAGAAGGACTCTGCTGATCCCGTTGGTTCAAACTGTGTGTGAACAGGAAGCGTCCGACTGTGAGTCAACAGCGAGAAGAGAGAGAGACACCGTGGTTTTACAGTCACTGGGTGGAAGAAGCTCTCATTTAGAAGCCTGAGGCCACACGTTCAGGAGCTGAAGGGGCAGAAATGGGCGTGTAGCATTAGGAGAGCCCTGAACAGCTGGAACATGGGGGCAAAGCAGCTTGGTATGCACCCTAGGAAAAGGAGGCAGAGACAGCCCTCAAGAGAATGGAGAGTGCAGGAACCCGGGAGGCAAGAGTGGGGGGGGGGGGGGGAGTGGCCAAGGGCAAAGACCATAACAATGCCAGGCCTTGGCTAGATAGTCCCAGGGGCCATCTCTCCTCCTAAGCACAGGCCATGGCGGAGCAGGCTAGCACTGAGGAAATGTGGAGCAATGGTCTGACGTGAGCTATGAGAGTTTGCTCATTCTGATAGGTACCCTTATCCTTCCTCTCTCCAGGCGCACAAAAATAAGACTCTCAGAGCCGGGCGTGGTGGCATATGCCTTTAATCCCAGCACTCGGGAGGCAGAGGCAGGCGGACAGCCAAGGCTACACAGAGAAACCCTGTCTCGAAAAACCAAAAAAAAAAAAAATAATAATAATAATAAGACCCTCTGTCCCACCTCCAGGGCTCCTGGGTAAAGGGGCGTATACTAAACTAACTGCCCAATACTGGGAACAGTGATGCCTAGAACAAAATGGGTTTGGGTTCCAGAACTCTCTCCCTCCCAACATGACTGCATCCTAGCTCATGGGCCCACACATTATACTTTTCCCAAATCTCATCCTAAAGATCCCCAGACCTTCCTCAAGTGCTACTTGTGGTGCCCTAAATCTGGACTCTGAGTGGTCCTGCCCACCCATGATCATGTGCATTTCCTGTCTCTCTGGACCATCTGGCATCCTCGGGTGCTATCTGGCAGCAGGGAAGGATGCTGCACACGTAGGATGTAAGCATGGCTGTACACGTAAGTGTAAACAGGCTTATGTGAGAAGTGTGCAACTCAAGCATAGGAAAATGGCTGTGTGGGGTGTGGTGGTGCACACCTTTAATCCCAGCACCCTGGAGACAGAGGCAGGAGGATCTCTGTGAGTTAGAGGCCAGCCTGGTCTACAAAGCTAGTCCAGGACAGCTAGGGCTACACAGAGAAGCCCTGTCTTGAAAAAAAGAAAAAAAAAGGGGGGAGGAGGGGGGCTGGAGAGATGGCTCAGTGGTTAAGAGCACTGCCTGCTCTTCCAAAGGACCCGGGTTCAATTCCCAGCACCCACATGGCAGCTCACAACTGTCTGTAACTCCAAGATCTGACACCCTCACACCAATGCACATAAATTAAAATTTAAAAAAGAAAGAAAGAAAGAAAGAAAGAAAGAAAGAAAGAAAGAAAGAAAGAAAAGAGTGTGTACATACTGGCAAGCATGTAACTACACACATGTAGATGTTGACATAAAAGCAGGCACTCAAGTGTGCAAACAGGGTAGTGGAGGAAGGTGCGTATGTGCTGGAATATGGACATGGAAACATGACTGTATATATTGGCAAATATGCAGATATAAATTCTTGTGTTTGCACACGGGCAGCCACACGTGTGTGTGTGTGTGTGTGTGTGTGTGTGTGTGTGTGTGTGTGTGTGTGTGTACGCAGTGGTTACTCCTTAGCTCCAGCCTTCTGCTTCCTTATTTGTTAGATGATGACAGTGGAGGAGAAGCAGGATTATGAAAGACTTAAGACAGGAGTGGGTCTCCTTACTGGCCTCCAGGTTTTATCATTTTTACAAAGTAATTCTCTCTCTGCTCTTCTCCTCAGGCTCCATTCAGAGCCTGGAACAACCATCCACAACTTGAAAGTAATGACCATGCCTGTTCAGGAAGGGCCCAATGTTGGGAGAGGAGCTCTGGGTTCACAGAGCTTAGCAGTCAGTAGAGACAGTTCTGAGGTGTGCAAGGAGAGGTTTCCTGGAGAAGGTGGCCCCTTGATTTCCAAGTAGAGTGGACTGGACCCAGGACAGAACAGCCTGTGGGGAGCCGGTGGTGCACGCCTGTAATCCCAGCACTCAGGAGGCAGAAGCAGGTGGATCTCTGTGAGTTCAAGGCCAGCCTGGTCTACAGAGCGAGTCCAAGGCTACACAGAGAGACCCTGTCTCAAAAAACCAGAAGGAGGAGGAGGAGGTGGAGGAGGAAGAGGACGGCTATGTAGATGATTTGAAATGGGAACTGAGAAGCCTCATAACAAACAAACCCTGTGGATAAAAAGTGTGTACCAGATCAACAGCAAAAGCTAAATGTGGTGACTCACATCTTTTGACTCCAACATTGGGTGGTAGAGCAGGAGGATCGCTGTGAGTTCCAGAACAGTCAGGACTATGGAGTGAGATCCTGTCTCAAACAAACAACAAACAAGCAAACTGCGTACCAGAAGAGTAAAACTACAGCTCCATTTCAGATGATTCACCAAGCACGGTATGCCTTACAAGCTTAGCACAGAAAGCTGTATGACACTTTTAATTTCACAAACAAAAACTCACAAAGAGGAAAAGACTGGAACTTGATGGCATTCCCTGGTGGAAAAAGATGCTATGAGCAAAGTTAAATTTCAAGTAATAGATTTATGGGAACAGGAGGAACATCTTATACTCAAGGTCAGTACTCAAAACATACATCACTCATGCTCCTCCTTAAGGGCCCTGACTCTGAGCGTACACATCTCAGAAAGATGGGCCAGGTCAGCTGGCATGGCTGCCTTGCACTTCACAGTGTGTGTGCTGAACCCTAACCCTAACCCTGGGTCATGAGAGACTCATGCCACTAAGAGGGTTAGTCCACCCTTTCCTACCTGGACCATCTTGGCCAAGCCTCAGTTTCCCATCTGTACCAAGAAAACACCTATATATATATAGAAGATCCATACAGGGTACCATACTTTTCTCCTTTCTTCTTCCTTTTCTAAGACAAATCCCTGGATAAGATGGGAAGCAAGGCCAGCCTGGTCTACAAAGTGAGTCCAGGACAGCCAGGGCGATTACACAGAGAAACCCTGTCTCAAGAAACCAAAACAAAAAATCCAAAAAACAAAAAAAGGATGGGAAGCAAGAAGCAAAAAGCAGCAGGTATCCAAAGTTAAAATGTCCCTTTAACACAACTCATCTAAACAAGGCTTTAGTAAATTGTGCTTTCAGCAGGATGGCTCAGATAAAAAAACATTCTCTATTTGTACCAGCTGGGAACAGAAATAGGACACATCTCAACACAGGCAGGGCCTCTTCTTGCCCTTCAGTTTCTAATGTCCACCACATTGCACTGAACACAGGTTATACCAATGTTTGCTCCTTCTCTCAAAATCACAGGTTTGGAGCTGAGGGTGTTGCTCTGTAGCAGAGAACTTTCCACTTGCCTAACATGCAAAACCCTTAGTCTGATACCCAACAGCAAACAATAACACACTCATACACATATGGGGGGGACATGTGAGCTTGCAAGCTGCCTAACACCTGGACACAAACTTATTGTTCTGGATTTTTGTTGTTATTGCTGTTTTTGTTTGGTTTTGGGTGTTTTGTTTTTTGTTTTTGTTTTTTCGAGACAGGGCTTCTCTGTGTAGCCTTGGCTGTCCTGGACTCCCTTTGTAGACCAGGCTGGCCTCGAACTCACAGAGATCCACCTGCTTCTGCCTCCTGAGTGCTGGGATTACAGGCGTGCACCACCGCACCCGGTCCCCACAGGCTGGCCTATGTTCAGCCATCTTGTCAGAGTCTGTACCTTTAAATCTCTGTTTTTCCCAGAGATTGCCTTTCACCAGAAACTAGCTGACCCTGTTGTGGGTCAGCAGTTAGACTAAAGACAGAAAGAGATGGAGCAACCCTGTTATGGTTTAGCAGTTAGACTAGACAAAGAAGGAGCCAGATACCCTGTGTGGCAGGGCATTATGACCCTGCCTGGAATTCCCTGCGTTTTGAGAAAAGCCTGGAGCTGGGTTGCTATAGCAATATGCTTCCCTGCCTTCTGACTTATAAAAGCTGCTGCCTGACTGATAAAGTTTGAGAGTTTGATCAATCAGACTTGCTCTCCTTCTTTGTGTCTTGCATTCTTCAATAGGTGAACTTCCTCCTGAGTTTTAGTCGAACCCTGCAGGTTGGGGAACATAGATCTGCCTGCCTCTGCCTCCCAAGGGCTATTTTTGTTTTGATTTGAGAAAGAGTTTTACTATATAAGCCAAGGTGGCCTGGAACTCACAAAGACAGTCTTTTCTCTGATTCCCGAGTGCTGCAATTAATGGCATTAAAGGCATGTGCCACAGTGCTAGGTTATTCCTGGATTTTAAGACCTGACATGTGCTTATTTGCCGGAAAATACATTACAAATGCAGTCACCAGGCCTGGGAGGATGGCTCCGTAAAGTGTTTGCCATACAACTGTGACGACAGGTTCCCTAGTACCCACATTCAGCTGGGTGCTGAGGCATGCATCTGTAATCCTGTGACTAGGGACTGGGGGAGGCAGAAATAGGTGGATCCCTGAAGACCATTGGCTTAGCTAAAATGGGTGAGAGTGTGAGGTTTGCTGAGCACAATTGTGGAGGAGATCCAATGTCAACCTCTGGTTTCCACATACATGCACACACATGTTCACACACAACCACACAAAAGCATACATATACCATACACACCAAACAAGCAAAGGACGTCTTTGGGTGCTGGGGATGGAACCCAGGGCGTTTGGCTTATCAAGTATGTGCTTTAGCATTGACCTACCTCCCCAGTGCCTATAGATGACATTTTAACACTAAAAAGCCCAGAGCTGGAAACCTTTCCCTCTGTCTGGGGAGTTCCCACTAGTTGAGTAGTCTGACCAGACCAGCTAACCAGTAAGCTGGGAGTGCTGTTGGCCCCATCCTTGGGAGCCACAGAGAATGAGGGGGAGTCCACTGGCAAAAGTCCACCCTATGCCAGGAACCTGCCCCTAGGGGTTGGGGTGACTTCAGAACCAACAGGTGCTAGTTCTGAATTCCAAGAAGGCTGCCCCTGGTTCCTGTCAGGGATCCAAGGCCCCTAGCACAGGGCCACAGGATCTGAAGACCTTCCTGAGGGTTGCTGTGTACACAGAAGCACAAGCCCCCTGCGCCCTCCCCTCCCCCATCCCACCCCCACCCCCCAGCCAGGGCTTTTGGAGAACACCAAGACTGTCAGGTTAAAAGGTCTTCCTTTGAATTGCTGCAATTTTTTTTCACATTCCATAGGCCTTGGAAACTACACCTACATATCTGAGGCCAGCTGGCTATGGGTATGGAGACCACTCTTTCTGGTTCCTGGAAGGGCTCCTTCCGAGCACAGCTGCAGCACATCCGTCCAAGGCCTCCCGCAGCTTCCTGCTGACTTGCCTCCATCTTCTTTCCCATCCCTGCCTTAATTCCTCTGTGTCCTAAAGAATGAATAAAATTGCTAACACTCAGGGCCTGGATTGCAGAAAACAACGGGGTGGGGGGGTGCTTCCTAGAGGAATGGGGGCTTGCCAGGATTTTCCACTTGCCTGCCTGCCCAGAGCTGTTGAAATAAGTAAACCTTGGGAAGTCGTCCAGCTGAACAGGTCAGGGGCAGGTCAAGAGGGCCCCAGACCCGCAGAGACCCCAGAAAAACAGTCTTGTCGCCTTGAGTTTTGTTTCTGTTTGTTTGTGTGGCTGTCCTAGGCCTTTCCTGGGCTCCAAGGACTTCGCCCCGGGCCAGCAGGAGGCAGAAAGCCCACACAGGAGGATGCACCAGTTTGTTAGAAGTTATGCTGAGGCAGAGAGCTTTGAAGTGATTATCACTTGGCTCAGACTGCAGAGCACATACGTGCTCACCATAGGGCAGGGTGTTTATGTCTGAGCATGCATGGTTATGAATGCATCTGTATATGTGTTCTTGTGAATAGTGGCACAGAACAAGGGAGGAACTAGAGGAGCTCACAGAAAAGGGAGCATACCTTTCTATTCTCTTGGGGACAGGGACCCCGCCAACATGAGCCCCTCCTTCCTTCTGGAGAAAAGCTAGTTGGGACTACTCCCACCTCCAGTGGCAGGAGCGGAGCGTAAACACAAGGCCACAGGTGGCGCCGCTCTCTAACGAAGTCTTCTGAGGGAGGTGAAGTGGAGTTGCATCTGCTCTCCTTGGAAGCCTGTCCTGGTTGGGGAGTTCCCGCTGTAGCTCGACCATCCGGGAAGCTGGGAGGGCTGCAGGCCCTAGCTTTGGGAGCCACAGTGAAGGAGGGGAGAGTCCCCCACCCCACCCCACCCCCGGCAAAGCTCCACCCTATGCCCAGAAACTGCTCCTAGGGTTGTGGTGACCTCAGGAACAACAGCTGCTTGCTTGACTTCTAAATTCCAGGAGAGCAGCCCTTCTCTCCTGCCTGGGATTCCCTAGCTAGTCTCTACCCTACCCCAACAGTGCCCGGCGCCCTGAGGAGCCGCCTGAGGGTTGCTGTGGATCCAGGGGAACCCGGCCCCTCCTGCCAAAGCTTTTGCGGAACAGAGAGCGGCAGGCGGGGCAGTCTTAGTCGCGCGCACCTGGCGTTTCTGGTTTCCTCCTGTGTGGATGGCTCCTAGCCAACTCGAACTCAGAAGGAACGGAAGGGGACCCTGCCACCGAGCACCTCCGCCCATTGTCGGGAGCAAACTGGGGGTTGGGCGGTGCTAGGGAGAAATGAACAGGTGCACGCCGACCGAATGGGGAGGCCCAGGGGCCGCTAGCCACCCTATCCCTTCCGGCCCCACGCCGAACTGCCTGCTCTGTCACTGTGTGTACAGAGCTGTAGGGTCTCCACAGATGGGGAGTGGCCAAGTCCTGCCTAAGGACTGGTGGGTTTCTAATCTGTCTTCTGGCTGCCAACCAGGTTCCGCCCGCGCCGGCGGGAAAGGGTTCAATGGCCAGGAGACCGCGCCTTTGTTTGCTTGCGATCCCCACCTGTGTCCAATTAACTCGGACAAATGAAGGCGAACTGGATTGAATGAGTACAACAAAAATAAGAATTCGCCCCAGGGAGTGGCCAGGTCCTTCAGCCACGCAGGCGCCTGGCTCTGCAGCTGGCCCTCGCTGCCTTGGAGAACTTTAAGACTCAGATCTCTAGACCCTGCTCTTCAGACAGGCTTCTGTGTGTACCATCCAACCCTAACCCTACCAGTCCTAGGGCCTCTCCCCTTAGCCTCTGACCACCAGTCTGCCCTCCATCCCCCATGGCGTGCGTTTCCTTCCTTTTTCCTGTCCAACGAGTGACTGCATGGGCTGAGCCACAGGGAACCTGGTTGCCTTTTTCTCCTTCAAACAGACCATCCGTGACCGCCCATGCTCTCTGACCTCCCACACTCTGCTTCCTTCTAAAACACGTCAGCCCTAGCTTCCTGGTGTGAACTTTGAGGCTTCTCCCCAGGACAAGGTTCCTCAGGTGTCGCCCTACAAGCAGCCTACCCTAGATGCACGATACTTAGCTTCCACATGGATTCTCAGAGATTTGCTCATCCCTAGACACCTGCTGCCCCACACCACAGCCAGGGTTGAGAAGCACCTCCCACCTGTCCCCCAGGGCACCAAGAGGTGGACAACTGGCTCCCTTTGGCCTTGCTGGCTCTCAGTAAGGGTGAGGCTGTTGTTCTTCGGCCAGTGCTGGGCATTCGGCATCAACAGGCAGCCAGCGGCCACAGACACAGCACTAAGACCTGATTTCTCTGACCTGGACTCAGACCCCTGCACGGAGGGAACCATGTCCAATTTTTAAATTAAAAACTGAGGTCTGGGACTAGGTGGAGTGCTTGCCTAACACTGTGTTCAATCCCTAGCAATGCCAAAACAAAACAAAAAAATAACAAGAAAATGATAGGATTTAAAAAATGTAAAACCCGCCTTTTTCCTCGTTGGCTGAAGGCAAGATGGGTCACCAGCAGCTCTACGGGAGTCACCCCCGGAAGTTCGGCCAGGGTTCTTGCTCTAACCACCCACCCCCCACCCCCCGTCTGATCCGGAAATACGGGCTCAACGAGTGCCGTCAGTGTTTCCGTCAGTACACGAAGGACATAGGCTTCATTAAGTTGGACTGAGCGACCTTGAGTGGATTATTCAAGACTGTCTGCCCAGTGGAACTGATCATGCTAGCCTTTGTACATAAAGAATAAAAAAGTGAAGACCTCAAAAAAAAAAATGTAAAACCCAAATTTCTAGAAGCCAGGCCTTTGAGCAGCATGGCCCTTGTGCAGGGTCCATGTGGATGACAGATAAGGTGTGGGTAGGTATGAAAAACACCAATAATCCCTCATTTCATGGTTAAAAGTTTCCAGAAAGCCCTACTGTTAGGATTCTACTTCAGTCTGCCTACCTGCCATGGGGGCGTGGCCCCCTGCCCAGGGCCATATAAAAGGACAGACCCAGCCGGGTTGTGGTAGCTCAAGCCTTTAATTCCAGCACTTGGGAGGCAGAGGCCAGCCTGGTCTACAAAAGTGAGTCCAGGACAGCCAAGGCTACACAGAGAAACCCTGTCTTGAGAAAATCCCTCCCGGAAAAAAAAGAAAGAAAAAAAGAAAAAGAAAATCCAAAAACCAAACTAAAACAAAAAAGGACAGGCCCACCTCGCCCTGTCTCTCTTATCCCCTTTCTCGCTTACTGTCTCACCTACCCCTTTTCTCTGTTCCTCTGTCTCTCTCCTTCTCTCTGGGGGTACCCCTCCCCTTCCTTCTCTCCCCCATGCTCATTTAATAAACCTCATATAATGTAATATCTGCTGCCTGGTATTTTATTATCCTATTTCTTATTCTCTGGTATCTTATGTATTATTATTAAACATAAAACCAACACAGTGGAAAGCTATGGTCAGTCGGCGTTTTGGGAGTGCCCCCACCCCTACTCCCTGGGGAGGTGGCAACCTCAAAGTAGATATATGTGCATGTAATCCAGGTCCGAGACACTTGGCATCCCTGAACGCCAGCAGCTTCTGGCCTACACAGCAGGGTAGTTGGGAGGAAAAAAGGAGACAGTGACCTTGGTATGGTTGCAGGCTCTTGTGGGGACACCCACTTTGGGAGGGAGGACACCAAGGAGATGACTTGATGGCATCTGGTATTAGAGACTGATTAATCTTTGTTGTTGTTGCTTTTGGTTTTTCAAGACAAAGTTTCCCTGTGTAGCCTTGGCTGTCCTGGACTTGCTTTGTAGACCAGGCTGCCCTCGACGAACTCACAGGGATCTACCTGCCTTTGCCTCCCGAGTGCTGGGGTTAAAAGTGTGCACCACCACACCCGGCTCTAGAGACTGATTTTGAAATTAAGATACAAGTCAGCTGGGGGAGTGACATCATTGATTTTAGAGGAACTCCAAAAAGTCGGTCACTCCTTCCTAGGTCTTATGGGAAACTGTGAAGCCACATCCCTCACAGGTGTCTCCTTAGTGAGTGGGTGGTGGCTTCATCTGTTGCCTTGAAGCAGCTGATATGGAAGGAGCTAGAGGTGGGGCAAAGCTACCCTTGGGGCCCAGCGTGATGACTCGGAACAAGGAGTAGAGGGAGTAAAAGTCAGGGCGTTGTAACCACACGAACTTGTTCAGGCCTTTATGAAGTGAGGACCCTTGAGGTTCAGACTCAGGACAAAAGGCTGAGATGCCTGTTTAACATATCAAAGCAGACCTGGCCTCCAGGCTCACCCAGCATCCCTCAGTCCCTACCAGTCACAAGGCCTGGCTGACATACTCCACCCTCTGCCCTGAGCTTTCCAGGCCAGGGACTGGGCTTCCTCTCTTCAGGAAGCTTTTCCCTATGAACCCAGATGTTTGGTCTCTCCCCTCCCCTCTTTCTCTGTCTGTGCCCACACTCCCTTCTCCTTTCTCTGTCTCCCTGTCTGCATGGTGACTTCCCTGTGAACCTGCCTGAGAGCTGCCCCCAATAAGCCTGACTTTATACTTTAATTTGACTTAAATTGGCTCATTTAAGCAGAGAACACCTATCATCTTTATTAAAAATTGATACACTTGATTTCCAAATTCTCACTGCCATAACAAATGATTGCCAAATATCTTACATCTAAATTTGTTCTGTTCTACACTTAAAACCCTACTTCTTTTTTTGTTTGCTTGTTTGTTTGTTTTTGGTTTTCTGAGACAGGGTTTTTCTGTGTAGGCCTGGCTGTCCTGGACTCACTTTGTAGACCAGGCTGGCCTCAAACCCACAGAGATCCACCTGCCTCTCTCTCCTGAGTGCTGGGATTAAAAGTGTGTGCCACCATGCCTGGCTTCTACTCTTAATCTTTTATCTCTGATTTCTTTGCATTCTGATTTCAAAGGAAAAATAGATATATCTTAAAAGTATGCTCTACTGGGTATGGTGGTGCATGCCTAGGCAAAGTAAGATCAGTTTTTCTTCCGCAGGAAAGTCTCTCAGATTTGCTGGGCCTGGCAGCCGGAGAGTGATGGCTGCCCTAAGATCTGTGCCCCCCAATGAAGCCATTAACACCACTGGAGCCTAGTGGGGTGGCCATCTAAGTAATGGATAGGTCTCTGTCATTTTAACTGATACAGAGGCCATTTGGATTATACTTCCTGCTAAAATTTATTCTTCTCAGATCTCTGATGGGTTTGAAGACTAGACTAATGAAAGAAGTAACTTTTTTTATTATTTCCTTTATTTAAAGGAACTCACTTTACAGTGGCTGCTCCCAGTAATCAAACACCTATGTCTCATAGAGGTAAATAGTTGGATAAAAAAAAAAAAAAAAAAAGAAGAAAAAGAGTGGGGCTGGAGAGATGGCTCAGATGTTAAGGGCACTGACTACTAATCCATAGGTCCTGAGTTCAATTCCCAGCAACCACATGGTGGCTCACAACCATCTGTAATGGAATCTGACACCCTCTTCTGGCCTGCAGGTGTATATGCAGGCAGAACACTTACACATAATAATAAATAAATATGTTCTTTTATTTTTTTTAAAGAAAAAGAGTGTAAAGTTTACAACTATAAAGTTCAAAGCTTTAACATTAATCAAGAGAATTCTGATAAATTAGTAGTTTAACTCTGGTAAAACATTCTACTCTAGAATTCACTATCATAGTCACAAACTCAAGATTTTAAGTTGTTTGCCAAGCTTCTACTGTGGCACAAAGGCATGGATCTACTGCCTCCTCTACAGTGTGGATTTCAGTGCAGCTTACAGACAGCGGTAATGCTGACATATCTAAAATTTATCTCTTTTTGTAAACTAATAAAAGATTCTTGTACGCTCCAGGGAACCCACTTGAGTCCACCTCTCACAAGTCAAATGGACTCCAGATAAGCACTGTCAATCAGCAGCCTGTTTCCCCACCTGCCAATCCCGAGGGTGGGATCACTCCCCCTTTCTCTAGTTTTGGGATTCTCCCCACCCGCAACCAACTGTGACGATCACAGACCTAAAAGTTCCAAATGCACACCTATAAAAAGCATTTCTCTCTAAACTCTTAACTTCGTCTTCTGGCCCTGGCATATATGTCTGATCCAGCACCCTGCCAGGTCCAAGCATTTCATCATAGTCTGTATCCAGGACAGCCCCAACAATGGCTAGCCCAGATAGTCCTACAACCTGGACAGCAAGTGAAACAGCCTGCTTTTCCTGGACTTGGCCAATGTTCCAGCTTTTTGTATCTCTACCCTCCACCACCCGCCGTCCTGTTTTCTCAAGTCTTAGAAGACCCCTTCCTGCCCAGTACCCTCTCCACCTCGCCTTTACTCACCATCCACCTTGAACAATGCTTCCTGGAGCTGGCTCTGCCAGGACTAACTGGACACTTGTTATGAACACTGATTTGGGCCTCTCAAGTGCGCCTCTCTGGGTGTCTGCTTCCCTCCAAGTGCTCTATGTGGTCTGGTCCTAGGCACCTGTGGGGGGTTCTGGGGTCCTTCCTGTATCTGTACCACATGGCTTTTGACTGTGAGAAATTAATTTCCGCTAGGACCCTGCATGGAGCTCTAGTCTTTTTATTTATTTATTTATTTATTTATTTATTTATTTATTTATTTTTTGAGACAAGGTTTCTCTGTGTAGCCCTGGCTGTCCTGGACTTGCTTTGTAGACCAGGCTGGCCTCGAACTCACAGCGATCCGCCTGTCTCTGCCTCCCGAGTGCTGGGATTAAAGGTGTGCGCCACTACGCCCAGCTTGGAGCTCTAGTTCTTGTGTTACATAGCTACACTGAAGGTTTGTGGGGACTATACTGCTATGCCAAGGCACAAATGACTCCCAAAAGCCACTGCACCTGCTGAGGGACCATATTGTTATGCTCTTTAAGGAATTTTCTTCCTGGCTGGGGAACAAACTCATTGCCCTCACAGGACAGCAAAGACTAGTTTGTTTGGTTTTGGGTTTATTGTTGTTGTTGTTGTTGTTGTTATTATTATTATTATTATTATTATTATTATTATTATTATTATTATTTGAGTTTTTCAAAACAGGTTTTCTCTTTGTAGACCAGACTGGCTTAGAACTCACAGCGATCCACCTGCCTCTGCCTCCTGAGTGCTGGCATTAAAGGCATGTGCCACAACCGCCCGGCCTGCTTTTTGGTTTTTCGAGACAGGGTTTCTCTGTGTAGCCTTGGCTGTCCTGGACTCACTCTGTAGACCAGGCTGGTCTCGAACTCACAGCAATCCACCTACCTCTGCCTCCTGAGTGCTGGGATTATAGGAGTGCACCACCATGCCTGGCTAACGTGCCTGACTTTTTACATTGACTCGGGAGAAAAAAATTCAGTTTCCCTGACATGAGTATCAAGTACTCCATAAGGGGAACAAGTTAATCAAACATTTTTTTTTCAAGAAAGACAACTTAGGACGTAATTGCTCACACCTTTAACTGCAGTATTGCATAGACAGGTAGGTATATGTGAGTTCTAAACCAACCTAGTCTACATTGTAATTACAGGCCAGCCAAGGGTGTGGTGGTGCACATGCCTTTAATCCTAGCACTTGGGAGGCAGAAGCAGGCAGATCACTGTGAGTTTGAGGCCAGTCTGGTTTACAAAGCGAGTCCAGGACAGCCAAGGCTACACAGAGAAATCCTATCTTGAAAAATCAAACAAAACAAAACAAAAAACCCACAAAAAACAGGCCAGGTAGGGTTACACATAAGACAAAAACCAGACTCTACCTCCTAGGACACACCTTTCCCCACTCACAGAGGCAAACTCCAAGGAACTGCCACATCCAGGCTAGACAGGAACTCAGGTACTAACTGTGTGTGTATGTGTGCCCCAAAGCTCTTGATATCCTTGTTAGGAAGGTTTAGCCCTCCCCTCCCCCGACCGGAGGCAGCCAGGCTTGCACAGCTGGGTTCAAGACCATAAGTGAAGTGTTAAAATGCTAGGCTGGAGGTGGCTTGCCTTCCCAGGATGGCTAAGGGTCCTGAAAGAGATAAGATATCTGTAAGGCTAGATAGATGCCTTGAAGTGGACAGGCAGCCAAGGTGACATCCATCTATGAGGGACTACCTGCTGGAGAGAATACACCAGGGTCAGCCGACTGACCGTCCCTACCCATAACCCCAGGACCTCTGAACGTGAATGTTTGAAGGCCTTGGAGGACCGGATCTCAGATCCTTCTCTAGTCTGACTAGGATCTTCACCACACCAGGAAAAGGACAGTACAAACAACAACAACAGCAAAGAAATCATGAGAAGACACTTGAAAATGTACCAGGAAGAGAGGCCTAGAAAACAGCCCGGCCTACATCTTGGTGTCAGCTTGTAATCCTCAGGACTATGATGAAACCACCTTACTGCATAAGTCCCCTTGGCTAAGATATACCCAGTCAGCCCTGAAGGCATGCATCTTCCTACCACACATTATAGGAAGCTACAGAGGTGCCCCTATGGTGCCTAACCACCCTCGTCAAGCCCTAGAAGGACTATGGGAGCATCCACTGCGGTTTACAAACACCCAACTCTTGGCTGATAAACCAGATGGCCTTGAATCAAAGGCTACACGCTGTCGCTCTCCAGCAAATTCTCCTTTTGGCCATCAGACACATCAAAAGTAAAATGAGGTATCCTGGTTCCTCTCAACAGGCTCAGCCCTGACACCCAAGGTTCACAGCTGCTCATACCGCCTGACCTTGAGGCAGATTTGCCCTTCTGCTTCCTCTAGGCCAAGTATGATGGTGTGAGCCTGTCGTCCCAGCATTTGGAAGGTAGACAGGAGGATCACAAATTCAGGACTATGCATGGTGGTGCACGCCTTTAATTCCAGCACTAAGGAGGTAGACAGATATCTGTGAGTTCAAGGGTAGTCTGGTCTACCGAGTGATTCTTGGACAGCCAGGGCTATTACACAGAGAAATCTTGTCTCAAAAAAAGAAAATGAGCCGGGCAGTGGTGGCGTACACCTTTAATCCCAGCCCTTGGGAGGCAGAGGCAGGCAGATCTCTGTGAGTTTGAGGCCAGCCTCATCTACAAAGCAAGTCCAGGAGAGCCAGAGCTGTTACACAAAGAAACCCTGTCTCAAAAAACAAACAAACAAACCCAAAACAAAGCTAAAATAAAATAAAAACAAATAACAACAAAGAAAAACGGAAGCCCCTGAAACTAAAGACTAGGGAATTCAAATTGAAAGCGCCACTGGGCATCTGGCAGAAAGGAGGGGAGAGTAAACCTATGCACAGGTTTGTATTTGTGAAATGTCATACAGACAAAAGAAAAGTCCCCAAAAACTCCAGAGAAAAAAAACTAAAATCAAGTTTCATACCAAAACTAGGGATTAAAATGGCACTACCGAGCTGGGAGGTGGTGGCGCACGCCTTTAATCCCAGCCCTTGGGAGGCAGAGGCAGGTGGATCGCTGTGAGTTCGAGGCCAGCCTAGTCTACAAAGTTAGTCCAGGACATCTAAGACTACACAGAGAGACCCTGTCTCGGAAAAAAAAAATGGCACTACTGGGCCGGTGGTGGCACATACCTTTAATCCCAGCACTCGGGAGGCAGAGGCAGGCGGATCGCTGTGAGTTGGAGGCCAGCCTGGTCTACAAAGTGAGTCCAGGACAGCCAAGGCTACACAGAGAAACCCTGTCTCAAAAAACAAAACAAAACAAAAATAAAATAAGATGGCACTACTTATGTCGACGGAGGCCCTCAAGAGCAGTAGGAGGATGTGCACAGCCACAAAGTGACCCAGGCCAACTACGGTCCTAATGGCATCTTAGGACAGCACCTCCAAAGCCATATGTTTCCTATACCCTCCTTTTTAAGCGGCTATAGAAGGACCATCTACTTTGGCAAAGAGCAACCCAAGAAATGTGAGCTCCAGACCCAGGGAATCTGTGGGAAGCCAGGAAGATCTCCAGGACCTAGACCAGAGGCCGTCTCAGGATGCCAGTCCCACGCCAGGCACAGGAGGATCAGGCTGAGAGCCTTCCCCAGAAAGGCCCAGTGCAGACGAGTTAGTAATTTGATGAGAGAAAACTAAGCAAGCAAGGAAGAAAAAGGCAATTATTAACCCTTTGGAAAGTAGCACAAAAGTTCAAGTTAGAACAAGTATCAGAAGCCATAGGCCCCTCAAATGCAGATCTTGTTAAAGCAAAACAGTTTAACTGAAGTCCTCACATAACGATGGGAAAGACAGAAAAACCCAAGTGTTCAGTGCCAAGACAGGAGGTGAAAGACAAACACTGCCGCCCGGGTGAGGTCAGTGGGTAGCAGCTTCTAGTCCTGTCAGGGCAAGTGGCGGTGAATCCCACTAGAGTTGGGGCAGGCACAGGGTGTGGCCTAGAAAGTGTTTGTCTAGAATATTTGTCTCAAGCAACATTCAAATACAATGCTGATAGAAAACGAAAGTAAAAGTTATGCTGGTGCGCTCCGTGTGAGGCCTGACAGTGGTAAAATAATGCTGCCGTAACCTATTCCTCAAGGTCTGCTGAAGCAACTGTTCTTACGTCTTAAGAACGTGTTTCTGAATCACCTTCCCCACTCTTTGACCACAGAACATTTCACATTTTATACTTCACCTTGTCTTGATGACTTATACTGGCTGGGTTTTCCCATTATGGTGTGGCCTCATGAGGTCCAACTTCCCCGACCCACCTTAAGTGGCCTCCCCAGGCATAGTGCCCAGAAGCTTTGCTCGTGAGGCTAAGGACAGGCTCACTCCTGTAATACTCTGGACTTGTGGGTCTCCACCAGTCTGAATTTCAGTTTTAAAAGAGCAAACCTGGGACACCCAGTCTTACCCTATCTGGCTACAGATCCTACAGTTAAAGGGCATGCTAAGTACATGTGTGACTCAATTAACGGGACAAAACAGAAGCACTTCCCTCCAGGTACCAGACACAGGCAGGATGCGGTAAGACTGGGTTAGGACCTTCACACACATCGTTTCTCCCAGGAAGCTTAAGATATCTGTAAACATCACAGTGGCTCGAGACCCCTGACTTCTCCTAGGAGCTCATGGGTTACTCCATGGTTTGTCTGTAAACTTTTCTCAGGGAGAGAGAGAGAAAGAAAGAGAGAGAGAGAGAGAGAGACAGACAGACAGACAGACAGACAGACAGACAGGAGACAGAGAGACAGAGAGACAGAGAGACAGAGAGACAGAGAGACAGAGAGACAGAGTTCTGACCTATCCAGCTAATCCAATATCACAGTCTATTCCTCATCACAGCTCCCAACTTACACTGAACGTGGTTGTAGCTTTCTGGAAGACCCTTCTCTGCCCTCTGCAGAAGAGGCCTCCTCTCACATGGACTTGACCCCATGATAGTATCTGAGTGCCCAGCCTGACATGCCCTGGAAAAACACCCTCCCAAGACACTGACATCTACATATGGGGCCAAGAAGGAAAGGTTTCAGGGTAGGGCCTTGGACTACTCAGAAGCACAGAGGTAACCAAAGTAACTACAAGTCCACAGACAATTGTTCCCGTTCCCCACAGACTCTGATGGAGTCTCAGTCCTACCTGGTCCCTGGGGCCTCAGGTGCCTTGTGGGCTAGCAGGGCTGCCTTATCACAGCCTGGCTGGACGGAATGTGGTGAAAACCTTTGCCTGGTACAACTGCCGCTGCTCCACAGCCCAGGAATTTTGTGTTGAATAATTTTTAACTTCTGCTCTGAGAAAAAACAGGGTTTGTGTATAATGTTCATCGACACAGGAATGCCGAGGGGCTTTCATTGAAAAGTGGAGACTCTGTTATAACGAGGAAAGCCTTGACTTGGAGAAACAGCAAAGTGAGCAACAAAAAAAGGTCAAGGAAAGCTGCCCTGGGGGCTTGTATACAGACCCTGCTGGTATTTAGCCCTGACTGCTGAACCCTGGCCACTTGCAATTCAAGGGCAACAGTTCTCCCTGGAGAAAAACTGAGAACATTGTGGGGGTAGGGAACAACTCCCTTTCCCAGGATAGGTTTGTGTTTCCTGGTCAGGATAGAAACACCCTCCCCCACACATTTCTGCATACACTGCTTGTTCTGTGGTCACTCACCCCACCTGGCCCATAACCCAGTGAGATGCCCTGTGATTGTTAAAGATCTTTGTATTGCAGAAATTGCCCTGTTAAGGACCACTCTACAACCACTACACCCAGTCTCAGGGGCCGGCACTCAAGGGTCTATTCTAGGCAGGCTTGAGCCCTGCCTCCAGGCCATGCCTCACCCACCCACCAAGGCCCTGAGCCTTCTGTTAGTCTGAGACCCTCTTGCTCTGTCCTGGTGAGAATCTAAAATGATGATGACCTCACGACTTTATAGCTGGACAACGAGGAGACTGCATATGGTTGCCATGGCCCCCGTGGCCACTTGCATGGGGAGGTAGTCCATGGGTAGGGTCCACCTAGGACAAGTGTAGAGCCCCCAGGTGTGGCCAGGATTCTTCTAAGTCTTTGTTTTACTTTGACAGGGCATTTGGTGGCCTGCCTTTGTACTTCTGTGCCCTCTTCCCTGTGAAGCATCCAACAAAGACTGAGTATGAACACCAAGTCTGTCTCCCTTCTGTCTCCCGCTTGTTCACCTATCCACCAGGTGTAAGAAGCATCCATTAAAACAACAACAACAAAAATGAAGCATCCATGTACCTCTGAGTTATTGCCAGCTCATGTGCTAGGACAGTGTCCAGCACAAGGCTCTGCAGGGGCATTCAACCTGTCACATTGGGTCTTTCAGACATCGCTGCCTAAACTGCTCATGATCCTCACAGCTTGCACAAGCTCCAGTGCTTGGCCTTGCCAATTCATGGGTGATCGGAACCCATCTCAGCCTTTTATTTGCATGTCTCTAACTACTAATTCTGGGCCTCTGTTCATGGGGGCCCCAAGTTCAGGCCATCAGGTGGGGCATGGTGGCACACGCCTTTAATCCCAGCACTCGGGAGGCAGAGGCAGGCGGATTGCTGTGAGTTTGAGGTCAGCCTGATTAACACAGCGAGTCTAGGACAGCCAAGGCTAACACAGAGAGACCCTGTATCAAAAAACCAATAAATAAATAAATAAATAATTTTAAAAAGCCACTTATAGACTTTTGCTCGTTTTTTTCTTTCCTATGGAATTGTAGAATTCACATCCATCCAATTCCAATCACATTTAAATTGTTTCTTATTACATTTACTTGTTGACTGCTTGATTTTGTGTGTGTGTGTGTGTGTGTGTGTGTGTGTGTGTGTGTGTGTGTGTGAGCTCCATGATGAACATGTGGAGGTGTAGTGATAATTTTGGAATTTTGGTTTCCTTAAAAACACAAAAATAAGAACCAGGCATGAGCCAGCCATGGTGGCACCTGTTTTTTTTTTTTTTTTAATTTCAGCACTTGGGAGGCAGAGGCAGGGGGAATCACTGTGAGTTCAAGGCCAGCCTGGTCTACAAAATGAGTCCAGGCCAGCTAAGGCTACACAGAGAAACCCTGTCTCAACAAACAAAAACAAACAAACAAAAAGAGCCAGGCATGGTGGCACGCGCCTGTAATCCCAACACTCGAGGGAGGCAGAGGGCAGCCTGGTCTACAAAGTGAGTTCAAGACAGTTAGGGATACACAGAGAAACTCTGCCTTGGGAGAAAAAAAAACCCAGAGAAATAAATTGGACATGATGCCACACGCCTTTAATCCCAGCATTCATGGAGGCAGAAGCAGGCGGATCACTGTGAGTTCAAGGCTAGCCTGGTCTACAAAGCGAGTCCAGCTCACAGAGTGGTAGGCAGATCTCCCACTCTACCATTACATGCTGAACCTCTGGGTGTTGTGGTGGTGCTGCATGTCCACCACAGAGTCGGCCTGTGTTGGCTGCTGTGTAAACACCTCATCCCACTTCCAAGTTAGAGATCCAAGGGTACAGCCATAGGCCAATTCAGGGCCAGCGATGGCCACACCTTTACATCTGTGATTTACAAGTAATAGTATACGCCCCACATCCAATAAAGAGCAACCCTTGAGATTTGTGCTGTTCAGTTGTGAGAAACCAACCCAAAGGGAGCCCAGGTTCCTTCTACCGCTCTCCCTGATCACAGGGCAGTAAACAGCTGGATAGCTGTGGGGCATCACTGTACGTCCACCAGATGGATTCTGCTGTTGTTTGAACTTTGCAGGGAGGCTAGCACTGCCCTCCCACAATTCCCAAAATGACAGTAGGTGTTTTGGAGCTCCATGTCTTAAAAAACCAATAGTGGAGGCAGAGGCAGGCAGATAACTGTGAGTTTGAGGCCAGCCTGGTCTACAAAGGGAGTATAGGATAGCCAAGGCTAACACAGAGAGACCCTGTCCTGAAAAACAAAACAACAACAACAACAAAACAAAGAAACCAATAGCTTCTCTGAACTGATGTGTTTCCTACTAGCACCAGTGAATTGGGGGTTTTCTCTGTCAGGGAGAGGGGGATGGCGCTGGAAACATTGCCCCTCCTGACATGGAGATGCTTCCGTTTAACTCCAGGAAAAGCTTGGGTCACTTTGGAGCTGGTGTCCACTGCCCCCCAGGCTATACACCCCAGCAACCCCCAATCTCCTTCAAAAGTGTGCTTTCCAGAAGACTTCCAGCCCTTCAAAGGGTGGGCTCAAGGTCAGAGTATAATCCAAGGGTTCTTTCAGTCTCAGGCTTGGCTGACTTCTTGCCTGAGGAAACGCCAGGGAGAGGAAGGGACACTGGCTCTTATTAAATTCAGGCTCATGCCAAAGCTGAGCATTCATCAACCAGGCAGCCCCAGAGTGTCTAACAACCCACTGCACAGGATGGCCCAGTTCCACTAGTCACTCCTCTGGGGTCAGGGAAGGGGGACTCAGCCCCCTTCTGCCTTCAGTGCCTGAGGGGCATGTCTTGCTTGCTGCAGATCCTTCGAGTCCCGCAGGTGGAATTACCAGGGAAGTCTGAGGTGCACAGGTCACATTTCACAGGATTCAGGATTCTAGGGTCCACTTTTTGGAGAGGAGTTGGGGATAGAATTGAAGCAGGCTCTCACAGTGTATATCTCTGTCTGGCCACAGGACCCACTTCTGAAGGGAGCAGACATATTGTGCTCCTAGCTACTCCAGGGTTAAAGAACTTCTGGTGCCTGGTGGTTCTGAGCCAAGGCTCCCCCCATCTTCTTGTCAGTTACCCTCAGGCGTCTTTCCAGACCACAGCCCTCGTACAGGCACAGCAGCGCTCTGAGCTCCTTAATGGTCTATCTTCCCATTATCGCCCCATCAGAACACAGAGACCAGGTTGGCAGATGAAAGGAACATCAGGATCTATCCTGTGCTGGCACAGCCGCCAACCCAACCCTTGGTACCCACGTCCTTTGTACAAGGAGTGTGATCCAAGGCCCTCTGTTCCGGTTTCCTGTCAGATGAGACATCTTTGCTTTGTGTCTCCACGACATCGTGGCCCACTTAGCTCCCTCTGTGGCCGAGACATCTCAGACACTCACTCGCCGACGTCTAGTTCTCATGCTCACAAGCCCGTCCTGGTACAGCCTGACACTCGTTTATTCCTGTGCTGCTATGGCTGTGGCCTTCATCCTGGTGAGCCACTATTTGCCAAATAAATATTTGCTCAGGGTGGGACTTGAGTTTTACATGGGCCTAAAGTCGGAGGACTCTGTGGCAGCACCACAGAGGCGCAGGGGTAAGGGAACATGGTGGAAAGCTGACCTAAGGCTCTCACACTAAGACTCAAGAAGTCAGACCCAACTTGCCAGAGCACAGAACCCAAAGGAAAGGTGAAGGACAAGGAAGACTTGACAAGTGCAGGGCACATGGGAAGCCATCACCAACATCAAACCAGGGAGAAAGGTTCATGGAGCAGGAGCCATATGAGATACTTAACCCTGAATTCACAGGGCACCCTTCATGAGTTACCTACTGCTATTGAACAAGCACCTCCAAATCTAATGTCTGAGGACATACATTTATCATTTCTGTTCTGTAGCTTAGGAACCAGTGGGACCACTGTCATTGGAGGCTGGACTATATGGGGACAGGGTTGCCACAACCTCAAAGTTCAGTGGTAGCGGGTCTTCATACATGCTCCTTCCATGGAATTTTTTAGGTTTTGTTTTTGTTTTAAGAAAGGGTGTTGGCCTGCCATGGTAGTACATAGCTTTAATCCCAGCACTTGAGAGGCAGAGGTAGGTGGATTGCTGTGAGTTCAAGGCCAGCCTGGTCTACAAAGCGAGTCCAGGACAGCCAAAGCTACACAGAGAAACCCTGTCTTGAAGAAAGAAACAAAGAAACAAAGAAACAAAGAAAGAAAGAAAGGGTATTGGCAGGTGTGGTCCCACAAGCCTTTAATCCCAGCACTCAGGAGACAAAAGCAGGTGGATCATTGTGAGTTTGAGGGCAGCCTCATGTACAAAGCAAGTCTAGGATAGCCAAGGCTACACAGAGAAACCTTGTCTTTTTTTTTCCCAAAGCAGGGTTTCTCTGTGTTAGCCTTGGCTGTCCTGTACTCACTTTGTAGACCAGGCTGGCCTCGAACTCACGGTGATCCGCCTGCCTCTGCCTCCGGAGTGCTGGGATTAAAGGTGTGCACCAACACTGCGCGGCTGAAACCCTGTCTTGAAAAAAGAAAAAAGTTGGAGATTACCTTCGGGGGCTAGAGAGACGGCTTGGCAGTTAGGAGCACTGGCTGCTCTTCGAGGGGTCCTGAGTTCAATTCCTGGCACCCACATGCCTGCTCACAACTGTCTGTGGCTCTAGTTTCAGAGGATCTTACACCCTCTCACAGACATACATGCAGGCAAAAAAGAAAAAAAAAGTCAAAAAATAAATAAAGGATCTTATGTAGGTCAGGTTGATCTGGAACTTTTTTTTTGTAGCTAAGGCTCCTGGTCTTCTTTTTTCCACATCCCAAATATTGGAGCTATAGACAGGGACCACCATATCTGGCTCCATGGACCTCACTGCTGGGCTACCTGCAAGGATTGGCTGTTCAGAGCATGTCATGCTAGCGAAAATACCCAGGCCTGGTGGTACAGGCCTGTAATCCCAGCTACTTGAGATGCTGAGGCAGGAGAGTAAAATGTTTAAGGTGTACAAAAACAGAAGGCAAAAACATGGTGGGGAACCATTGAGATGGCTTAGTGGGGTAAAGATGCTTACGGCACCAAACCTGATAACCCGAGTTCGATTCTCAGGATTCACTTGGCATAAGGAATGAATCACTCCCATAAAGCTCTCCTCTACTAGTGAGCCACGCTGACACACATGTGTGCGTATATACACAACCAGTCAGCCAATGTAATTTAAGACAAAACACAAGGTGGAGATATACTTTAGTGTTGGAGTGATTGCCTAGCTTACCCGAGGCCCTCAGGCCCTCAGTTCAGTCTCCAGTAACACACACACACACAGATACACACACAGATACACACACACACAGACACACACACACAGACACACACACACAGATACACACAGACACACAGACACACACACACACACACACACACACACACACACACACACACACGCCTGTCACTTTTGTGCTTGTTCAAACACCAGCCATCAAGTATATTTAGGAAGCTATTTGGTAGATAAAGGAGTATGGGGAGGGAAAACCCTAGGGTGCTGCCATAATTAGCTGTCCTGGGTTTAAGACAGCTGCTGGTCAGACTCCTGGCCCACTAGCTTTGCTTGCTTTGGCTTTTTTCCCTGGGAGCCAGTCATCCTATTTGTGGGTTGTCTATGTTTGCTGATGGACTAGCAATTGTTTGGCTAATAGTATAAAGTCAGAGGACCTTTGAAAAGACCCACATTTTGTTCTAACTTAATATATATATAAATACACAGAACATACCCACCTGTTGTGGGGCCTGGAGATCAGACAGACGTCAGAGGCTTGCTTCAAATTGTGTTACGTGTTGCCTTCATCTGGTCTTTTATTTTCTTTCTTTGTTTCTTAGCTTTTCTAATTTTTTTGAAGATTTATTTATTTATTTTATGTATGAGTGCTCTGTCTGCATGTACACCTGCATATCAGAAGAGGCATCAGCTGGGCGTGGTGGTGCACGCCTTTAATCCCAGCACTCGGATCCCTGTGAGTTCAAGGCCAACTTGGTCTACAGAGGGACTCCAGGACAGCCAAGGCTACACAGGAGTTTTGTCTCAATCAGGGAAAAAAAAAAAAGGCATCAGATTCCAGTATAGATGGCTGTGAGCCACCATGTGGTTGCTGGGAATTGAACTCTGGACCTCTGGAAGAGCAGTCAGTGCTCTTAACCTCTGAGCCATCTCTCCAGCCCTCCTTTTTTTTCCCCCTTCTTTTTTTAGACAGAATTTCTCTACATAGACATGGGTGTCCTGGAACTCACTTTGTAGACCAAGCTGGTCTCAAACTCACAGAAATCCACTAGGTTCTGCCTCCTGAGTGCTGGGATTAAAGGTATGTGTCACCACACCTGACTTTCACCTGGTCTTTCACTTAATTTCCATAAAAAAATAGCTCAAGTTTTGCATTCATTTAGTGTGTTTATGGATTATTTAGTTTAAACCACATCCTCTTATCACCAAAGCCCAGGAACATCTTTAACTTTTATTATACCAAATACAAGCCATCTGTACATTTCAGAGTGATGGACAGGTCACAAAATAAACAGACCTGAACATCCAGGCCTGGGATGCAGACAGGATAAGGAATGGTAGTGGTACACAACGTGTTCTTATTTGAGTTCTCAGGGCAGAACAGCACCTTGCACTCTTAGAAAAGCCTTCCAGGACCTCCTTTGTACATTGTAGAATTTTGTTTTGTTTTGTTTTGTTTTGTTTTGTTTCGATAGAATGTCTCTTTGTATCCTTGGGGGTCCTGGAACTCACAGAAATCTCCCTGCTTCTCTGTCTCCAGAGTTCAAGGATTAAAGGCATGCACCACTATGCCTTGTTTGGTTGTTTTTGAGACAGGGTTTCTCCGTGTAGCTTTGGCTGTCCTGGACTCGCTTTGCAGACCAGGCTGGCCTTAGACTCACAACAATCCACCTTCCTCTGCGTCCTGAGTGCTGGGATTAAAGGTGTGTGCCACCACCGCCTGACTGGCCTTTATTTTTGGAGACAGGGTTTCTCTGTGTAGCCTTGGCTGTCCTGGAGTCACTCTGTGGGCTACCCCAGGCCTGGCTTTGGTTTTGAGATAGGATCTCCTGTGTAGAACTCCCTGTGTAGTTGTAACGACCTTGAACTCCAGATTCTGCCTCTGCCCTCCAGTCCTAGATTATAAACATGCACCAACACACTCCACAATGTGTTGTATTACCAGTAAAAAGTAAGAAGTAAGTGGGGTCCTAGACATCTGGAGGCTGTACTCTGGGTGGCTAGTGAGGTTTAGGGACACCAGGAAGCCATGGTCTGAGGCTGTAGGGGCTAGTGTTATGAGCTTTTCCTGGATGAGACCGCCAGGAAAAAGAGATGGTGACAGGGTCACTTTCTGCTTTTATTCCAAAGCCAAGTTAGCCTAAGGGTTGAGCTTGGCATTAACCCTCAGGCCACCTCTCTGTTCTTTGGCTGTAGAGGTTGAGGTTAATGTTCAGGTCCTGAGAACCTCCTGGAAAGATCTTAAGCTATACCCTGCCCTGTCTTCCTCAGTTCAAGTAGTAGAGTTGGAACAATAAAGTGACTGGCAGCGTTGGCCTAGTCTTGGTGGACAGCTGCTGGAAAGGGACGCCACCTGCAGGGCAACTCAGAAATCCACTGTTCCCAGGTTGTGTAACTTCTGCCCCAAGGCCCTGAAGCGCCTGAGTCAGAGCTCCCAACTGGGATGCAAAGCCCATTTGATGGCAAAGAGGAGGACAGGCCCTGTGTGGGCCCCATAGCAAATGCTGGCGAATATGATGGCAGCTGGGGCAGTGTCCTTCCTCTGACCGGTGAAGTCCAGAGGCAGCCGTGAGCAACCAACCCTCTCGACCGTCAGTGAGAGTGAGGTCATCCAGTCGTGGCTGAGCCTTGCTGATAACACGAGCTAAGGTTCTTTTGTACGGCCAAGCTCCTCTACCTCTGGGGTTCTTGTCATGACGATTGTGTTAATTGGCATTGAGGGCTAGCAGGATTCAGTCTCACAGCCTAAAGGGTGGCTATTAGGTTGGCACCCGCCATATACGGTGCCCCAAAGCCCTTCCCTCCCAGATCTGTGCTAAGCCTGCTTCATATGATCTCCTCACTCATGCAAACGTAGCACCTGTCCAGGAGGGCTGTCTCCATCTCAAGTCCATTCAGCTCTGACTAAGGCACCGTGTGCAAAGTAGGTGTCATGTAGAGATGCTCTCACCCCACCTAACCCTGCTGGTTACCAGAGGGTGGGACCTGTGGTTTGCAGGGCAGTCTGGGCTGCAGGAGGAAAGCTTGTTAGTTATCACAGCCTGCTTAGCCTGCTTCCTTCTGTGTCCTCCCTCACAGGATTCCACACAAGATGCTCAAGTCTAAAGCTGCCAGTCTAGGGCCTGGTAAGAGAAGGCGAGGGATAAACACAGCAATTAGGGCCTCCTTCTATTACATGGATTACGTAGCCTGGTAACTGAACCTCCCTTAGCTCCGGCTGTTTGGGAAGGAAGCGCTGAGGGTTCTTACCTGCTCATCCCTCCCATGTGGATGGAGGGCTTCTGGGCTTTGCTGGTGGCAAGGGTGAACAGGTACTTGAGACACACATAGTCTAGCACTAGGGGTGGTGGGCCAAGGGCTCCTGTGCTCTGTGGGGTCCTAGACACCATCAGCTTCAGCCCATTGAGTCAATTGAGCGGCACCTTCCCAGGAAGCTACATAACATTGTCCTGGAGACGAAGATCTGGAAGCAGTGAGGATGAGGAAGAACAAACCTCTGGGAACAACGTGAGGATGATTGCTTCCTTGTGAGACACCCAGAGCCAGCAAGCCTGGGCATGTTTACCCCAGGGACCTTCCTTCCTGATATGACACAACACAGCGAGCTCTGGTGCTGTCTCCAAGGACTCTTAAGGAAACTGCTGAACTGGCCACTCAACTGAGCCAGGTCTAAAGCTTTCAGAAGAGTCCATAGAGCTGTCAGGAGCGCTATCTACTTAAGTTATCCTTCTTTTAAAGGATTAATTTGTTTTATTTATTTATTTGTTTGTTTGTTTTTGGTTTTTTGGGACAGGGTTTCTCTGTGTAACCCTGGCTGTCCTGGACTCCCTCTGTAGACCAGGCTGGCCTTGACCTCACAGAGATACACCTGCCTCTGCCTCCTGAGTGCTGAGATTAAAGGTGTGCACCACCAACTCCTAATTTTCCTGTCTTTCTGGTTTTTGGTTTTGTATTTGTTTTATTTTTAATCATGTGTGCCTGTGCATGGGTATGTGCAAATAAGCTCAGGTGTCCAAGGAAGTCAGAGGCTTCAGAGCCCCTGGAGCTGAAATTTTGAGCCATTGTGAGCTGCCCCACATAGTAGGAACCAAAGCCTGCTTCTCTAGATCAGCCCATGCTTTTGGCCACTTGCCCCAACCTGAGGGGTTCAACCAAAACTCGGGAGGAAGGTCACCTGTTGAAAAATGCAAGACACAAAGAAGGAGAACAAGTCTGATTGATCAAACTCTCAAACTTTATCAGTCAGGCAGCAGCTTTTATAAGTCAGAAGGCAGGGAAGCATATTGCTATAGCAACCCAGCTCCAGGCTTTTCTCAAAACATAGGGAATTCCAGGCAGGGTCATAATGTCCTGCCACACAAGGTATCTGGCTCCCTCTTTGTCTAGTCTAACTGCTAAACCATAACAGGGTTGCTCCATCTCTTTCTGTCTTTAGTCTAACTGCTGACCCACGACAGGGTCAACTAGTTTCTGGTGAAAGGCAATCTCTAGGAAAAACAGAGACTTAAAGGTGCAGGCTCCGACAAGATGGCTGAACATTGGCCATATGGCCTATTGTCCCCAACAGCCACTGAGCCTTCTCTCTCTCCAACTTTTGCCGTCCCTCTCCTTTTTATTTTATTTTATTTTTTTCTGAGACAGGGTTTTTCTGTATAGCCTTGGCTGTCCTGGACTCACTTTGTAGACCAGGCTAGCCTCGAACTCACAGCGATCTGCCTGCCTCTGCCTCCCAAGTGCTGGGATCAAAGGCGTGCGCCACCACTGCCCGGCTGCCATCCCTCTCCTTGATGTGGCATATACTCCAGGACCTATGGATTCTGTCCAAACAACCTCTTTGTCGAGAAAAGGATAGAAGCCAAGCCAGTTGATTCAGACAGCCCCCTGGATGTTTGTTGAGCTCTGAGCCCCGCAGTGGCATATCTTGCAGAATACAATTACCACCGAGAAACTGGTGTGGCACCTGTGTGGCTCATGTCATCTCTTCATACAGGAAAACGTTGTAAGAATGTAATGTTGGGATCTCTTGCTGCTTAGGCCCCAGTACTCTGCAGTAACGTTGCCCCTTTCTCAGATACTGACTGGCACCGTACTGAGACAGTATCTATGAGTCTGCAATTAACACTTTCTGGTGCCAGTTTCTCTTACGTTGAAAGTGAGTTTACTTCAAATTGGGCATCGCCTTCCCCCATTCCTGCCTAGGAACTGGAGAGCCTAGCTGCAAGCTCCTGCTGTGAACCCTCCCACAACCTCAGAAAGCTTTAAAAATGGGCCTTGCTGGTCCTGGTGGCACATGCCTGTAATCCCAGCACTCGGAAGGCAGAGGCGAGTGAATCTCTGTGAGGCCAGCCTGGTTTACAGAGGGAGCCCAGGACAGCCAGAGCTGTACAGAGAAACCCTGTCTTGGGAAAACAAGAAAACAGGCCTCACTTGTGCTACGTTGGCTGATTCTTCTCTGTAGAGACTCCTCTATGCTGTTTTCCTTGGTGCTGGGGCCTGACCTCTCTCTGTAGCCCCTGCCATGCGGCTGCCTCTCAATCTGTTTGTCCATGGTATTGCTAACTCCTCCAAAAAACTCCCTGGAAACCTTTCTCAGTGTGTCCTTGATGAAGGCTGCTCTCCCCTCCCCTGCCACCATTCCTTCCTCATCATCCGCTTCCCATCTATTGTCTAACGTTTCAGGGATGTTTGGTACAAGGTCAAGTCATAGTGGACATGGATGGCTGGCTCTCTTCTTGCTGCATAGTGGTCTCTAGGGTGATTGCCTCAAGCAAGGGACATTATTATCAGTTCTACAGGACAACACACTGCCATCCTCCATCAGCAATGTGTGAGAGTACTTGGCAACAGTTACAGTTGCTTTTAATTATAGGTGTGGCAAGATGTCATTCTCTTAATGAACATTTCTAACTGGCAATGATATTTATGAGAACCGCCCCCTCCCCTTTTTTTTCTTAAATCTCTCCAAGGTTATTAGCCTGACAGAGACCCATATTCCTGGAGCCTTCTCCTCTTTCACACTGATTAGCCAGTTACATCAAAGTGGATGTGGAGTTCTCACTTCCAATTTATGGTATAAGATATAGTCACCACCTATGTTAGGGATAAAAGTCAGCGGCTGGGCTGGAGAGATGGCTCAGAGGTTAAGAGCACTAACTGTTCTTCCAGAGGTCCTGAGTTCAATTCCCAGCAACCACTATAATGTGATCTGATGCCCTCTTCTGGCCTGCAGGTGTACATGCAAAGCACTGTAAATAAATCTTAAAAAAAAAAAAAAACCAACAGAGGCCATCTTGACTGTGTGTGCTTATTAGAAATAAGTTCTGGGTCACGAAGAAAGAGACACCATTCTAACTGAAGTGTCTGGACAAGGCAAACCACTCCTGATCAAGAGGGTGCTCAGCACACATCAGTACAGGAAGTGAGAAGTGCATTTGGTTTTTATCCTAACTCAGGTGGAGGCCTTACAATCTTATTCAGTTGGCTGGCACGGAAAATATTTGGGGAACAGGAAATGGAGGAAAAGAATCACTGCTCCTAGGGGAACCGTGTCACTGTCCCAGGTCATCACATTCCTAGAATGGAGCCCTGGGCCTTTGTGTAAGCAAAGGTTCTAGTGCGTGGGGAGGATTAAGACATTTGCATAAAAGTCTTAAGAGAAAGTGAATAAGAAGTGTCATCAGCACAAAGCAAATGGTGTCCTGTCCATCTTTCCGTAGGCGTCCTTGGTGACGTTTGATAAACCTGTAGCCAAGAAGCACCAAACACAGGACACTGTCCCATGAGGGACTTGACTGGAGGTGAACAAAGCACTGAAAACCGGAGGGAAAGAAGCCTCCATTCTGGGGCAGTAGGGCTCATATAACTTACTGATAGTTTAACTCTCATAAAGCCAAGATGGGGAACATGTTAGCCAAAAATAGTTCTAAGAGAGTGTCCGAGGCAGGGAGCAACCAACTCCCTCTGGCAGGCCCAGAGGCGCCCCCCACCCTTCTCAATAGTCACAGATCTGATTTCAACTCATTTCTTTCCCAGGTGGGATAAAATGATGCCAAGGTTACGGACGCTCTCATTCCCAGGTTGTACATGGTCTCTAGGCACAACAGCGCCACCTATGGGTGTTAAGCACACCTCCCACTTCTTTGCTTTTCCTGGGTTCACTTTCCCAGCAACAGCTTGTTTCTAGAAGCTGAGGGGCAGTCAAACAGACCCAGATACATTGACAGGTACTCACAATTATAATTGTGGTAAGGCATATAAACTCATCTTTCTATTCTTTTTGTTCTGTTTTGAGACAGGGTTTCTCTGTGCAGCCTTGGCTGTTCTGGACTTGCTTTTGCAGACCAGGCTGGCCTTGAACTCATGGAGATTCACCTGCTTCTGCTACCCTGAGTGCTGGGATTAGAGTAGTGTGCCACCATGCCCAGCTGAACTCATCCTTCTTGGTTTGAGACTTTTTTGTTTGTTTGTTTGTTTTGTTTTGTGTTTTTGTTTTTTGTTTTTTTTTCGAGACAGAGTCTCTTTGTGTTAGGCTTGGCTGTCCTGGACCCGCTTTGTAGACCAGGCTGGCCTCGAACTCACAGAGATCCACCTGCCTCTGCCTCCCTGAGTGCTGGGATTAAAGGCGTGGGCCACCACGCTCGGTTCAGGCCCACAGCTCTTAACACTGAATTATTAGAGCTGCTGAGACTTAGAGTAGAGTTCCAGAGAAGAGTAATCAAGGTGGCCAGTAGAATATTGAGTTGTCTCACCGGCTCTACCAGATCGGAGACACTGAGGTCACGTCAGTATCTAGGAAGCGAGAGGCCTAGAGGAGAGCTAGTGCTTGGCAGCCGCGCTGCCTGAAGGCAGGTCCCGATACCAGGGTGAAAAACCAGTCCCGACACAAAGGCTGACACTCCCTAACCTTTATTCAAAACACAGCCCCGGTGTACACCCTTGTGCCCTCTCCGGATGCTGCCCATTGGTCCAACACCACTTCCGAGAAGATGTAAACTGATGGACTGCATAAAGCACATGGCCTCCTCCTTGTGTCAGGGTGGCACGTCCAAGGTGTATTAGGGAAGCAGCCCAGCTACCTGAGGCCTCCAAAGGGGGAGAGCTCGGGGTGATCAGGTAGCCCAGAGACAGACCCCTAAGCGTTCCACGCGGCGACTTCAGATGCTCGGTGCTCGGTTTAGCGTGGGTGTGGCCTCCCACTTGGGAAGAACAGGAGTCCAAGTCTTCAAGCAGACACTACAGATAAATTAGAGAGTCCAGATGTTTACAAAAGGCTTAATTTGAACTTCGTAAACGTTCACTTTGAGGGCTGGACGTGGTGGCGCACGCTGTGAGTTCGAGGGCAGCCTGGTCTACAAAGTGAGTCCAGGACAGCCAAGGCTACACAGAGAAACCCTGTCTGGGGGGGGGGAGTTCACTTTGAAACGGGGCTAGCCAATCAAACCATTCGTTCTGAATAAGTTTGAAATGCATCTGCTCCATCTCAATCACAAACTAGGGCCAGTTAAATATGCCAAAGGCTTATGTGGCGTTGATGCTCTAGGGAGAGAGAGATCGCAACGAACTCGGAAGTCACAACCCTTATCCGAACGGCCTAGAGCCAGAGGGTGGCCCTCCTAACAAGGACTACGGTGATTGGTCGCCGCTAGGACTATTGGGAAATGTAGTCGTTTCCCGGTCCTCTCCCTCTCCTTAGGTCCAAGTCAACTTGGACTACATTTCCCAAACAGAGCTCCGAGTCCAAACCTGCTACTAGAGAGAATCCCGGACAAAGGCACTTGGGTGAGGGGGCAGTTTGGAGTTGTAGTTTTTTGTCCAAAGCAGAACCAGCCGACGCCTGGGCGGGGGCGGACCAGAGACTACAACTCCCAGATGGCGCTCGTAGGGCGTTCGCTAGGCGGCTCGTACGAAAGAGGAACCCGCCTGGTGTATGGTGAGTGAGGGCCCTGGTCTGATGGAGGTGGCGGCTGCAGCTACAAGATAAGACTCCGGGTAACTTAGACTCCAGGACTGGCGCAAGGCCTAGCGGGACAGTGCCCACCCTGTCTCGCTGCCATTTTGTCAGCGATGTGGCGGTATGGGTGGAGCCGGGAGTGGAGCACGGTGGTTGCACGAATGGACAGATGAAGGGAGGGGAGGTTGAAAGGGAAGAGTGGACCGCCAGTAGCTCGGAGGTGCGCTGGAGCGGAGCAGGACGTGGGAGATGTGGGACTTCCTTTGTCTGTTGGTGTCATGAAACGGCCGAGGTTCTGCCACAGATGAGGACTTTGCTGTGGGACCCACTTGATCAGCGTGTTGCATTTCCTGCCGCATTTAGGCTTTTGGTCTTTGCAGCTCCCCCACCCCGACCCCCCGCAACTCTATTCCTACTGAAGTCTCTACTCGATAAGCCTATTAAATTTAAAGGTATCGAAGTTGGCCCAGTATTTTGTTTTTGCTGTTTTGAGAGGTTCTGGGCAGGTTGCCCCTGCCAGCTTTGGACTTGCTATCATCGTGCTCCTTACGTGAAGCTCTCTTGTCCACGAGCAGCACCTGTCACAGCACCTCTCAAAACTGCCACTCATATTTCTCCATGTTAATTTGGATCTATAAGGTACCTCATTAAAAAAAACAAACAAACAAGCAAACAAAAAACATCGCTTCCAGTCAGGCGTGGTGGCACACACCTTTAATCCTAGCACTCGAGAGGCCGAGGCTGGCAGATCTCTGAGTTCCAAGGCCCAAGGACAGCCAGGGCTACCCAGAAAAAAAACCCTATCTTAAAAAACAAAATAATAATAATGAACGAACATTTCATAGGGGCAGGAGAGATGGCTTAGTGGTTGAGAACGAGGATTGGACAAGAAAACCTGAGTTCTAGTCCCAGTCAGTACTCATGTCTAGGTGCTCACAGCCCACCTGCAGTTCCGATCTCAGGATCCAGCTCCCTCTTGTGGCCTCTACTGGCACCTGCATTTATGTTTATACACACACACACACACACACACACACACACATAATTACCTAATTAAAAATAAATACTTAAAAGAGAAACCCCAACCTAGTGCTGGAGAGGTGACTCAGCAATTAAGAGCACTTGCTGCTCTTGAGTGTGAGCCCTGTGGGTGCTTACAACTATCTGCAACTCCAGTTCCAGGTGATCTGACACCTAGATTAGTCTAAAACCATGAAATCGAAATCCACCTACCTCTGCTTCTGGAGTGGGATTGAAGGATTGTACCAACACTCTGGTGCTTTTTTATTTTTGTAACCCATTGAGTTCAGTTAATGCTGTCTGTTGGAATGTTATTGATCTTACTAGCTTGGTCTTGCACAAGTAGCCATAGCTTCAGTGAATTCATGAGTACAGTGGTGATATGTCCAGGAGACAGCAGGAGACTCTGGCTTTTAGTTTTATTTATTTTTCACTCTCGCTTTTAAATAATTCTTCTTCCTCCTCTTTTTCTTTCTCGAGACAGGGTTTCTCTGTGTAGCCTTGGCTATCCTGGACTCACTTTGTAGACCAAGTTGGCCTGGAACTCACAGTGATCCACCTGCCTGAGTGCTGGGATTACAGGCACTTGGCACTGCGTATCAGTTTTTTCTGTCCCCTCTTCCACAATCTTCCTTGAGCTTTGGGGAGGGGAGGGTTGAAATAGATGTCCTATTTATGACTGAGCACACTCATTTTCAGTTCTTCAACCACCAGATAGATTACCTTATCTATTCATTTGTTGACGCAGGATTTCACTATGTAGACCAGGCTGGCCTTGAACTCACAGAGCTCCTCCTGCCTCTGCCTCCAAAGTGCTGGGATTAAAGGTATGCGCCATGATGCCTGGCCTAGATTACCTTTTAAGGGAGAATATAATAGGATGTGACATTTTAATCTTTGGCACATGTACCCAGACCTGGATATCTGAGAGGTGATAGCATATTTCCTGTTCTAGTATTACCAGGGCAGTGGGAGGTGGTGCCCAACTAACCCTGAGGGACAGATGTACCCTCAGTGGCTCCCAAGGACGCTAGTCTTTGTTTAGCTGTCTAAGGATGAGAATCTATTCAAAAGAAAATTAATTTGAAAGTCATCATCTACATAAAGAGTTTGAGGCCATCCTGAAATACATAACACACACACACACACACACACACACACACACACACACACACACAGAGAGAGAGAGAGAGAGAGAGAGAGAGAGAGAGAGAGAGAGAGAGAGAGAGCGCTATGTGTGATCTGTACGCACATGCTTGTAATTCTAGCACTTGGGAGACAGTCTGGTCTACATAGTGAGTTCCAGGCAAGCTTGGACTTTATAATGAGATCCTTACTCCAAAAAAAAAAAAAAAAAAAAAAGTGCTGGGGAGCTAGCTCATTTAAAGGCACCTGCAGCTGGGTGTGGTGGAGCACACCTTTAATCCCAGCACTCAGGAGGCAGAGGCAGGCAGATTGCTGTGAGTTCGAGGTCAGCCTGGTCTACAGAGTGAGACCAGGACAGCCAGGGCCACACAGAGAAACCTTGTCTCGAAAAACAAACAAACAAAAAAAAGTGCCTGCAGAGCACGCGTGAGGGTCTGCGTTTGTGCCCACAGCACCCACATAAATGTGAGGCGTAGAGACAAGCAGATTCTTGAGCTTAATGACTGTCAGTTTAGCTGAATCAGTGAACTCCAGATTCAATGAAAGAGCCTGTCCCAGCAGGTGGGGCACACCTGTAATCCCAGCCCTTGGGAGGCAGAGATCTCTGGGGAGACCAGCCTGGTCTACAAAGCGAGTCCAGGACAGCCAGGGCTACACAGGGAAACCCTGTCTCAGAACAACCAACCCACCAACAACAACGAACTGTCTGGAAAAGTCGCTGGGTGGGGCCTGGGGAGATGGTTAGAGGCTAAGATGCAGGTGTAACCCTGAGAACGTGAATCCAGGGTCCCAGCCTGAGTGGGGAGAGGGGCATGCTGGCCTTGCAGCAAAAGTGATGCGGTCCAGGTTCAGTGAAAGACCTGTCTCAGGAAATATGGAGGGCTGCCCATGTTTATTCCCAGCATCTGAGCAGCAGAGACAGAAGGAACTGTGAGTTTGAGGCTAGCTGGTCTACATAGCCAGGGTAGCCAGTACTACATAGAGAAACCCCGTCTCCAAAACAAAGGATTGTGGGGTGTGATAGAGGAAGCCACCCATGACCCATCCCTGAGCACCAATGGACCATACACACATGCACCACACACAAAATAAGGTGGAGAGGGATTAAAGGCAGTGCTGACTTCTGGCTTACACACTTCCAAACATGCAGGTACACCACACACAACAGGAACGAACACACAGGTTGTCATTGAGATAGCTCAACAGCTTACGCACAGAGCTGAGTTTAGTTCCCAGGATTCCCATAGTGAGAAGAGAACTGACTCACAAGCTGTCTTCTGACCTCCATGCATGCCATAACACATGTGTATATATACACATAAATAATCAAAAATTATTATTATTATTTTTTTTTTGGTTTTTCGAGACAGGGTCTCTCTGTGTAGCCTTGGCTGTCCTGGACTCACTTTGTAGTCCAGGCTGGCCTCGAACTCACAGTGATCCACCTGCCTCTGCCTCCCGAGTGCTGGGATTAAAGGCGTGCGCCACCACGCCCGGCTAAAAATTTAAAAATTATATACAGAACTGCTGAACCAGTGAAGTGGCTCAGCGAGTAAAGGGGTTTACAGTCAAGTCTGACAACCTGAGTTTGATCTCTGGAACACACATGCTGAATGAAGAGAACTCACTGTTCTCTGACATCCACATACATGCTATCACGTGTTTCGTGGTGTGTGTGCATACTCATGTGCACATGCACAGACACACTAAGTGAATAAGTGCATGTTAAAGAACTGCCATATCTAACTAATTGGAAGACACTTCAATAAGACACGCGTGACTAATGACATGAGGAGATGCCAGCCATCACTAGTCAGGGAAATGCTGACAGCAATAAGATGCCACTATGTGCCCACCAGTACGTTCCAGATACTGGCGGCATGCAAACCCTGTAAGCTCTTCTGCTCTGCTGGTGGGAAAGTGAGGAGGTACCACTGTAGAAAAAGATTTGACAGGTTAAACACACCTCTCTGGTCCATTGCAAATTCCTTGGTATTTACCTATGAGAAATAGGAATACAGGTTCACATAGTGTGTGCTCGGGGATCTATGATTTCCAAAATAGAGCCAGCTCAGGGACCTGACAGTAGGTGATAGGTAAAGGAAGTGAGGTACAGCCACATGACATAGTAATGAGCAGAGCCTGCATAATACATCTAAAGAGCCTTGGTGTGAACGAAAGGAACCATTTATTTATTTATTTATTTATTTATTTATTTATTTGGGTTTTTGAGACAGGGTTTCTCTGTGTAGCCTCGGCTGTGCTGTACTCACTTTAGGCCAGGCTAGCCTCGAATTTACAGTAATCCGCCTGCCTCTCCCTCCCGAGTGCTGGGATTAAAGGTGTGCGCCACCACGCCTGGCGAAAGGAACCATTTATATCATGTTCTATTCATATGAAATTATGGGCTGCTTTGCAGTGACAAGGCCAGCTTGGTTGCCTGGGGCTGTAGGTTGAGGAAGGGGGCCTCATAGAATGCCCCAATACCAGTAGCTTTTTTGGTGCAGTAGTGGTGGTCTCATAGGTACACAATTTTCCCGAGCTCCCGGACTTATTTATTATTTATTTATTTATTTATTCATTCATTCATTCATTCATTCATTTATTATGTATACATTGCTCTGCCTGCTTGTGCCCCTACAGGCCAGAAGAGGACATCAGATCACATTATAGATGGTAGTGAACCACCATGTGGTTGCTGGGAATTGAACTCAGGACCTTTGGAAGAGGAGTCAATGCTCCTAACCACTGAGCCATTTCTCCAGCCCCCCTGACTTACTTATTTTAAGTAGATATGGTTTATTGTGTGGAAATTGTGCTTCAGTAAAGTTGACAAGTAACATAAGGCAGTGTTGATTTGAAATGTTGGACTTCTTTTACTTGACCTGGGCTTGAGCAGAAGGGTTTATTTAACATCTGGGTGTTTTCCTCCAGGGCAGAGAATTATGTTGTTAGGTAAGCAAATCTTAAATTCACAGAACAGTTGAATTTTGATTATATCCTATAGTTGAGGAGTGACCACACTATGATGTGAATATGTCTGTAAGATTTTCTTTCTTTCTTTCTTTCTTTCTTTCTTTCTTTCTTTCTTTCTTTCTTTCTTTCTTAAGATTTGTTATGTATACAGTGCTCTGCCTGCATGTACACTTGTACACCAGAAGAGGGCATCAGATCTCATTATAGATGGTTGTGAGCCACCATGTGGTTGCTGGAAATTGAAGCCAGGACCTCTGGAAGAGCAGACAGTGCTCTTAACCTCTGAACCATTTCTCCAGACCACAAATAAGGACTTTCACAAAGTGGGTGTGTAAGGAGTCCCAGATCTGTGAAAGAATCTTTTTTTAGTTTTTTGAGACAGGGTTTCTCTGTGTTAACTTGGCTGCCCTAGACCCCCTCTTTGTAGACTGGCCCCAAACTCACAGCAATCTGCCTGCCTCTGCCTCCCAAGTGCTTGGATTAAAGGCTTGCTCCTGGCTCTAAGACGTCACACCTTAAATAGAAGAGTTAAATCAAGGACAGAATGTATTTTGGAACTCAGCATGCATTACTGAAACAAAGAAAAAAGCATGTACTGCGTGCCAGAAAGGCTCTGGATAAGGTGTCACAGGTAACTCCCGAGCACTGCCTCTTGCCCCTTGCAGTGTGGGCATTTTCCTGACAGTCCTGGCTTAAACCCAGTATAAAGTGAATTATAGTGGATTCCCTTCCGCTGCTGATAGAACTAGAGCCACGTCATCCTAAAACCCTATGGGTCGTGTAGACCCACATAGTCGCTTCCCTGGGTCCTCGGGCGGGGCCTCTCACTGCCCTAGGTCAGAGAGGAGAGTCCCTTATTTTTAGCCTAAAGCTGAAACTTCTCTGTGTTCTCTCAGGGTTCTTCTACCAAAGTTCAGAATACTATTGTTCCAGAACTGGAGATGCCCAGCTTTGCTGCTATTTCAGTGCTGCAGAGGCCGCTGCTAAGTAAAAAGTCTTCATAGAGGTAACTTATTATTGTTGTTATTGATTATTATTATTATTATTATTATTATTATTATTATTATTATTATTATTTGAGGCAGGATCTCAGGTTGGTGTTGAATTTACTATGTAAACGTACTACTTTTTTTTTTTCCAAGACAGGGTTTCTCTGTGTAGCCTTGGCTGTCCTAGACTCACTCTGTAGACCAGGCTGGCCTTGAATTCACAGCGATCCACCTGCCTCACCTCCTGAGCGCTGCCTGGCTGTAACCGTATGGCTTTTGATCCTCTTGCCTCCAGCTCCCACGTGTTTGGATTACAGATGTGCAGCATCACACAGGTTATATGATAATGAAGATGAAACTTAGGGCTTTGTTCGTGCTGCTCAAGCACTTTCCAACTGAGCTACATCCTTAGTCTTTTAAGAGGTAACTTTAAGAGCTTGGCGTGGTGGCACACGCCTTTAATTCCAGTGCTTGGGAGGCAGAGGCAGGTGGACACTGTGAGTTTGAGGCCAGCCTGGTCTACAAAGCGAGTCCAAAGACAGCCAAGGCTACACAGTGAAACCTTGTCTCAAAAAACAAAAAACAAAAACAAAAAAAATAACAACAACAAGAGGTAAATTTATTGCCAGGTGTGGTGTCGCAGCCTGGTCTACAAAGGCAGTCCAGGATAGCCAAGGCTACACAAAGAAACTGTCTCAGAATTTTAAAAAGGTAACTTTATTGGTTTGTTTAAAGATTTATTTTCATTTTATGTGCTTAGGTCTTTTGCCTGCTTGTACCACACGCATGCAATGCTCTCAGTGGCCTGATCCCATGGAATTGGAGTTACAGACAGCTGCCATGTGGGTGATAGGGATTGAACTCAGGTCCTCTGGAAATGACTCAACTACTCAGCCAGCTCTCCAAAACTGGTTTTGTTTTTTGAGACAGAGTTTCATTATGGCCTGGAACTCACTAGGTAGGCCAAATTGTCCTCAAACTCATAAAGATCCTCCATACCCAGTTAACTTTTTTTTTTTTTTAAAGATTTATTTATGGGGCTGGAAAGATGGCTCAGTGGTTAAGATCACTGGCTGCTCTTCCAGAGGACCCGAGTTCAATTCCCAGCAACCACTTGGCAGCTGACAACTGTCTGTCACCCCAGTTCCAGCAGATCTGACACCCTCATATAGATATGCATGCAGACAAAATACCAATGTACATAAAATAAAAAAATAAAAAAGATTTACTTAAAAATTTAAAAAAGGGCTGGAGAGATGGCTCAGTGGTTAAGAGCACTGACTGCTCTTCCAAAGGACCCAAGTTCAGTTCTCAGCACCCACATGGCAGTTCACATCTGTCTGTAACTCCAAGATCTGAGACTCTCATACAGACATATATGCAGGCATAACACCAATGTACATAAAATAAAATTTTTTTTAAAAATTAAAAAGAAATAAAATAAATAAAAAAAATTTTTAAATTATGTATGCAGTACTCTGTCAGCACATACACCTGCACACCAGCAGAGGGCGTCAGCTCACACTATAGATGGTTGTGAGCCACCATGTGATTGCTGGGATTTAACTTAGTCACGGCCTCTGGGAGAGTAAACAGTGCTCTTAACCCCTGAGCCATCTCTAGCCCCCAGTTAACTTTTTATTCTTGTTTGTTTGTTTTTCAAGACAGGGTTTCTCTGTGTAGCCCTGGCTGTCCTGGATTCACTGTAGACCAGGCTAGCCTCAAATTCAAAGAGATCTCCTTGTCTCTGCCTCCCGAGTACTGAAATGAAATTAAAGGTGTGTACCATCGCTGTCTTGCCAATTTTTTTGTTTTTTTAAAGAGATAACCTTTAGGGGGCTGGATGGATGGCTCAGGGGTTATAATGAGCCTCTTCTGGTGGGCCCACCCACCAGTGGGCAGAACATTGTAGACATAGTAAATAAATAAATTTGAGAGAGAGAGAGAGAGAGAGAGAGAGAGAGAGAGAGAGAGAGAGAGAGAGAGAGAGAGAAAGAAACACCTTTCGGAGCTAGAGAGATGGCTCAGAGATTAAGAGCCCTGGTTGCTCTTTTAGAAGACCTGAGTTCAATTCCAAGCACCTACACAGAAGTTTACAACTGTCTGAAACTGCAGCTTCAGAGCATCCAATGCCCCCTTCTGGCCTCAAGAGTCCAGACACTACTACACAAACATGAGTGCAAGCAAAATGTACATACACATAAAAGGTAAAAAAAAAAATTTCGGGTGCACTGACACAGACTTGTAATCAAAGCACTTTGGGAGGCAGAGGCAGGCAGATCACTGTGAGTTCAAGGCCAGCCTGGTCTACAAAGAGTCCAGGACAGCCAGGGCTACACAGAGAAACCCTGTCTCAAACAAACAAACAGACCAAAAAAACCCTTTTTTTTTTTTTTAAAAAAGAGATTTATTTATTATGTATACAGTGTTCTGCCTGCATATACACCTGCATGCCAGAAGAGGGCACCAGATCTCATTATAGATGGTTGGGAGCCACCTTGTGGTTGCTGGGAAATTGAACTTAGGACCTCTGGAAGAGCAGCCGGTGCCCTTAACCTCTGAGCCATCTCTCCAGCCCCCCAAAAAACCTTTATGGCAAAAAGTATTCTTCAAATCTTATTTTGGACTGATTGATTGATTTATAGGTACCACGTTGTGAGTTAACGTAAGTTTGTTGTAAGAGGGACAGGGAGACTGGAGAGGTGGCTTGTGGTTAGGAGCACTTGATTTTGCAAAGGACCCACGTAGGGTTTCTAGCAACCCAGGTGCCAGCTCATAATTGTCTACAACTCCATCCGTGGATCTGATGCCCTCTTCTAGCCTCTGCAGGCGCTAAGGATACCTGTGATGTACATGCATACATACAGTTAAAACATTCATATACATAAAATAATATTTGAAAAAAATTAAAAGGGATGTAGAGGTGGTTCAGTTGCTTGCCTAGTATGCACAAAGCCTTGGGTTCAAGTCCCCGGCCCTGCGTAAACCAAGCTTGATGTTGCACATCGGTAATCACAGCACTCAGTGGTAGAAGCAGGAGATAAGAGAGATGGAGAGATGACTCAATAGTTAAGAGCACTCGGGAGCACTGGTTGCTCCCTCTGAAGGACCCAGGTTCAATTCCCAGCACCCACATGGCAGCTCACAACCATCTCTAACCCCAGGTCCAGGGGATCTGACACCCTCACACATACATACAAGGAGGCAGAACACCAGTATACATATGCTATAAATAACTAAGAAGAAGAGCACTGGCTAGTCTTCCAGAGGCCTGTGTTCTCTTCCCAGCACTCACATGGCGGCTTGCAACTGCAGCTGTTACAATCTGTAGCTCGAGCTCCAGTAGATCTGATGATCTTTTTTGGCTTCTGCTCATGGAACACAGACAAATATGAGGACATACATCATATACCTAAAAAAGAAATTTTTTTTTCAAGACAGGGTCTCTCTGTGTGGCCTTAGATGTCCTAGAACTCACTCTGTAGACCAGGCTGGCCTAGAACCCAGAGGTTCACCTGTCTCTGCCTCCTAAGTGCTTAGATTAAAGGTGTGTACCACCATTCCTGGCTTGTTATTATTCCTTTTTTCCCCCTTCGGTTTTTTGAGACAGGGTTTCTCTGTGTAGCCTTGGCTGTCCTGGACTTGCTTTGTAGACCAGGCTCGCCTCGAACTGACAGCGATCCACCTGCCTCTGCCTCCCAAGAGCTGGGATTAAAGGTGTGCGCCACCACGCCCGGCTTCACTATTACATTTTTCAGCATGGGTGCTACTCTGGACCATGGTTTTACATCCTCTTGTTTCCCCAGGTTCATAAAGGCAGAACCTGTATCACTGAGGATTCCCACTGAGCCCGTGTTTACCCCCACCCACTAGCTAAGACATGAGGGGGGGCCTCACGGGGACAAGTGTGTGTCTGCGTCCTGGGAAATCAAAGGCACAGTGGTCTTGCTTTCATAATTCTGACAGCATGATGTTTCTGGAAGCAGCACCAGGCCATCCCTCTCGATCAAGGCTTTGCTCACCTGCCTTGATTCCTGAGTTTTGAGTCTTAAAACTATGGTATGTGGCTGGGCGGTGGTGGCACACGCCTTTAATCCCAACACTCGGGAGGCAGAGGCAGGTGGATCGCTGTCAGATCAAGGCCAGCCTGGTCTACAAAGCGAGTCCAGGACAGCCAAGGATACACAGAGAAACCTTGTCTCGAAAAAACAAACATACGAAAAACCTATGGTATGTGGTGGTCAGGCCTATGAGCTCCCCACAGTCCTGTCTCTGCTGACAACTGATCCTCAGGTGATGAGGAGTTGGTATCTGTAGCTCTCGTCCTAGAGGGGCAGGTTAAGGTGCTTTGACTACATCATTGCTTCCCTGAAAAGCTGCCCCACCCTTTCCATTTCAGCCCTACCCTACCTGCTTTAGTCCTGCCCTCCCAGTTATGCCCCTCTCAGCCCCGCCCACCCTTGCCAGTCCCTCCTCCCTGCACACTGTTCTGTCTTGCAGATCTCTCTGTTAGCTCCCCAACATGGCACTGCAGTGTCTCATGCTCCTGGCTGGCCTTCTGATGGGAGGCATGAGCAAGTCCACAGAAAGCAAGGTGGGTAACCCTGTACCCAGTGACAATGGGTCTTTACCCCATAAAAATCTCAGTCTTTGAACTTAGGGCTCACTGAAGGTAGCCTAACCCTAACCCTGGGAGAATCCCCATAGAGTCTATTGCTAGGATTAGAGACCCTTGAACTCTACCTATCACCTGTTTATTCTGCTTTCTAGAAGTTTCTTTGCCAAACCTACTTATTGCTGTAGCTGACCTAGTATCTCTGCAGAGCCACCCTCCAGAGGTACCTGCTCAGTTGTTGCTTACTCAGGAGAGCTGGTGACTGGTAGGCACACATGGTCAAAGCCAGGGACCTCCAGGGGACTGAGCTTTGTTATCTCAAATAGAGGTGCCAGGATTCTGCTCTCCAAGGCAGACAGGATGAGGGCTTCACTGTTTGGGGTGACAGCATGAGAACCTCTTACTGACTTGGCCAAGGGTAACCAGGGGATGGCTTGTGTGCTGGGCCCTGGTTCTTCCCATGGTGGCTGCCCAGCCCCCAGGGCCCCTGTTCCCTCTGTGGAGGTTAAGAAGCAGAACTGACCTACATAATGGATCCTTGTTTTTTTTTTTGTTTGTTTGTTTTTTGGTTTTGTTTTGTTTTTCAATGCAGGATTTCTCTGTGTATCCTTTGCTGTCCTGGTCTTGCTTTGTAGACCAGGCTGGCCTGGAACTCAAAGTAATCCACCTGCCTCTGCCTTCCAAGTGTTGGGATTAAAGGCGTGTGCCAACATGCCCGGCTCTTTTTTAAGATAGAGTTTTTCTGTCTGTCCTGGAACTTGTTCCATAGACCAGGCTAACCTCAAACTCAGACATCCAGAGTATTGGGATTTAAAAGCATGTGCAACTACCCGGCTGGAACGCTGCCTTAAAAACAGAAATGAACAGGGTCAACAAGGTAGCTCTGCAGGTAAGGGGCATGCTGCCAAGCCTGATGCCCCCGAGTTTGTTCCCTGAAACCCACAGTTAAAGGACTCCCAAAAGTTGTCCTCTGACCTCCATGTACATGCCTACATTCACATATACACAACAACAACAACAACAACAACAACAATAATAATAATAATAATAAATAAATCAATAAATCTGAGTTTCATGGCATACGCCTTTAATCCTAGCATCTGGCAGGCAGAAACAGGTGGATCTCTATGAGTTTGAGGCCAGCCTGGTCTACACAGTAAGTTCCAGGACAACCAGAGCTAAAAAATGAAACCCTGCCTCACAATACAACAAACAAACAATAATAAAGTAAAATTTAGAAACTAAGAATAGAGAAAAGAACCGGGTGTGGTGGCGTACACCTTTAATCCCAGCACTCAAGGAAACAGGCAGGCAGAGCTCTATCAGTTCGAGGCCAGCCTGGTCCACAGAGTGAGTCTAGGCCAGCCAAGGCTACACAGAGAAGGCCTGTCTCCAAAGGGAGGGAGGGAGGGAAGGGGCAAACTTAATATGTTTTACATTTCTTGAGAGCTTCTATAAAGAAATAGGGACAGCTGTATATTTATGTTGGGTTTGGGGAGGAAAGTGTGATTGGATGGACGGCATGACCGGATGGTCGGTAACTAGGGGCCTAATCAGGCTGCTGCTCAGATTCGTGTCCCTATGGCTTTGGAGACCATAACTTGCCCTTTCAGCATAGGGAGGGCGCCTCTCTGTGAGGGCCTTAGCCTGTCCTTGCAGGTAAAGGGCAGGAAGGGAGTCAAAGGCTTCCTTTTGAGCTCTCTCCGGTGTCTTACGTATTCTATTTTAGGGCAGTTTGTTATGTGCCACATCATGCCAGGCTGTGCAAGGCCCAGGCCAGTTCACATAAATTCATTAGTTCTTACCCTTCCTGGATTTTGGGAGACTAGATAGTTAGTGTTGGACGCACCTGGTCACCTGACCCTAGAGAGTTTGGGAGTTGTGGGTGATGAGAAAGATAAAGCCCTGTTAGGACCAGTACTGTCCTTGACACAAGCTAGGCCCTTAACCAACCAGTCTCCCTGATGTCTCTCCTCTAGGCCCAGCAACTTGAGTGTTGTGTGGATGTGGTAGACTTCAATGCTACCTGCCCCGGCACAGGGTTATGTGGCCCAGGTAAGCACACCAGTCAGCACACCACCAGCATTCCCAGATGTCTTTTACTCCTCAGCGACAAAATAGCCGGGATAGCACAGGCTGTGGCATTGTGCAAAGGAGGCCTACCTGGGCTTCCTTCTTACGGAGCCTAACCACACCCTTGCTGAGTCCCTACAGGAACCTTTGGGGACTGTTGTTCTGTAAAGAGCTGAGGCACAGGGAAGAGGAGGAGGCTCAGAAGGAGACTAAGCCAGGGTAGTGCTTCTAGGAACTAAGCAGGTTTTTTTGGGTTTTGGTTTTGGTTTTTTCGAGAAAGGAGTTCTCTATGAAACAGCCCTGGCTGTCCTGGCCGTGCATTGTAGACCAGGCTGTTCTCGAACTCACAGAGATCTACCTGCCTCTGCCTCCCAAGTGCTGGGATTAAAGGCGTGCACCACCACCACTAGCTTGAACTGAGCGTTTTTGGATGTATCTTTTTAAAAACACTTTACTTTTTTTTTTTTAATGGATATGAGTGCTCTATTTACACCTGCAGGCCAGAAGAGGGCATTAGATCCCAGTATAGGTGGGTGTGAGCCGCCATGTGGTTGCTGGGAATTGAACCCAGAAGAGCAGACAGTGCTCTTAACTTCTGAACCATATCTCCACCCCCTGGAGGTATCTTTTTAAAGATTTATTTTTTATTTTTTAATTTTTAAACTTTTTTTATTTTTCCAAGACAAGGTTTCTCTATATTATCTTGGCTGTCCTGGACTTTCTTTGTAGGCCAGGCTGGCCTCAAACTCATAGCGATCTGCCTGCCTCTACCTCCCGAGTGCTGGGATTAAAGGCGTGCGCCACTACGCCCAGCTTTATTTTTATTTTATGTGTGAGTGTTTACCTGTGTATGTGTATATTGTGTGTGTGTGTGTGTGTGAGCGCATGCGTGGGTGTGTACCACATGCATACTTGATACCCTCAGAGACCAAAAGAGGGTATAAGATCCTCTAAATCTAGAATTACAGATGACTGAACCTACGTGTGGGTTCTGGGACCCAAACCCAGGTCTTCTTTAAGACTAGCAAGTGTACTTAACAGTTGAGCCATATCTCCAGCACCTATCTTGACCTTGGAGTATCCAGCAATGTCTGGAGGCATTTTTGGTCATCACAACTGGTGCTAAATTAGTCGAGGAGGATGCTTCTATCATCTGGAGGTAGAGGCCAGGGTGCTGTTCGCTAGCCTCAGTGCACAGAGGACAATCCAGCTTCAATGTCAGCATGCCAAAGGTGAGGTCCCTTACCCACCAAAGGTTTTAGGAGGCTATGAAGGTAGCACTTTCTGAAAGCAGCTAACCGAGGTCAGGGCTGGTGAGAGAGGTCAAATAGGGACATCCAGGGGAGGAAGACTGAAGTGAGGTGCCAGGGCCACCACTATCGTGGCCTGTCCTGAGGCAAGAAGTCTTTGTGGAAAAAGATGATCAGTCTTGGGTGGGTGACTCTGGGCTGCTGTTTATTTAGACTAGAATGGCCCAGAGCTAGAATGAGCTGATGTCTCGCTTAGACCACTTATTCATTACTGGTAATACTATCTCTGCCACCACAGGAATGCTTTTTTCTCCCCTCAACCCACCTATTCAAATCAGATGTTAGAAAACATTCATTATTAAGGTCCAGTGACCTATGGTTTAGCTCTACGTATTGGCCACTATCCAGCTTTGGCATCTAGTGCCCAGTCAGTGCATATAGAACATGTCTGCTCATCTTCTGTGTTGGGGATATTAGAAGGAAAGATATGCCCTGACCAGGTGGGAAACAGTTATCCACAAGTCACTAGCCAGTACAGGCTGGGTCACCCCAAGCATGAAGGTGTGGCTTTGGTCAATACATGTCTGGGATAGAAATTTGTCTTGATCCTGCTACAGAGACCCTGGGAAATGGCACAGGGACAACAAACAAACCTATGTACACCTGCCCCTGTGTTGAGGCCCAGTGAGGGTACACTGCTATGCTTAGGAGCTACCCTGATACACGGTGGGCAGCTACCTTGTATCCTGGAGGAAGTGATTCTGGTAGGTAGGCTCGACCTTCACATAGTACCTGTTAGTTTTAGGTTTGCACAGTCTCCTGAGGCATCCAGTAAAATGACTGCCTTAGTGACAGGCATCCACAGGAACTTGGTTGTGAGCGCTATACTTCCTGTTGAGTTTATTTCTTTTTCTGGAATTTTGCCTGTACCCCACACATTCCCACAGCACGTTAGTGTTCCTGGGTTGAAAATGACCAATTCACAATACAGAAAAGTTTGCATAAGACAGTGAGATGAGCCGGGCGTGGTGGCGCATGCCTTTAATCCCAGCACTTAGGAGGCAGAGGCAGGCGGATCGCTGTGAGTTCAAGGCCAGCCTGGTCTACAAAGCGAGTCCAGGACAGCCAAGGCTACACAGAGAAACCCTGTCTCGAAAAACAAAAAACAAACAAACAAACAAAAAAAAAAAAGACAGTGAGATGACCTTGACTTACTTTGGCTGAAAAACCCTGTCTCCTGGTGCAGGTTGCTACAGGCACTGGAATGCAGATGGGAGTGCTAGCTGTGTCCGGTGCTGGAATGGGACCCTCCCGACATACAACGGCTCTGAGTGCAGAATTCGTATGTCTTCTTCAAGCTATCTGCCCCTGCTCCCCCATACTTCACAGGGGTCCTCATGTCCAATTTGGGGAGAAACCGAGGGAACCACTGTACTTGTCCTCTCCAACAGTGAGGACAGTACTCACTTTCCCAAGAGTATTGTCTGTCAGTGAGCAGCCCCTTGGATCCTCTCAGAGTGCTCTGTTCACTGAGGACAGCTGTGGGTGAGACCGCTCCTTGCTTTCTCATCTCTAACTGAGACGTCCCTTTAGGACTATATGTGGGGGCCTCAGTCCATGGCCCTGGGTCTCAGGCATGGCCTGGGCCTCCTCTCAGTTCTGCTCTCCCACAGTCACTGGCCGGGGCACGCAGTTTCCCATGAACAGAAGCTCAGGGACACCTGGACAGCCACATTTTGGTAAGTCTCTTAGCTAATAGATCCAGAACTGTGCCTCTGCCTGGGACCCAGGCCTGGGGCACATCATTAGGGCTGGTACAGGCAGGAGTGCCAATCCTGAAGTTAAGTATTTTCTTCAAGGAACTGTGGTCAAGAAAAAGGTCTGGCGGGAGTCCAGCATCCCCTGGGGATGGAGTTATTTGGCTTGTGTGTGGACACGTGTGGGGATGCCACGGGAGGAAGACACTTCATGGTCTCCAAAGAGCTTCAGTTAATAGCAGCCCTCACTGCTGCCTATTTATGCTTAGCCTTTGCCTCATTCCGGGTCCGCTGTGACGCCCAGGCTGCTAGGATTGCGCTGCCCCATCCCAACTTGCTACTGTAGGATGTAGGCCTCTGTGAGGCTGCAAACGCACAGGCATACCTCCTGATCGTTGTCAAGAGGCCCACCTTAAGGAGGGCTGGGGAGTAAAGGGTGGAGGGATGTGTCTGGAGAAGCAGCGTGGCCAGGAAAGCAGGACAAAGGATGGCCTGGTGCTGCCAGAGAGAATGTCAAAGGCAGAGGAGCCGCATAGGTCAGGGAGCTGGGTTGAGCTCCAGCACAAGCCTGCCTTTTCTGAGGTGACTGAGTCACTTCAGGGACACATCATCCTGAGATGAACTCATCCTGCGTTAGTGGTGGATCCAGACAGGTGCAGTGGTGCTCGCCTGTAATCCCAGCACTCAGGAGGCAGAGGCAGGCGGGTCTCTTTGAGTTCGAGGCCAGCCTGTTCTGCAAAGAGAGTCCAGGACAGCCAGGGCTACACAGAGAAACTCTGTCTTGAAAAAAAAAAATAGTGATGGATCCTAGGCTTGGAGTCCTATTTTTCTTTTCTTTCTTGCTTTTTTTTTTCAAGACAGGGTTTTTCTGTGTAGCTCTGGCTGACCTGGAACTTACTCTGTAGACCAGGCTGGCCTCAAACTTAGAGATCTGCCTGCCTCTGCCTCTGCCTCTGCCTCTGCCTCTGCCTCTGCCTCTGCCTCTGCCTCTGCCTCTGCCCCTGCCTCTGCCTCCTAAGCACTGGGATTAAAGATGTGTGCTGCTGCCACCGGTTTGGAGTCCTATTCTGAGAACTCTCAGTCCTTCTGAGAGGTCTTAGAACATATCCCTCCTCTCAACTAGAAATTGCACTTGCACTCCAAAAAGGTGCTATTCTCACCAGTGGAAGCCAGTTATATAGAGTAATGGTGTAAGGAAATGACCTCCCATGGCAGTTAGGACTGTTCTGTCATCTACCTGCTCCTTAGTATGTGTTGACCCCAAACAAATGGGGATGAGCAGGAGGCAACTGCATGCATCAGAAGTGAGGAGTGGCAGAAGTGTCTGCTGCCAAGGGTGGAGGCTCTGACTCTCCTCCAAGAAGCTGAGGCCAGTCTAATGGAGAGAGCCCAGGACCTGATACTTGTGGAGCCTGGAATTAACCTAGGTCAGGAAACAGTAGGCAATACGATATCCCCTATCTTATGGCTAGGTGTGTTGGCCTGTGGAGAAGCCTAAGGACAGAGCCCTCGCTCTGACCTATGGCTAGCACCTAGTAGGGCCTCAAGTATGTTTAGGGAATGGTAGCCCCAAGGGTTAAGCAAGGAGTACTGGACAGCTATCTCCTAAGACTCGGGCTTTCCTGGCAGCTTTTGATTTGTCTGCAGGGGGTCCTCATGTGGCAGCTTCCCTCTTCCTGGGGACACTCTTCATCAGCTCATGCCTCATCCTCTCTGTGGCTGGGTTCTTCTACCTCAAGCGCTCCAGTAAGCTTCCTCAGGTTTTCTACAGGAAGAACAGAGGTACTTCCATCCGCCTGGCTTCAGGGTTGGTTACTGTCCAGAGTCTGTCCCCAGGCAGGGCCTTGGGGGTCCCCAGCAGGTACAGAGCAGGCACGGGGACTCCACTGTGCCCACACTCACCAACACCCTCAGATGCTGTTATAGCTGAGAATGTGTGGTGGGGCCCTGCTGCTTAGCGTTCCCCAGGTAAGAAGTGTGGCTGAGCAGCTGTCCAGGCTCAGGGTGCTCGGGGCACACAGAGCTGAGACAGCTGCTGGGCAGCAGGGTGACATATGCCTTTTTCTTCCCCAGCCCCTGCCCTACAGCCTGGTGAAACAGTAAGTAACCTGCCCAACTAGGCTGAGCAACCAGGGTTGAGCACCTCTGCCAGGCCATCCAAGTCTCATTCTGCCCTTCTCTTTTCAAGGCTGCAATGGTCCCTCTGCCACAGTCTTCAGGTACAGGCTGCAGCATGTTATGGGAGTCGGGTGGGAGGGTCTTACTGTGGACATCTTCAAAGCCTGTGTGATGGTTTTCTCAAAGATATAAAGGTCCCTCTCTGGGACCCGCCTTGCCTTCACTCATTCTAAGTAGACTGTTGGATAAGGCAGGGATGAGGACAGGTGCTCAGCAGGCACTGCTGCTCTTCCTTCTCATCAGCGTGCATGGTTCCCATGCTGTGTCTCCTGCAGCCATGTCTAAGTCTGGCTGTTTGAAAGCTGCAAGGAACAGGTTGGATCTTAAGCTTTTCCCTGCCAGGCCCATCTGGGCAGTGATAACCCATTACATAGAAGAGGAAGCCATGGCTGGTCCACAGTCATACAGCTACAAGCCCCAGAGAAGATTTACTTAACTGCTTTCCCCACCTCATTGTCTCGCTGCGCAAGGGCTTAGAATAGAGAACCAGTGACAGTGTTTCTCTCTTTTGAAGATAAAGTAGTTCCTTAATGAAGTTAGACATGCCTTGTTCCAATTAATACCTGTCTCAAGTTCTCCAAAGCAGCCTCCTCCCTGAGGACCTTACAGGTGTTGTCAGTGACCTGTACCACACAGCAACACACACACACTGGCCTCTTTAAGAAAACTATATCCCTTGATAGTTGTTGAAGCCGGAAGTTAGAAATTAAGATGTGAGGGTGAGAGACATGTATTCCAAGGCCTGGTGGATGGGGAATCCCTTGTGTCTCTTCCAGCTCCTAGGATCTCATACCTCCTGTGGCTTGTGGCCATACCAGCCATGTCTCTCTCTCCCTGTAGAGAGGGTACTAATTGGGTTCTAAGTCCACCTGATTAATCTAGGGTGATCTCACCTCCTATCCTAAATTACATCTGCACAGGCCTTTTCAAATGAGGCTTATAGCCGGGTGGTGGTGGCGCACGCCTTTAATCCCAGCATGCGGGAGGCAGAGGCAGGCGGATCACTTTGAGTTTGAGGCCAGCCTGGTCTACAGAGTCCAGGACAGCCAAGGCTACACAGAGAAACCCTATCTCAAAAAACAATCAATCAAACGAGGGTTGTGTTCATGGGCTTCAAAGCTCAGTGTGGTTCCGTCTTTAGAGGTTGCGTCCAACTCCCTGTGGTGCATAATGCAGGTATGGTTTGTGCTTTTGTCTTAAAGAATAGCTGTGCTATGGTCCAGGGCCTGGGGTCTGATAGGAAATAGCTGAGCTCATGGAGCCTCCATCAGAAGAAACTGTCTTTGTACAGTGTAGCCTGACGAGCTTCATTTTCTTGTTAAAATAAACACCATGTATGGGCTTTGTGCCCGTTGGCTGTTGACTGTGCTCCTGAGAGCCAACAGTGCAGGCAAAGACCTCAACTTACCTGGTAGTCTCTGACTCAGCTTGTCTCTGACCCCATTTCAGTGAGGAAGCCGAGGTACATCAGGCGTGAGCTGCATCCAGACAAGACTAAGGATCCATCTGCCTTCTCCACAGTGGAGGCCCACATCAGCAACGTCTGACTTCTAGAGGTCAACTGAGACTTCACAGTAGAGACCCAAGGCTCCACTCCAGTGAGCTTAATACACAAAGGGTCTTAAAATAGGCCAAAATTGGCTCTCAGTGACAGGCATAAACAGATGCTAGGGGGAGCCACCCTCCATGCCGTGAGTTCCTCACTGGATGGTTTCACAGGAGTAACCATTTGTTTATGAGACCCAAGGACTCAAGAGCAAGAAGTCATGTGGAGTCTGGGCCCCTTAGGAGTCACAACAAGGTTCCAGCATCTGTAACAGCTACAACACAGACCTGATCCAAATGGTCAAAACTTCTGGAGCCCGTAGTAGACAGGGCTCTCTCATCACCAAGCTGAGAAGAGTGAAACCAAGATCCTGACAGTGGAGAAAACACAACCTGGAAACTGGTACCAGAGATAGGCTGCTCCAGCGTCTACCTGCTAATTTACCTGCTGACCTCAAGGCACACATTTCTGAGAGTTGCAGAATGGAGTGTCCTGGGTTTCCTGATTCCAGAGGCCAGCAGAGCCTTGTCTCCCAGGGATAGACTGCTGTCCTTTCAGGCTGAGCATGCAAAGTAAAATGTTTGCCCATGGGGCCTCCATCTCTGAACACTTGAGGTCACTGGGCTTGTGAGGTCATGTTGGTCAGTGGCCCTTTCTTTGCTGTTCCAAGCCTCCAGGAGCAGTGCCTGTGAGCTGCTAGTGTGGCTGGTAGTATTGGCCATGTGCTCCTGTGGCAGCAGGTGTCCTGCTAACCAGTGCCACCTCTGTGTGGGCCAAGGGTGTCTAGCATCTTCAACACCAGGCACACAACTGAGGTTACTAACAGTGGGACGCGGTTGCTTTCCCAGACGTGAACCAGTGGCTCAGGTAACAGCAGTGATTTAAGGTTAGACCAATTAAACTAAACTAGATCTTCTCTCCTCTCGCTTTATTGTCCCAAGGGTCAGGTACTCAGTGTGTGGGAGCCGTCTCCTCCATTGCCACCTTCAGGGGACAGGGAACCAGGGAGGTGAGGGTCCAGACCATGTTGTCTGCTGGGACTGGCTGTACAGCACAACCCACCCCTTCGTGTCTGACCAGAGCCTGCACCACATGTAGCTCCTCCCACTTCAGGGCACCGTCTTGCATGAGAAGACGACCCCAGCTCCTTAATATTGAGGTAGAAGGTGCCAGTCAGGCATGGCATAGTCAGTCAGATAAGACTCCGGATGCATCACTAGGCTTTGTGGGGGCCACTGCCAGTTTATAGATTTAAGTCACCCTTGGGAAAGGCAGGACCCTCCTCCCTGGCCGCCTGGGTCCAGCCTAGTCGTCCCGTGTGGAGCTGTCTGCTGCTGACTAGTGGCAGAACTGGGTAAGGAGTGCAAAAGGAGGCTCGGGGATTCTGCAAGTTCTCCATGGTGGTTTGAACAAGAATCCCACCCACACCCCAGGCTTATATACTTGGATGCTTAGTCATCAGGGAATGGCACTATTTGAGAGGGCCCAGTGGCTTCCTCTTCCTGCTGTCCAAACATGGATGTGTGGATGTGGAAGGCTCGGCTCCTCCTCCAGCTCCATGTCTGCATATGCACTGCCATGCTGGTAGTGGACCAAATCTCCAAAACAGTAAGCAAGCCCCAATTAAATGCTTTTTTAAAAAATAAGTTGCTGAGATCATGATGTCTCTTTACAGCAGCAGAACACTAAGACCCTGCCCTTGCTGTGTAACTTCTATAGGTCTCTGTGCACTAACTAGAGGGCTATGGCCCAAGACATCTGTAGAAACTGGAGATGAGTTTCTTGCCTGAGGCATCCAAAGAGCATCCCTCTGCCCTTGGCCATGTTTCAGAAAAGTGCTGGGGAGTGAGATCCTGTCAGGCTAAAATGTAGGTTTCCAGGGCCAGATCCCTTGTTCTGAGAGACAGGATGTGGGGTAGCTTGACACTCGGCCTACTGCAGGGTTCGGTGCTCTAGGCAGCATGAAGCACCTCCAGGGTTACAGCTCCCCAGTATGATTTCTAAAGAAGAGTGGAAAGGGATGCTGATAGCACCAAGGGAAGGCAGCATACAAAGTGGCTTCCTGGGGTCACAGATGGTTCCTCACCCAGCACGTCTTGAGTAGCTAGTGCCCATGCACTCCAAAGTGGAAACCCCAGATTATTCCGGCCGCTTCCATGTGCCTCCTGGTGCCTGGCACAATGGAGGCGCATAATGGTCAGCAGAAATGAAGGGCTTAAGGCTGAGAGCCTAGCCAGGCATGGTAGCGCACACCTTTAATCCCAGCACTCAGGAGGCAGAGGCAGGCGGATCTCTGTGAGTTCCAGGCCAGCCTGGTCTACAAAGTTAGTCCAGGACAGCCAAGGCTACACAGAGAAACCCTGTCTTGAAGAACAAAAAGACTTGAGAACCAAACAAAGTCCTGGTCCTAAAAGGCCTCATGCGCTAGAGCCATACCTTGTTTCTCAACGGTGCATCGTCAGACACTTGCAGCCAGGTCCATAGCCTTGGTAGTGAGGACTGTAGTCAGGGTAGGTTTTGGGGTACTGCTGAGAGAGTGTGACCACTTTGGTACAAGGATGGGGTCAGAAAGGGCTTCAACCAAAGACGGAGCTCCTAGGGCTGTGGAACCCAGAGTGAGGAGATAGGAAATAAGGTTGGCTTGTGGGCCATGCTAACATAAATGCACACATGTGCTCCATGGTGGTGGTATATTGATGCGCACACCCACACAGTCACTTGCTTGGCAGTTGCTGCTACTTTGCTGCTGGTTAAGATAGGGTCAAGACGCACCCTACTTACTGCTGTGTGTAGTCTGAGTGTTTTTTATACTGGCTGGGGCTCCTGCAAGTCCTGGCTCCTCTGCCAGCTGGGAGTTGACTTCCCCTGAGGTCAGGCTTGGGAGAAGGCCCAGGCTGTGAGAGGCGTGATAGATTCCTAAGGCCTCACAGCACACTTGCCTCTGGACATTGACAATTCACTGGGTGGCCTTGGTGACCTCAGAGCTTGGGTATTCATTCCCAGGAGCCCTCTGAAGATTGTTCCCAGAACATCTGGGACTCCAGCTTCCTAGAGGCAGCATGTGACACAGAGTCATACGCTACACAGATCTTGGGCTGGGCCCTTAGCAGCTTTCCCTCCGTGGCACCCTCATGCCCTCTGTAGTCCTGGATCCCCTCATCCAAGGCGCCCAGCCCCCTCCTTAGATCTTAGTTACCATCTCCTCTCTGGTCCTTCATTTTCTCTCAAGCCCCTGCTTCCCTGGGCCCTGTTTTTGGTTCCTAGTACTCACAGAATTAGGCAGGGGAGCTCCTTCCAGAGCTCAGGCTCCTTCCTCCGGTAGGACCTTGTCCCCAGGCTCCCACAATCCCCATATTTTAGCTCCCTTGAAAGTTGCCCTTGAGCATAAGAATATTTAGAAGCAAAACTGTGGCAGCGTCTGGGAGTCTGGACCACTGGGTAGCCAATGAGTACCTGCAGGTAGGAGTACCTAAGCTCAGTACTTCCACCAAGATGAGGTCCCTTCCAGCAACATGCCCTCCCCACAGGCCTATGTGTGAGCTCCTGTCTCAGAACCCTACAATTCACTGTGCCAGAGGACAACTAAACTCAGGGACAGGGAAGAACCTGGCCTGACCAAAGTGGGTGGGGAAAAGAAATGCCCACCGGGGTTATTGAGTCTAGTCAGCAAGGATGTCTCAGTCCAGTGGGCCTGGAGCTGCCTATCATTCAGTCCCCAGACCCATCCCATTCCAGTGTGGCACTCCCTGCCCCAACCTTACATGCCCCTTGGCCACCAATTCATAATTCTACTGTGTCACCTGGCCGAAGGTTCTTGAGACCCTATCTTTCCAAGCGCCCCTGAAGGTAGGGGCTTCCTTCCTGAAGTGTGAACAAATGGTACCCAGGCAGTACTCACAATCCATTGGGGCTAGCCCGGGTCCCTAATATTCTTAACTGACTCCAACACCTTGGCTGTGGTCCAGGCCTGCCTAACCCTGACCTTGCACCCCTACTTCCAATTTTCCAAACGCATCAGCGGCAGCAGATAGGGCTTTGCGTGAAGCAATTGTGAGGTGAAAGAAGAAGAGGTAGGACATTGGTGGGCACAGGTGGGGACAGGGCAGAAGGGGCAAACTGGGCTGTGTCTGAGAGTACACGAGGCTCAGCGAAGGGTCTCTGCTGAGCGCACTTGCTTTCCAAAGGAAAGGGGCTTTGAGTATCTGAGCATCTACTCAGTCTGGACCAGGGGCCTGTGCTGATCCTAGATGAATCCTGGCTCTAACCCTTCCCCTGGATCCCCACCCATTCTGAGCCTGCCAGGGAAGAGGACTAGCCAATCTCTGATGTTCATGCCGTTCAAAGCCACACCCCCAGCCACCATGACTTGGAGGGTATAAATAACCCCGTTTCAAAGCTCATGGCCTGAGAATTCATACCTGTCTCAGTCAGGCAGCTCCTGGATGAACACAGGCGCCACACCTCCCATTCCTACATACGCACAGAAGAGGTGCGCCAGCCAGACCGGTGCCACAAGAAGGCTGTTGGCTGCTAGCCTGTGGAGGAACACCTGCCAGGTGGAGCAGAGGCTAGGCTGGACCCGGAGGAGGGGGAACAGGCTCTTCTAGAGCCAGTCAGCCTAGAGACGCAGAGCTTTGCCGTTGCCAGTGGAGAGGATCATGCCAAGGAACTGCTGACCCCAGCTACCAGGTAAGGCCAGCTCAGCCTGTCCTCACCTTTTGCCTATGCAGTCTCAGGGTGAGGCCCCTTCATGGAAGGTGAGGCCTGGTGCCAAGGAACCAGTCCTGTGAGCAGCACCGGTCAGGAGAGGATAGACCCAAGGTCCTCTCAGACTTTGCCAAGACCACTGCTGCTTCCAGGAAGTGGTGACATCGCATGCACGAAGGTTGGGCCCTCATGATGTCACAGTGATGTCAGATGATTCACGTAGACCCAGCGATGACCCAGCAATCTTTCAGCCATTCTATGCACTCATGGAGCTGACCAATGAAACAGGGAGAAGGGTCATCTCTGTTGTCGCTGCTGGGATCCATGAGTTTTAAGGCCAAGGCTTTTGTAGTTAGTATTCTCTGGTCTGAATGCCTATGTCTTCTGAGGTGTAGTCCTGGCCCAGGGGAGGTAAGCAAACAGTACTAAGTGGTCAGCGGTTTCTAGGATTCCTCTCAGGGAAGTGGGGTGAGCTGTCAAGAAAGAAGGCCTGGATCTTCTACATTCCACCTTCTTGAGAGGCAGCCGTGTGACTAATATTGGCAGAACAGGGCACAGGTGTCCTCTGGCTACTGGCTAAGGAGCATTTTTGATCCCTGGTCTCTGGCACTGCTCCTTCTCCTTTCCAAACAAGCTGGTCCCAGATTCCAGACTACAGTCGTTCAAAAACTTCTTGGGCCTCAACTAAGGCCCTTCCTGTTTCTTAGAGCTTTATGGGCCCAGCTGCTCGCCCAAAGACCCCAGAATCCTTACACAGCTGCCTGGAACTCAGATGTATGCCATGCAAACCAAGGCCCACACCAGGGTCAAGTTCAAACCCCTTCCACCTGATCCAGAGCCACAGGTAGCTCACGCTACCTGGTCATGGCCCAGCTTCCAATTGGCACTGGTCCAGAAGACCCTGCTTAAGTCACTCCACCTTGGAGATGCTTTTTTCATATGGAGGAGCTGTTATGATTATTCTGTGGCATGGGTTCAGCCTTGCAAAACACAGACATAAGTAGTAGCTACAGTGGGCCACTCTCGTGACCCACGTGGGGAAGGATGGACAATCGGTGTCCAGCCATCAGTGTTGACAGCCCCTAGCACTTGGCCTCTATTTTTGAAATCCATCTGGACTGTCCATGCCTAGGGCTTGGTACTCTTGACTTTGTAATAAATGGAAGAGGACAGGTTACTGTTTGGACATGGGTGGAATTTTGAAAGTACATACATGTGGTTAGTGCCCTTCACTGGAATCTTTTTTTTAAAGATTTATTTATTTGTGATGTTTATAATGTTTGCCTGTGTGTACACCTCCACACCAGAAGATCTCAGTATAGGTGGTTGTGAGTCACCATGTGGTTGCTGGGAATTGAACTCAGGACCTTTGGAAGAGCAGCCAGTGCTCTTTTTTTAAAAATATTTTATTTAATTTTAATTTATGTGCATGTGTTGGTGTAGGGGTGTCAGGTCTTGGAGTTACAGATAGCTGTGAGCTGCCATGTGGGTGCTGGGAATTGAACCAGGGTCCTTTGGAAGAGCAGGCAGTGCTCTTAACCTCTGAGCCATCTCTCTAGCCTGCTTCACTGGAATCTTTGGGTCTGATGCTGGGTAAGAAAAGAGTGTGATGACTGGCTGACCTTTCAGGAAAAGGGCATCTCATAATGTCTGGTCTCTGTTCCACAGCTAATAATTATGTCATCGGTCCAGCGGTTATGGCACACAGCTATGCTACCCCACCGCCAGAGCAGCCCCACAGGCACAGTGCCCAAGTCCCCCGCCTCAGTTGGCAGCCCCAGGTCCCCTGGTACTCCTGGCTCAGAGAGGGTGGCCTCCCCACTGGAATGTTCCATCTGCTTCTCAGGCTACGACAACATCTTCAAGACACCCAAGGAGCTTTCCTGTTCTCATGTCTTTTGCCTTGAGTGTTTGGCTAGGCTGGCAGCTGCCCAGCCTGCAGGCGGTCCTGGCAGAGACGCTGTGCCCTGCCCATTCTGCCGGCAGCCCACCACTGTGCCTGCTGCTGGGGCTCCTGCACTGCGCACCAGTCGTCAGCTACAGGCCAAGATGCCAGCACACCTACAGAAGGAGGAGCCTGTGTGGCTTGAGGGCACCAAACTGTGCTGTCGCCCCTTGCCCACCGCTTCTGGCCAAGAGGCCAGTGGCTTTGTGAGTGTGGATGTCGGCTTGAACAAACCAGCTGAGCCTATCCTACCAGTACCTGTTGAGAACCCTGCACCCCGCCGAAGCCGTTTGGCCCGCTGTTGGGCACGCTTTGCTGACTGGCGTCGTGTAGCTCTGGTTTCTGTGCTGTTGCTGGTCCTCTTTTGTGTGGTACTCTGGCCTGTGCAGTGTGCGCTCAAAACTGGAAATCTGCACTGCCTTAACCGGCCACCTACAGCCACTGCCACTGCCACCGCCACCACCAATGCCCTCACCCTTGGGCCCCTAGCCAACAACTAAGGTCACCACTTGGGCAAGGCCAGCTAGTCCACCAGCTTCGTGGATGGGTCTCTGACCCACTGAGGTCAAGAACCCAGCAGCTTTAGATGTTAGTTGAGTTGCCCCCCCCCCAGAACCTGATATAGGACACATATGTGTCCCTCACTCTCCACGACTAAGTGCCAGTGGGGGGCAAAATGGTCCTCAAAGCCTCTATGAACTACAGGTTTGTAGAAACTGCCCTGGGACCAGCATACAGATGAGGAAAGGAACCTAGGAATGTCTGGCCAGGCCTTTGGCCTCCCGACATTGCCAAAACAGCAGAAATTTGCCATCCTTTCTTTTTATCAGGGCCCTCCCCAGTTCCTTCTCTGGGAAGGGCTGGACCCTCCCGCTTGATGGGGATGCTGAGCAGCTAGTTTTCTGATTAAGAGTGAAAACAAAAAGGCAGGACACTTGCTCATACCACAGCAGGACCTTGCCAGCTATCCCTGGCCATTGTGAATTGTACATTTTAAAATAAATAATTTTGTATAAATGTTGTTTCTCTGTGTACCCCTCAATCTCCCACCGTTCAGTTTGTCCTGTTAGAAAGTCTCCCACCCCACATCCTCGCAATGAAGCCTCCCTCCACTCAAGTAACCTAACTGGATCACAGTGGGAGTGGGAGTGGGAGGGGGCGGGAACTGACACTCGTCTTTCCTGGCTTCACAAGGGCGGTGGTAACTCCTGACTTGCCTGTAAACCAACACCATGAAGCTGTGAACCAGTAGGTAGCCTGAAAAACCTACAGACCACAGGGCCCTTCCAACAGATCCCCAGTCTTCTCCAGGCCAGCCTGGATACGGAAACAGCAAAGTTTAGTGTCATGAGGGCCCTGTCCACCTCACAGCCATGCAGGTTCTGCCGCTAGCCCTAGGAATCCTGTACTACCTACCAGGTGAGTATGGCCAGGAGAGCCCAGGCCGTTTCCAGCTTGAGCTGGTTTCAGCCTCCTCACCGCTGACTCCCCAGCCAAGGTTCTTCCTGTCCTAGCCAGCCGTGCCTTTGCCTAGGGCAGGGAGTTGGTTTAGAGAGGTGCTAGCTGGGCCTATCTTTGGGGGACTCCCTCACACCCCTGGCACCAATGCCAAAGACACTGAACTGAGAATTTCACTGAAGATGCTACAAAGCCACAGGCCATCTGTGATGGGTAAAGGATCTTCTATGTCCCGTGAGGTTGTGACATTGCACCCTGTCACACTTAGTGATGCATACATTGGAGCTACACCCGTGTCACTGGCGGAGCCAGGCATGTGAGAATGCTTACATGGTCACATGGGCATATCACATGTGTCTTCATTCCACAAGCCTTATCCATTGTGGCCAAGACAATCCTGAATCATCAGAGGGACCAGATCCCAGACCATCCTGAAGTGGGTAGTGTTAAAGGACAGGACACAAGGAAGCTGGACTAAAGTACACGGCAAGCCAGGCTCAGACTACCCCTATCCTTGTCACTGAGGTCATACACAGGACCATGCGGAGTGGCTGGAATTGTGGCACACACAAATTCACATAGAGTCACTTGTCAGAGTCCTGCAACCACATTTTAGCTGGATGCGAGGAACCGGGCCAGGCCACTGGGATCTTCAAATGCCCCTTCCGTTGCTGGAACTCAGGCCTAGCTAGACCGAGGCAGACTCCTGGATGTCTTCCACAACTCCAGTCATGGTCAGTCAGCAAAGTGGCCCTTCAGGGAAATACAGGGAGAGGCTCTCCTACCCCTGGGGTGTCCCGGGGTTCCTCCACCTGTGGCGGTTCTTCTGGTACCCGGTCCTGACTCCTTCGAGAAATCCCAGACCCCCAAGATGCCCTGGGCCGCAGGTACCGCTCAGGTGGGGAGCTATGGCTGGCCCCAGAAGCACCTGGTGCCAGTCCACCTTTGCACGGTGGTACTGCCTTTCCCCATCCTTTCATGCAGTTGCGGCTTCTCTCCTGGGATAGCCGCTTCTGCGTTAGGATGCACGCCTTCCTGAACCAGCGGCCGGCTCCTGTACTGCTATGGTGGTGGTGATTGTCACTCAGCACCAACTGAATCATTATTCTGGAAATCATGTCTCAATCCAACCCTAGGAATAGAGAGCTCAGGGGGCCAAGGGCAGTCTAGGTGAGCGCGGCCTTAGTGGGACCCAAAGGGGAGCCGGTGCTGTGGTGGGGCAGGGGAGGAGGCAGAACCCAGAGAGGAAGGTGGACCAGCGGACAGAGTCTGGAGGTGGACTCATACTGTAGAAGGGTAGAGAGGACTCTGGTTTATGGAGGATTCGTGAAGGTCATGCTGTGGGACTCACGTGTCTGTGGATGCAGTCAACCAAAACATTAACCTTGATAAAGGCTTGTTCATCCTATACGGATCCCGATGGCCCATCCCCCCACCTCCTCACCCCCACCCTACCCCCCACCCCCACCCCCACCCCCAGCCACACATGAGATACACTGGGTCTGGCTCTGAATCAGGTTCACCTCCTCCGGGAAACGTACAGATTTCAGCGGGCTCTCGCTGGACTTCTCCAGCCATGGTGGCGCCTGCTGAAGAAGTACTACAGAGCTTCACGGTACCAGGGCAGTGAGCTGGAGCCCCCTGCTTGGTTGTGGAGTTCACAGATGAGAAATGCACACAGTGCTGGGACCCTTGTGGGCAGACACAGAGATTAGCCTAAAGTGACCAAGTGGTGGGACCGATGATGGAGGAGATGCAAGGAAATACTCCGGGTGGGACAGAGACCCCAAGTGTCCAAGATGAGCAGAGAAGAAAAGCAAGGGCAAGATTGACAACATTGAGTTTTATTTGGGAAAAGCCACCCTTAGGGACTTCTGAGGAACTACAGTTTCCCCACTTCTACTCATGGGTGCAGGTAGAGAGAATCTGTGCCTGGAAAGAAATAGCTACCACTGAATACAAATGGATATACCAAAGCTGTTTAGGGTCAGGGCAGGCCTGAGTGGGAGCACAGGGGAAGCTGCTCTGGAGCCCCTGGGCAGAGACCTGGGTCTGAAGTCGAGAGCATTGCTGTCTTTTTTTTTTTTTTTTTTTTTTGGTTTTTCAAATAAATAATAAATAAAATAAAACAAATAAACAAAACAAAACAGATTTATTTATTCTGTATACAATATGATCAGATCACATTATAGATGGCTGTGAGCCACCATGTGGTTGCTGGGAATTGAACTCAGGACCTCTGGAAGAGCAGGCAGTGCTCTTAACCACTGAGCCATCTCTCCAGCCCCTTTTCTTTCTTTTTTTAGTAATTTGTTTATTTTCATTTTATGTGCCTACACATATATCTGTGTGAGGGTGTCAGATTGGAGTTACAGACAGTTGTGAGCTGCCATGTGGGTACTGGGAATTGGACTCGTGTCCTCTGGAAGAGCAGTTAGTGCTCTTAAATACTGAGCCATCACTCCAGCCCCTCAGCTTGCTTTCTTGTGTCACACAGGGCCACCTGTCAGAAGAGCAGCATCACCAACAGTGACCGGAGCCTTTCCACATCATTATTTGTTTTTTGTTTTGTTTTGATTTTTGAGACAGGGTTTCTCTATGTAGCCATGGTTGTCCTGGAATTCACTCTGTAGACAAGGCTGGCTTTGAGCTCACAGAGATCCACCCATCTGCTTCTGCCTTCCAAGTGCTGAGATTAAAGGTGGGCACCACCAGCCGGGCGTGGTGGCACACGCCTTTAGTCCCAGCTCTCGGGAGGCAGAGGCAGGTGGATCACTGTGAGTTCGAGGCCAGCCTGGTCTACAAAGTGAGTCCAGGACAGCCAAGGCTACACAGAGAGACCCTGTCTCGAAAAAACAAAAAAACAAAACAACAACAACAAAAAAAGGTGGGCACCACCATCCCCAGCTTCCACATCAATTATTAATCAGGAAAATGCTCCCACAGACTTACCTTCTGGTGAATCTGGTGGGGAGCTGTAAGGTAAAAAGGCTCCTGACTGCCCTGCCAGGGTACCTTTCCCCTCAGAGCTGTGACACAGGAGCATTTTCTCAAACGCTTCTTAAATGACGGAAGCTTGGGGATATTTGACCAAAAAAAAAAAAAAAAAAAAAAGGAATCAGCACACACGGCTTCTGTGAACCGAGAAAGAAGAGCCTAGGCTTACACTGTGCTAAATATGTTAAGGACATGGGAGCCACCAAATTCAGTGGGGGTTGGCCTGGGGACTCAGCGCAGGGCTTCCTCATTCTCCGCATAGACTTGGGGACCCTGACCATGCTGACTTCTAACGGTTACTCACCAGGATGACCTGGTTGATGCCACACCTCAGTTCTTTCTGAGTCCTGGGTCTGGTGCTCAGCCATGTTGCACGGCCACCTTCAACTACTGCACGTTGCAGCTCTGGCCATTATTGGAAGCATTTGTTCTAGGACACAGTGCTTTACGTCAGCGTGCCAGTATGTTCTACCGAGCTACACACATGCACATGTAGTCACGTAGTCACTCATTCCTCAGGGCCCGCCTCTCCTCTCCTCCATCCCAGTGTTTCACAGCTGTCTCTAGAAGCAAGGAATAATGGAAGCTGGCAGTCTCACTACCATAGTGTCTGACCAGATGGAGACTTCAGGGGGGCCCTCACCTCCTCCTATCCAACATCCTTGGGCCCCTGTCCCAAGCCCAGAGGATAAGAGTCCAATGTGGGCACTTGTGGGACCATCTCCAATTTATCTCGGATGCTTTCCCATTTAGGCTGATTAAGCTCCTTCATGCCTCATGGCCTTAAGAGGCTTGTAGGGAGAGAGTGTGCAAGCTAGGAAGCACTTGGGCAACACCCGCCACAGGGATGGGAAAAATAAAAATTGTTACTCCCTGAGGTGAACCCAGAGTCCGGTGCCTCTGCCTCCCATTAGCCACTTCCTGTGCTACTCACTGCTGCAGTGGTCAAGACAAGTGGTCCCCGTAAACGAAAACTCCCAGAAAGACGCTGTGTCTGCAGAGATTGAATAGCTGATTAGGAGAGCAGTGTTGTGAAGAAATTGAGATGCTGTAGGTCCAGAAACTAACTGGCTACTTATCTTGGCGACTTCTAGTCCTTTAGAACAGCCGTTCCTTGCCCACTTCTGTTTTGGAACTAACATCTAGTGACTAATAGATAAAAAACCCTTTAGACGCTGGGCAATGGTGGTGCAGACCTGTAATCTCAGCACTCAGGAGGCAAAGGCAGGCAGATCTCTGTGAATTTGAGGCCAGCCTCATCTGCAGAGAGCCAGGGCATGCACATCTACACAGGACTAAAGGCATGTGCCACCATGCTCAGCTCTATTTGGTTGGTTTTTGGTTTGGTTTGGTTTTTTCCCAGACAGGGTTTCTCTGTGTAGCCTTGGTATTTGTTGATTTTTCATGTCAGGGTTTCTTTGTGTAGCTTGTGTCCTAGAGTTATTCTGTAGACCAGACGGCCTTGAACTCACAGAGATCCTTCTGCCTCTGCTTCCTGAGCACTGGGATTAAAGGTTTGCACCACCACTGCCCGGCAAAAAAAAAAAAAATTCCGAGACAGGGTTTCTCTGTGTAGCCTTGGCTGTCCTGAACTCACTTTGTAGACCAGGCTGGCCTCAAACTCACAGTGATCAGCTTGCCTCTGCCTCCCAAGTGCTGGGATTAAAAGCATGCGCCACCACCACCACCGGCCCATTGGTTTGCTTTTAAGGCTGGCTTTTTATAAGAAAAACCATAACCAGGTAACCAGGTGGGGAGCAAGGGGAGGGCAGCATTACAGCATTTTGACCAGTTAAACACAAGAAGAATCAATTTTTTTCTAAGCACAGTGTAACCAGGTGGATAGACAAAGCATTTTAAGCTGATTGGCTGGAATTTAGGGTAGGGGAGCTCTTTCGTTTTTGTTTTTTGTTTTTTGTTTTTGTTTTGTTTTGTTTTTTTGGTTTTTCGAGACAGGGTCTTTCTGTGTAGTCTTGGCTGTCCTGGACTCACTTTGTAGACCAGGCTGGCCTCGAACTCACAGTGATCTGCCTGCCTCTGCCTCCCGAGTGCTGGGATTAAAGGCCTGTGCCACCGCCACCCGGCCATAAAATGATTTTCATTGCTACTTTATAACTGTAATTTTGCTACTGTTATGAATCATAATCTGTGTTTTCCAATGGTCATTCAACCCCAAAGAGGCTGCAAAGGACAAGTTGAGAACCACGGGTTTATAGGGTTGCTAACTGCTGCTGTCCTAACAGTTACTGCATTCATCACTGATACTACTGAAGGAACACTGGTTCTCAAACAGGAAGTACAAACAGCTCAATCTACCAATGAGCTAGTTAACAATGTTTCAAATATTGAAAGAAGCCAAGGAAAATGACAGAATTTTTTTTCTCAGAAACACTGAATAGCCTTAAGAATAGCATTGATTAGATTAGGCAGCAAATGAAAGAAATTAACTATTGATTGATAATTGTCATATTTTATCTCTACTTTTTCTTATAATGAATCTAAATATACATGGAAATTGGTTACAACCATCCAGACTGAGTATAGTCTTTTTTTTTTTTTTAAAGATTTTATTTATTATAATGTATACAATGTTTTGCCTGCATGTACACCTGCACTCCAGAAGAGGGCACCAGATCACATTATAGATGGTTGTGAGCCACCATGTGGGTGCTGGGAATTGAACTCAGGAGAAAGAGCAGCCAGTACTCTTAACCTCTGAGCTTTCTCTCCAGCCTCCCCCACCCCTCCTTTTTAAATTTGCCTTTTAAAATAACATATAAGCCTGTGTGGTGGCACATGCCTTTAATTCCAGCCCCTGGGAGACAAGTGGATCTCTGAGCTTGAGGCCAACCTAGTCTATAGAGTGAGTTCCAGGACAGCCAGGGCCACACAGAGAAACTCTGTCTGGGAAAAACCAAAGCGAGCACATAAAGCTATAGATCGGTGATATACATAGCACAAAATAGCCCTGGCTGTCCTGGAATTCTCTTTGTAGACCAGGCTGGCCTCAAACACACAGCAATCTGCCTGCCTCTGCCTCCCGAGAGCTGGGATTAAAGGCCTGTGCCACCACACCCAGCTGGGGAATTACTCTTACTCTGAAAAGATGGTGGTCATGGAAATGAGTCTGTATAGCCCACAGATAGGTCTTGTGGGAAGATGCTTTTTTAAAAATTAGACTCATGAAATTGAAAGGAAAGATGCAGAAAATAAGCCATGCAGTGGAGAAAATGTTGAACCTGTACCCTTCCCCACTACATCTCAGCTCCCAGGCTTCAGGCCACTGGGAGGCAGGCATCCATGACAAGGCGAGGTGCATTAGCCTGCAGCTCCTGCAGAAACACTTCATTGCTGAATAGGGCTGGTCCTAGGCCCAAAGGCCGGACTCCATCTTGGAGCTCCTGCTGCCGCCGCCTGCGCTGTTTGCCCTATTGGGAGACAGAGAACAGCCCGCAGGCTACAAGCACAAAGGTCGCACCTGATGAGAGGTGCACCAGCCTGGAACTCACACGGAACCTGGCCCCAGATGCCCTGCCTAGCTGCAAGATCACCCTGACTCAGGGCAAGAGCAGGATATGCAAGGCGAGTCTTGGCAAAGGTCCAGTATTTATGGTGCTACAGAAACCTTGAAACAGACTAACAACTCCCTGCAATAAATATTTGCATGTAAAGATTTCTTTTGGGGCGGGGGGAATACTATGTAATACATTGAAGTTTCCAGTGCCACTAAGATGAACAAATATGTGATGGAAAAATGGAAAAGGTGTGTGTGTGTGTGTGTGTGTGTATGTGTGTGTGTGTGTGTGTAGGGCAGAACTTGACACCCGACACAAGAGAAGGTTGTGGTGGACAGAGGAACAAGTCATTGCCAAGGAGGCCAGCAGGGTGGTGATCCTGGAGCTTGCGCAGACTCAGACATGCTGTCCATCCACACTATGAATCACCCTGGCTCTGAGTAACAACAGGATGTCCTAGATGAAAAATGGTTCATTTTCTGGATTGGTTCTCCTGGAAAGACCTCAATGGTCCATGCTGCCCCCTAGAGGCCATATTGGTACTTGTGGTCTGTGCTGTTGCCTCATGCTGAGTTGGAAACCGGGGTTCATATGTGAGGTCTGGACAGCTGTGGAGTCAATGTCTGAGGCCCAAGCTACTGCTGGAGACCATGTTGGTGTCTATGGTCTGTGTTGCCATCTAAAGCCATGCCAGCGTCCATGGCCTGTGCTGCCACCAAGAGCCATGAAGGTGTCCGTGGTCTGTGCTGCAGCCTGAAGCCATGTTGATGTCCATGGCCCATGCTGCTGCTGAGGGCTTTGCTAGTGTTTGTGGCCCATTCTGTGGCAGAAGGCTGTGTTGATGTCTGTGGTCTGTACTGCCATTGGAGACCGTTCTGAGGTCTGTGGCACGTCCTGACACCGGAGGCCATGTGGATGTCCATGGTCTGTACTGTCGTCAAAACCCAGGTGCTCCCACTGACTGTAAAGGGCAAGGAAGCTTCTTTTTCAGTGTATTGATCACTGCAGACTCAGTTGAGAAAAAGAGACCTAGAAGGCTTCTGTGTCAACCCCTACTCCCCCAAAAGGTAAAAGCCTAGACAGGAAGCCGTTGAAGAAAATTCTGGAGAATTGTGATAAGGATGCTGAAGCAAACAGCCGATGGCTTCTGGAGGGGTAGAGGTGGGAAAGGACTCAGTTTTCTCTAAGGGGCTGGCCACTGGGAGTTTGACCATGCTCCACGTGACTGTATGGACCTGTTTTTGTGGGAAGAGGATCATGAGGGTAGCGAGGCCTACCTGGGAGGACTGGGGGGAAAAGACATTTCCCCTCATTTAGCTATTGTCCCTTGCAATGGCCAGCTGGTTTCTCAGGTTCATATTATTTGGAAATATTGCCTATATCTCCTGAGTCTAAAAAGCAAATCTTTTTTTTTTTTTTTTGTGACAGGGTTTCTCTGTGTGGCCTTGGCTATCCTGGACTCTCGCTTTGTAGACCAGGCTGGCCTCGAACTCACAGTGATCCACCTGCCTCTGGCTCCCAAGTGCTGGGACTAAAGGGGTGCGCCACCACCGCCTGGCTTAAAAAGCAATTCTTGTGATGGGAGTCCATTCTTTCTAATCCACCCAGGAGACCCTGGAGAGCCGTGAGGACCCATGGCCCCTTGTATCTGTTAGGCCCAGAAGGTACTGCACTCATTAAAGTATACATGTTATCTCTAGAGTTGCTTGATTCGTCTGTGCTAGTCACAATGGGCATTCCTTCGGGCCCTGTACAGCCTAGAAGACCTACTTAATTCCCAGGAAGCTCGTATGGCTTTTTGTTTTTTTGTTTTCTTTGAGACAGGGTTTCCCTGTGTAGCCTTGGCTGTCCTGGACACTCCTTGTAAAGCAGGCTAGCCTCTAACTCACTGCGATCTGCCTGCCTCTGCCTCCCTGAGTGCTGAGATTAAAGGCGTGTGCCACCACCACCAGGCTGAAAAGTATGGTATTAAATTGTCATTTGCTGAGCTTGGCCAAGGTTTGCCACCATCTGGAGCTATGTTCATTCCATGAATTCCAAGGCCACCTAAAGTATCCAGTACGGTCTCACTTCATCTGCACAGCTCTGTGGTCCTAAAGGCACCATTCCTCTGGGAGGAGTCATTTTCTGCATTGGTCCACACATGGTTGGATGTCCTTGTAGTTGTGTGGGTCTATTCTGCTAGGGAGTAATGGCTGACTTCCTGGGGGCACCTCCAAGTGCCTAATTAGGTACCCTCCAAGGGGCCTTGGACCTCCAGGGTACCAAGGTGACATAAAAGGCTGAAAGAACCCTGGTGGCCCAGGACTTACTGGTATGCCATCTCCTGGGGCCATGTTTCCTAGCACTGGACTGGGATCTGCTGCAGCACTATAATCATAGAAGGCTCTTGCTTTACCGGGTGTTTATAGTAGTCTCTGGAGCTGCGCAATAGAGATCCCAGGGTATACACCACCCAGAATGTAAGAATCCTGGTGGTTCCCCAGTGCGATTTTTCTCCTCATCTTACTGCTGATTAAAATGTTTGGGCCCATTTCTGAGCTCCTGCATGGACTAGATGGTCACACGTGGCAAGTGTAGGCTTCTCCCGGGCCTGGCTGTTAGATGGTATGGCATTGATGTTACATTTTCCTTTGCTGTACATGCTTGGGCAAAGAGCGTCTCCCACTGTCACTCACCTGTCAAACCATCACAGCTTCCCCCTCCCTTTTTTGTTTGTTTTTTTTGGGGGGGTTGGTGTTTTGTTGTTGTTGGTTTTGTTTGTTTTGTTTTGGTTTTTGGTTTTTCGAGACACAGTTTCTCTGTGTAGCCTTGACTGTCCTGGACTCACTTTGTAGACCAGACTGGCCTCCAACTCACAGCGATCCACCTGCCTCTGCCTCTGGAGTGCTGGGATTAAAGGCATGCGCAACCACTGGCAGGCTTGTTTTGTTGTTTTTTGAGACAGGGCTTCTGGGTAGGTCTGGCTGTACTGAAACTCATTCCATAGACCAGGCTGTCCTCAAACTCACAAAGATCTGCCTGTCTCTGACTCCTGAATGCTGGGATTAAAGGCATGTACCACCACTGCCTGGCTCCTTTGTTCGTTTGTTGTTGTTGTTGTTGTTGTTGTTGTTTTAATTTATTTAATTTTACTCTATGTGCACTGGTATGAAGATGTCATAAGTCCTGGAACTGGAGCTACAGACAGTTGTGAGCTGCCATGTGGGTGCTGGGAACTGAACCTGGATCCTTTAGAAGAGCAGACAGTGCTCTCAACCACTGCGCCATCGCTCCAGCCCCACTGTTCATTCTTGATGTGAACCCAGAGTCCTGTGCCTCTGTCTACCATTACCTTTCTAGGTCCCCTGATGTTCACATGTGTGCTGGTTGCAATAATGGTGTTTTGTCACAGTAATAGAAACTTAGGAGAAATTGGTACCAGAGTTGTGGTATACTGTTGATAGACCTGATTATGTTTTGGAGAGGATTGTGGGAGGACTTCTAGAATAGCCATTGTATTTTCAGATGCCAAAGGATAATGCTGAGAGTAGTGCAGATGGAGGCCTGTCAAGTGATTTTTCTTTGATTCATTTTATTCATTGCACATGAGTGCTTTAGAGAAGAGGGCAGCAGATCTCATTGTAGATGGTTGTGAGCCACCACGTGGTTGCTGGGAATTGAACTCAGGACCTCTTGAAGAGCAGGTGGCATTCTTAACCACTGAGCCATCTCTCCAGCCCCTCAAGTGATATTTTGAATTGAGAATTTGTAGTTCTGGTTAGTTGGGACTAAAGAACTGGCTGTGATTAACAAGAGACCAGCACTACTGGAGTAAAACCTTTGCTTTTCTGGGACAATGGATGCTGGTCAGCTGGGACTGGAAAATTGGCTATGATTAACAGAACAGCAACATCACTGAGGCAGAATCTTCTGGGAAGTACATCTCAGGATCAGGACATGGAGGTTGTGGTCTGTAGACAGCTAAGGCTATATATTATGCTGGTAATGTATTAGAGTCTCCAAGGTGGTATTAGTTTTGAAGTCATGAAGGAAGCAGTCACTGAGAGCAGCAGAGACTTGGCACTGTGTGGCAGGGCTGGTGCCCAGGTACAGCAGGAAACCCTGGCAGTTTTGAGATGCCAGTACCCTGGGATGTCCACCAAGTCCAGTAACAGGCCTGGAGTGAAGCTGGCGTGCTGTAGATGGCAGGCCAAAGAGGTAAAGCCCATGAGTGGGTCCCAGATGTCAAGCACTGAACTCAATACTATTGAAGTTTGGTTTTGCTTTAATTTGATTATGGCTGTACTCTGGTTCTTTCTTCCTTCCTTCCTTCCTTCCTTCCTTCCTTCCTTCCTTCCTTCCTTCCTTCCTTCCCTTCCCTTCCCTTCCCTTCCCTTCCTTCTCCTTCTGATTTTTCAAGACAGTGTTTCTCTGTGTAGCCCTGGCTGTCCTGGAACTCACTCGGTAGGCCAGCCTGGCCTCAAACTCAGAGATCTGCCTTCCTCTGCCTCCAGGTGTGGGTCACCACTGCCCAGCTGAGGCTTTGAGCTTTTAAGGAGGTTTTGTTTTGGTTTTTAAAAAAGTTTTACAGGAATTTTGGAGTTTTAGAGACTTCGGATATTTAGAGATAGAACGTTTAAAGGCAGTGGGACTTTTACAAGTTTGAATGTTTTATATCGTGTGTGTAGGTGTTGCTGAGACCAGAAGAGAACAGTCATTTGGAACTTTTGTAGTTACAGGTGGCTGTAAGCCCTCTCACATGGGTGCTGGACACCAAACTCCAGTTCTCTGGAAGAACAGCAAGTGCTTGTAACCCCTGAGCCATCTTTCTATCATCTGTCTACCTCTGCCTCCTGAGAGGTATGCCAGATTAAAGGTGTGTGGCTCCAGCATGCAGTCAAAACACCAATATACATAAAATAAAATAAAGAAAGTGAAGATATAGCGGGGGCCCCACATCTGGAATGACCCTTAACCTACAAGCGCCTCTTTGCACCATTTCCCCTGTGCCTCAGGCTTGAGGCTCCTCCTATAACTGTTAACCTCTTACAATCCTGCTTCCAGCCTCAGATCCTACATCCCCACAAATCCCTTGGGAGGGATGGGGAGCAAGGCATGGAGAGATGACTCAGTAGTTAAGAATGCTGGATGCTTCCAGAAAACCTGGGTTCAATTTCCAGAACCCACATGGCAGCTCACAGCTGTCTGTAACTCCTGTGCCAGAGATTCTGACACCCTCACATAGACATGCATGAAAGCAAAGCACCAATACACATTTAAAAAAAACCCCAAAACCAAAAACCAAACAAACAAACAAAAAGGGCAGGTGTGGTAGTGCCTGACTTTAATCCTGTCACTCAGGAGAGGCATCTTTGTGAGTTCGGGGCCAGCCTGGTCTACAAAGCCAGTTCCAGTACAGCCAAGTCTGTTACACAGAGAAACCTTGTCTCAAAAAACCAAAAACCCCCTCACCCCCCTCACACACACACACACACACACACACAAAACAAAACTGAAACCAAAAAAGGAGGGGTCATGTCACCCTCAAAGCAACCTATGAATTCACCAGCCATAGTGACATTCCTTGGAGTACTGGCCTCTCCTACTCTTCCAGGCTGGCTTTCCCTTCCAGCCCCCTTTACTTCCCAGCACAACATGGATGGGTGCATACTCTTCAGCCCTCTACAGTGTCTCAAGCTCTCCAACCCAGCCTCCTTCAGACCACCAGGCGTCTCCCATCCAAAAGCCCCTTGCCTGTTTTCACCCTTGCCTCCAACCTGCTCACTACCTTACACGGCCTGTGATTCACCTTGCCTCAGGGCCCTCCTCATGAAGTCATAGTTTTTCCCGGCAGAGTCTAGTCTACAAGAACCACCAGACTTGCCCACTACTCCTATCTAACTGCAGGGCACTGGCTTGTGTTGTTCCTGGTGGAAGGACCTCAGGCCCATTGTACTCCAGCAGGAGCTGAGTAGAACGTCAGTTCTCCAACCCTTCCTGAAGACAAGACAGTGCAGTGTCCTGATCTGTACTGCAACCTGATGCTCTTAGCACCTGCTATCGCAACGGCCTTTCTGCCCATTCTGAGTTTCTTTTCTTTTTCAAGATTTATGTATTTATTATATATACGATGTTTTGCTTGCCGGGATGGCAGAAGAGGGCACCAAATCTCATTATAGATGGTTGTGAGTCACCATGTGGTTGCTGGGAATTGAACTCAAGACCTTTGGAAGGGCAGTCAGTGCTCTTTTTTTTTCTCTCCTTTATTTATTCTTGTTACATCTCAATGGTTATCCCATCCCTTGTATCCTCCCATTCTTCCCTCCTTCCCATTTTCCCTTTATTCCCCTCCCCTATGACTGTGCCTGAGGGGGATTACCTCCCCCTGTATATGTTCATAGGGTATCAAGTCTCTTCTTGAGCAGTCAGTGCTCTTAACCTCTGAGCCATGCTGAATGGAATGGTAAAACCTCTTATCACACCTATAAAAGTAAGATTGTGAATATTCACAGACTCATGGGCCCCCGGCTGAGCTTACAATTTATTTGTGTTTGTTATTTGTTTTGAGAGTTCTCATTGTTCAGCCCCAGCTGGCCTAGAGTTTGCTACTGATGCAGTTCAGGCCTCAAATTCAAAGACCTGCCTGCCTTTATCTCCCAAGAGTAAAGATTCTTGTCACCATGCCCAGCTACATAGGGTTTGTTTCAGTTTCAACGTATTATTATTTGTGTGCATGTGTATGTGTGTGTGTGTGTTTGTGTGCACGAGTGCGTGTGTACCACTGCCCCAAGTGACAGAAGGACAACTTTATGGAGTTGCTTCCTTCCATTCACTTTTTTTTTGTTTTGTTTTGTTTTTCGAGATAGGGTTTCTCTGTGTGTTAGCCTTGGCTGTCCTGGACTCACTTTGTAGACCAGGCTGGCCTCGAACTCACAGCGATCCGCCTGCCTCTGCCTCCCGAGTGCTGGGACTAAAGGCGTGCGCCACCACGCCCGGCTCCATTCACCTTTTATGTATGCTCCAGGGGTTGAATTCTGGGTGTCAGGATTGCATGACAAGCACTTTTACCTGTTGAGTCATTTCCCTGGCCTTCCATGTGTGGGTTTGATAAGAATGAAGAATGATTACCAGAGGCTCATATATGAGTGTTTAGTCACCAGGGAGTGGAACTGTTTGAGAATTGGGAGGTGTGGCCTTGTTTGAGTAAGTGTACAGCTGGGGATGGGCTTTGAGGTTTCAACAGCCCAAGCCAAGCCCAGTGTCTCTCTTCCTAATGTCTGTGAAGCCAGATCTCAGCTACTTCTCCACCGTATCTGCCTACATGCTGCCATGCTCTCTTATGTAAGAGTTGGCATGGAGCTGGGCAGTGGTGGTGCACGCCTTTAATCCCAGAACTGGTGGATCTCTGTGAGTTTGAGGCCAGCCTGGTCTACAGAGTGAGTTCCAGAACAGCCAGGGCTACACAGGGAAACTTTGTCTCCAACAAACGAATGAACAAACAAACGAACAAACAAAAAAGCTATGGCTGGGAGGTGGTGACGCACACTTTTAATCCCAGCACTCCCAGGCAGATCTCTGAGTTCAAGGCCATCCTGGTCTACACAGCAAGTTCCAGGACAGTCAGGGCTATACAGAGACACCCTATCGTGAAAAAACAAAACAACAGTTCCCATGCATGGTGGTTTGAATAAAAAGGACTCCTGTATGCCCATAGGGAGTGGCCTTGTTGATGGAGGTGTCACTGGTGGCAGGCTTTGAGGTCTCAGATGTTCATGTCAGGCCTAGTGTGACTGTCTCTTCCTGCGTCCTGTGTATCAGGATGTGGAGCTCTCAGCTCCTTCTCCAGCACCCTGCCTGCCTGTGTGCCACGATGCTTCCTGTCATGATGATAATGGACTCTGAACTGTAAGCCAGTTAAATGTTTTCCTTTATAGAGTTGCTGTGGTCAAGGTGTCCCTTCATAGCAATAGGAACCCAAACAAAGATGCTGTGGTCAGGATGCCTTTTTCACAGCAATAGAACACTGACTAAGGGCTGGAGACATGGCTCAGCGGTTAAGAGACTGACTGCTCTTCCAGAGGACCTGGGTTCAATTCCCAGAAACCACATGGCAGCTCACAACTGTCTGTAACTCCAAGATCTGACACCCTCACACAGACATACGTGCAGGCAAAACACCAATGCACATAAAAACAAAAACAAAACCAGACAAACCCAAAACACTGACTACGATTTTACTAACACAAAATCAGAAAAGCACACCTTTACACTGAAGTTACGAGTTCAAGAAGCCACTGAGCACAACCTCTTTTTCTTCCTGTTCTTAAGGGTAGCCCTCAATATCTTGAAGACGGGGGTGGGGGTGGGGGGGGGGTGGGGGGGGTAGGGGTGGGGAGGGTAGGGCAGGGGGGCCAGTGGTTGCTCAGAATTTCCTTCTCAGGGTTTCCGAGTTAGTGTCTCCCACTGCACATATCTGAGCCAGATGAAAGGGCTACCTCACTACTATTTTAGCTCATATATATCCACCAAGGCAACCTTACCCCCATTTGCCTGGTTTTATCTTCAGTGCAAACATTAGCTCCCTTCCTTGTATTCAGACGAGTATCTGTACACACAGAGACACACTGTAGCTTTGGTGCCCAAGGACAGTGCCTTTTGAGTCAGCTTTCACATCCTCATCCTGCTTCTAGCAGTGTGCATGTTGAATGCATAAGGCACCTCAGCCAAAATGAGCTAGACGCCTAGTTCAGGTTCTGTTTTCTCCACTCTGAAACAGGAGCGCTTAGGTGGGCGTGGTGGCGCACGCCTGTAATCCCAGCACTCGGGAGGCAGAGGCAGGAGGATCGCTGTGAGTTCGAGGCCAGCCTGGTCTACAAAGTGAGTCCAGGACAACCAAGGCTAACACAGAGAGACCTTGTCTCGAAAAACAAAAAAAAAAAACAAAAAAACAAAACCCCCCAAAAAAAGAAACAGGAGAGCTTGAAGTCTGTGCCTCGTGAATCTGAGCAAAGAGCCACTAGGCTGATAAGTACAAACATGGACCCTACTGTAAGGTTTTCAAACTTTATTTCATGGTATTTGACATGAACACATACTGGAGTTAGTAACAAGACACCATGCAGCCCCCTCCAGCCTTGGACAACAGAAGCAGGAAGGCCAGGCTGCCCCCACCTGCCCCCACCCCAGATTTGTCTGGTCTGTCTCCCAAGATGATTGTGCTGGACACTAAGGACAGGGAGTGGAGAAACGGATGGTTGCTGCAGTTTAAGGCATTTTTGGCTCCATAGCCATCTCTGCCACTTCTGTACCTGCCTTTGGCTGGACACCCAGGCAGATAATTATCACTGGGACAAGGATGACCACCATCACAATGGACCAACTGAGTTTGTCCTCACGTTAGACCAATTAAGGGTTTCTGTGAGTTAAAACAGGAATGACCACACTTCCACATCAGAACTCAAGTAAAATCAACGCTTGAAGAATATGGTTAGGAGTCCGGCTTAGATATCCTTCGGGAGACAAATGCAGCTGGATGCTCAGGCAGGTGAGCAGTGGAGGTCAACCACATCCCACGGTCACACACTTTAGGGGCTCCTGAGTGGCCTGGTGTTTGAGGAAAGGATGACCATGTCCAGGGTGGCTGGGTAGGTGGGGAAGGCCAGCTGAAGGCCAGTCAGGACACTTAGATCGTGCCTGGCTTTTGTTTCCAGTCCCCTCAGACAGGCAGACACATATGGGGAAGTAAAAATAATGCCCCAATATTACCAATTTTTCTAAATCACAGTATTGAGACAGAGAGCACTAGGGGTCCAGACTAGCCAGGGATGAGGCTGGCCCTCAGCACACGCAGGAGAGCAGCTTAAGCGGGAACCTACAAAGGACCCAATGTTATTTGCTATAATGACGGGCCCTTTCAACCCCAACAACCCCCTCCTGCTCAGGGACACAGTTCTCATCCAATAACACATTAATAACACACAAACAGGGCCTGCCAATGGACCAGGAGACCCAAAGGACTGATACAAGTGGACAGGTAGGGGTATACAGTGCAAGAGGCTGAGGCCTGATACCTTAGGCTGAGGAGTGTGTCCTAAGGCTGCCTTCAAAGCCCAGGGCTCTAGGGTGCCACGGTCTACTTAAGAGTCCCTCAGCACCACTTTATCTCTGCAGCACAGCTGCCTGGACGGAAAGGAGGCCAGGCCAGGAGTTATCTGGCCAACGTGCAGGCAAGAAAATCATATAAAAATGCAACAAGTTTACAAAAATAGAAAATAATTACAGTAGGGAGGGCGGGAGCTCTGGTGGCAGCTCAGGGGGTGGGGCAGGGCCTTAGCTCTGGTTTGGTGACAGCATCCTCCAGGAGGTGCAACTGGCGATGGCCCACGACCACGTCCCGCAGACAGCCCACGAAACCTGTGCCATAGGCCTTGGGTAGAGCCTGGCCCACAGGAAGCTTCTGCAGGCCTCCTACAACACAGATAACAGATCAGCAGGCAGCGACACCAACATATGGGGCCCGCCAGCACCTGAATAACAGTGGAGGTGCTACACACGTGCACAGATTCCTGTGGCCTAAAATCTGCAGGGCCAGCCCATCTCTTATCCAGACAGGGCTGCTCCAGGTGTCAGCTCTAGGACAGTCTACCCACCAGAGAGTGTGAGACCCTTGGGTACCCCTCCCCTGGCCAGCTCCGAACACTCACCAAGCCACAGGGCTCCATCTGTGTCCAGTTGTGTGGCACCCAACGGGGAAGAGCCAGTCACAGGGGCTTCATTGCCCACCTGAAGAGAACCTTTCCTCTGCTCCCTGAGGGACAGGTGGGACAAAGCTGTCAAGAGCATCCTGCCTACGTCTTCCATGACCTAGGCTCCTCACTCCCTCTACTACACGCCTTGTGCGTACTACACCTGGGGGTGATACTACACGCTATGCTGGGGCCAGCGCTTAATGTTTCTCTTCTTCTTCTTTTTCCCCTTGATTATTGATACAGGGTTTCTCTGTGTAGCCCTGGCTGTCCTGGACTCCCTGTGTAGACCAAGCTGGCCTCAAACTCACAGAGATCTGCCTGCCTCTGCCTCCCAATTGCTGGGATTAAGGGCGTGCGCCACCACACGCAGCCTCCTGTGTCTTCTTGTTGCCCCCTCCTCCCCTGCTCACTAAGAGGCCTTGAGTCAGACTGCTAGTGACCATGAGGACTGGGTATGACGCAGCTAAATAAGTCCTGTTACTACCTACTGTTGCTCTCAGTGGGCTCCACTGACCTGTGAGCCCTGACTCGAAGCCAGCGGTTGGTGTTGACCTTCACAGTGGAGCGCAGCACCACTGGCTGGGAACCTAGGTCAAAGCTCAGCTGCAGGTGTCCATCCACAATGGCCAGAGCCATGTAGTCTGCGCGTTCCGTGGCCTTGCCGACCCACAGCACTAGCCCCTGAGTGGCCTCAGTGCGTAAGCTCAGTTCAAAGTGGTTGCTCTGTAGTGCCTTCTCACTGCAAAGCGAAAGGACTGTTCAAGGGCGCCCAGGTTGGTAGGTGATGGAGTGGTGTAGGTGTGGGTGTTGCTGCTACCACAGACACCAGGGGCTGGGGACCAGACCCAGGCAGCTAGGAGCGCGGGGCGACGCCCACAGTGGGACAACTAGATAAAGTTGGTCAGAGAAGGGGCAGACAAGAGGCAGGCACATGGCAAGCTAATGTGCAGGGTCTCAGGTCCTGCCATGTGCTTACCTGAAACGTGCCCAGGAATCCAGAGTTTCAGGGCTTAGAAGCAGGAAGAGAGGGAAGCAGTAAGCAGGAGACAAGACAGGCGGGATGCAGGCCAACATGTGCAGATGAGAGGAAGGGCAAGCGTAGCTCCAGAGCATCTATGGCCCTTCCCAGAAAGAGCCTGTGGCAGTGACCCTTATGTAAGGCATATGTTGGTGACATGCCTTGGTGGGTAGTTCAAGGAGAAAGGCATAGGTGATATGGGATGGATACAAAGGCCCTTTTGATGGCAGCAGCCCTGGAGATGCCTAAGCACATACGGGACCATGCCTGTACGCATGCGCGCGCGCGCGCGCGCGCGCGCGCACACACACACACACACACACACACACGCACACGCATAGGCACACACACTCCTACATACATGTACACACATCCACACAGGCTCACCTTTACATACATACTTGTATGTTACATACACATATGGGCATATGTAGATATAATATACACATATATACCCACAAATCAGATACACACCCAGATACACACCCACACGTAGAAACATGTATACACAAGCACAAAATCACACTTGTACTGGAGCCTCAGTGGTGTGGGTGATGGCCCTTGGCGGGTGTATCCTGGGTAGAGGACTAACCACTTCCAAGGTAGGAAGCTGAGCCTGACAGTGCATAAACAGGCCCCAACCCCATCTTCCATCCAGGGTAGAAATTCCTCCTTTAGTGGGACTCAGGATTATAATGCTAGGAGCAAAGCATGGACATGAGTAAGTGCCAAGGTATGAGTACAGCCAAGGGCCTACTTACGCTGGGATCTCATTGGTCAGCTCGCTTGCAAACAAAGAGACAGAGACAGTGAGAATGAAGGGGGTAGGGAAGATTCTCGGCCTCCTCTCCTGGCCAGAGCTGACAGGGATGTGGAGACCCTAACACCCATACTCTGCACGGCATGCACAGATAGGACCAGACAAGACAGCTGCGGGGAAGAGGGAGTGCCTGGCTCCTGACTCATTTTACCTCTCAATCACGGCATTGAGGTATTCGATGTAGGTCCGTCCGTCAAAGGCCAGTGTTTCAAGGTCTCCCACTGACTTCTCAACTAGCCCTGGGAGACAGACGGGATGAACTGGGCCTCAGGTGAGATCTCCAGGGCATGTCAAGTCTCAGCCCTGGGCTGCCAGTGCTCACCCTTCTCGCAGTGTAGCCCAGAGAAGCCCCCAGGGCACAGGCATTCATACGTGGCTTCCCTCGGGACACATGAGCCCCCGTTAAGGCAGGGGCTGCCTGAGGCCTGGGTGCACGGATGGTCTGCAAAAGGTGAGACATCCACTGCCCGCAACACATGCTCCTGAGTCAACAGCTGGTGGCCTCTTAGAGACACCTGAAGAGGAAGAGAGAGAGAGAGAGAACCCCTTAGTCACATCTGCTACCTTCTCTGACGAGCCAGCCCTCACCTGGGACCAAATCCCCACATACGACAGCCCTTCTCCACCCCACTGTGGAGAACCCTGGCTGGTGCCTGCCCCCATACCAGCTGGATGGCACCATCGAAGCCAGAGGACACTGCAGCTCCCCGGGCCAGCTTGCTGAAATCAGGAGCTCCCCCGACATACAGGGGCTCCTTGAGGTTGAGCATGGTGTGCGGCACCTATAAGAGAGGCAAGGGGCAGAAGGTCACGTACGATGCCCCTAGGCCAGAGCAGGACGAATCCCAGGTCAATACGCCCAACTGCTTGATGCCCCATGTCCACCCCTTACTATCTAGGAGGCAGCATTAATCACACAGAAATGGCAGACATGGGCCTTAGTGGGAAAGGCTACTCTAGGAATGGGTACCAGAGATGATGAGTTGGGCTGGGTAAGAAGCCAACAGTACCTTGCGGGATTTCTGACATCCGGACAGCAGGTGGGGGGTTTGCAGAGCAAGAGCCAGAAAGCAGTGGGGGCAGAAAGGAGACAGATTGAGGCACAGGGCAGACAGAGAAAACAGTTCTCTGAGAGGTGGCAATCAGGGTCTTTGAAGCCCCAGGGAGGAGGAAGGGAAGTGGTGGGAATAGGGTGTGGGCGGCCTGGAACTTCCTCACACCCTGGACACTCACCGGAGACTCCCCTAGCACACGGGGCCCATCGCCCACTTGAAGGGCACCCTTGCGGCCATTCCGTTCCAGGAATACCCGGGTCCAGGTGCCCAGAGCTATGGGCTCCTTGCTCCTGTAAAAAGATATGAGTAGGCCCTGGGCTCTGCTCACTCCGAGTGACACTGTCATGCACCCCTGGCATATACACGTTCATCCCAACCTCAGGGTAGCCCTCCAGCCCTCCTTGTTATCTGCGCACAATGTCCAGCCCCGGCCAATGCCCAGCCTGGCTCCCGTATGCCCACCTGATGACTGCAGCCCCCTTGCCAAGATCATAGCGGAACTCCAAGTGCTGGTTATGCAGGGCCAGGGACACAAAGTCCCCCTTGCCATCTGTCTTTTGCCCATTGTAGAGGAGTAAGCCACTGGGCCCACGAGCCAAGAACACCATCTCCAGTGCCATCTTCTCCCTGGGGTCGTGTGGGGTTGTGGGAATGCGTCACTGTCTCCCCATCAGACTGGCTCCCTTCCCTTAATCCTCCTGCCCTACTAACCCTAGGTCTCTCTCGAAGGTGTGCAAGCCTTTTAGTTCCAGGTAGGAGAAGCCATTAAAGTCAGCCAGGAAGGGCCGGGAGCCAGCAGTCTCCAGGACTATGGAGGGCCAAACAGATGTCAAACAGGATTGCAGGCCCTAGTTTCCCTACTACTGTGTCTAAATGATCAAATACAACCCTACTGAATTACATACCAGACTCCAAATCCACCCAGGAATTTGGCTCTAACCCCTCATCCTTCCCCAGCACTTCTTTGACCTCACCTGTCTGGCAGAAGGCACCACTTCGTCCCAGGGGGCACTCACACTTGGCCCCACCCCTAGAGAGCACGCGGCAGGGGGCTGCCCCATGGCAAGGGTTTGGCTGGCAGGGGCTCTTTTCATCTGCACAAGTCGGCCCTGAGGGGAGATTGGGCAAGGGATTCCAGGAAACATGAGACTCTTCCCACAACACCTAGATTCCTTCCCAGTCACCAGGCTGGCTCTCACCAAAGCGGCCAGGTGGGCACTGGCAGAGGAACATGCCAGCCTCCAGTGCTTGGCACAGGGCCCCACCGTGGCAGGGACTAGGCGAGCAAGGATGGTCTCCACATTCTCCCACGCCGGAGCTCTGGACCACGGCGCCCTGCCAGTCGCTAAGCTCCAGCTGCTGGTTGTTGATGTCCAGCATGCGGATGCATCCTTTCAGGCCGACGCCCACAGAGGTCCGATCAAGCACCCTGATACCAGGAGGGGTCAGAGTCAGAGACACCCTCTCACAATCAGCTGTAATACCAACATGCCCTGTAAACCAGGGCTAGGGATCAGGGGTGCCCCTACGCCTACTCTCCGTATGTGTTCACGGGGTGGCCAGCTCAATAACAAGACAGAATCAGATGGTGGGGATGAGGTTCAAAGGTCAGGGCCGAAGGTCAGGGATAGCCATCTTCACAGGTCCCATCAAAGGCTGCTACCACAGATAGCGCAGCAAGAACCGGTGGAGGGTCAGAGGCTGGGCTGGGGTCAAAGTTACAGCTACCATCCACACCCAATTCCTCTGTTCCCATCATTTGTTACCCAGAGTCAGAGACCAGAGGCCCAGCCAGGCCCAGCCTGTTCCTGCTCACATGGCAGCCTGTTCTTCTGGGACACCACCCACATATAGGTTCATGTCCAAGTTGAGGCCATCGGTGCCACTGGGACTTTCACCCACAACAGGAGTCTCGCCATCCACAGAAAGTGTGCCCTGCCGCCAATGCCGTGACAATTCTAGACGGTGCCACCGCCCTGGTTCCACTGGCACTGAGCTGGTTAGCACTGCTGGCCCCGAGCCTGTGTCGAACCTAGACATGGTAGCAGGTGTTTAGGATGTTGGTCCAGGCTCACCACAGAGACTTCAGCCCTTAGATTCAGAAGGTCTGATTGGTCTCTGTAACCACACCGCCCATCGGACCCACAGAAGCCACACTCACATACTAACCCCACCCACCACGCCCACCTGAACTGCACATGCCCATCAAGCAGAGCCAGAGCCAGGAAGTCTTTGCCACGTGTGTTGCCATTGTACAGTAGCAATCCCTTAGTGTCCAGTGCCCGGAATTCCAGTGCCAGACGCAGTGTGTGGTAGGCCCGTAGGGTGGGGAAGACCAAGAAGGAGTGGCCCGCAAAGGCCGGCACAGAGGGGAGTTGTACTGCGGGAAACAGACAGATCTAAGCTGGAGGAGTGCCTGAGACCTTGCTACATTCTCTGGCCATATCCCCAAACCCTCCAGCATTGGGTGACCTTACCTTCCTCACAGACAGCGCCGCCCCTGCCTGCGGTGCAGCTGCAGGTGAAGCCCTTACCCGAATCCTGGTCCCGGCAGGTACCTCCATGGAGGCAAGGCTGGGAATCACAGGACTTTGGGGGCCATTTAGGGCGGAGAGTCCGAGGCCGTTCAATGCTGGGGGCAGTGGTGGGTGGCCGGCGTGTGGTTAGTGGTGCTGTAGTTCTGCCAGCAGGCCGGCTGGTATGACTGGGGTACCGTAGGGTGACAGAAGAGGCGGGCAGTCGGCTCACAGTGGTGGCTCTGGCTGTGGCCACAGCAGCTGTAGCTCCTGTTGCAGCTCCCGTGAAGAGTGTGGGGAACCAGTCTGCAGGGAAGGGTAACTGTTAGGTATGCAAGGCACAGGGCACGCAGAGTACTGTTGAGACATGGAGGCCAGAGAAGGGAGGACAGGCAAGAGGAAGCCTAACTTAGCACTCACCAAAGTCCAAAAATCGCACGTGCTCCTGCAGAGGCCTTCTCACTGCCAGGGCCCACGGCCTGGATACCTGGATCTGTCGGAGCAGGGCCCGGCCCACATCCGGTGCCTGGAAGGCTGTGGCTAGAGAAGAGAGGGTCCTGAGCATGACCTGGCCCCGTGTAGTCCACAGCCATCACTTCCCATGAGGGGAACAGGAGCTTACTAGGGTCAAAGTGAACATCCACAATGGCACGGACTGATTTGCCGGGCCCCAGTTCCCGCAGACGGACACTCCAGAAGTCCTTCTTAACGTCTGAATTCCGGAATAGGTCGTCCAGCTGTGGGCAGGTAATGGGTGAGGGTACAAGGTACTGCCTAACCCCAGTTAAGATCGATTCACTTGAGCCAGTCATCTGGGTCTGTCCTAAGTGGACACTCCACAAAAGCCTCATACCGTGCTTTCAATGCTCCTTGCAGTCTCCCCAAACAACTCTGACTTGGGGTCAGCCATCTCAGGTGTGTAGAACAGTTCCTGTCCCTCGACCCCCTCAAGCTCCAGCACGCCCTGGAATGCCTTGGTAGCTGTGGGGGAGGGGCAGTGAGGCCCTGCCAATGCCTTCTAGCCTCCTAAGCAGCCACAGAAGCAGGCCCCACAGCAAGCCATGTGGGGCGCAGGGCAGGGGATGTTAGTCAGATGATCATGGGGTTAGTAAGTGGGAACCCCAGGGTAGGGCTGGCGTCAGTTACCAGGCAATTCCTAGGAGCAGGTGCCCCAAGCTGGCTTGCAAGGAGAAAGATGGGTTAGGTACAGGGTCCTTGGCACACACGCATATTCAGTGTCTGAGACCAGAGTGCATGTGTGCCAAATCTCTAAACCCCCACACACTCAAGTGCTAGAGCCAGAGCACCACAACTTTATACCAACCTGCTGCCACAGGGTGAAGACAGTACTCCTGACATGTCTACGCTGTTCCTCTAGCTCATCCCTTTCCCCGCTGTCCACTTACCAGGACAGTTGGAGCCTTCTGAGTCCAGTGAAGGTGTCTTGCCATCTGAGCAGCAGCCCAAAGGTGAGTTGTAGCAGGGTGCCCTCTCGATGGGTGGCCCATGGGTCACCACAATGTTGCCCGCAGGGGGCTCAAGTCCTGGGGAAATGTAGTCTAAGCACAGCCCCGGGTAGGAGCCACTCTTGGGCTCTGCCCCACATCCCCCTCAGAGCTGCCCACACGTCCCTGAGGCCCTGCTCACCCCCAGACCCGCCCCCACTGGCCTCCTCAGCTCCACTCAGCTCCTCGTCGCCACTCCCGTCGGTGCTGCCGGACTCGCTGAAGACTGACGTGGCAAGACTGGTTACGTCAGAGGGTGCTGCTGGAGGCACTGTCAGCACAGGCCATGCAGTGCTCCCAGGGATGCTGACCGTGGTCTGAGGTGATGTGGGTGGTGGGGTGGGCCACTCATGGGTGGTCCTGCTGGGAGCCAGAGGAAGGCTGTGGTGGGGGAATGACAGTGCCTTGCTCAGGGCATGCCTTGGGGTGGTCACAGATGCAGACGTTGGAGAAGCCCCAGGAAGAACAATCTCTGCAAAAAGGATGTTAGGGGCTGGAGTCAGGACGGGACCAGGTCCTTCTGGTTTGGTTTAGATGGCTGCTCTAGGGCTTTACCTTGGCACGGGCCAAGACTCTGAATGGAGATGTGCAGGCCCTGGCGGCAGGCAATGGTCCTCAGCTGGCATTCATTGCCGTATGTGACACCATCTGATCCACAGACCTGGGATACAGGGAAAGGATGCTCGGGAAAGGCCTCCTTACCCCGTCATTCTCTGCCCATTTCAGTCCTTACCTTGGTAGAGTTAGCCTCTGGACATGCGAGAGCTGGGCAGACACAGTGGGCGAAACCAGCCTCCTCTACGCAGGATGCTCCAAATTCACAGTGTATCTCCACACAAGTCACAGGTGTAACGGGATCTGGGGTAGGCATAAAAATTCCTGCAAACTCAGGGACTCCCACCCTTAGCATAGGGAGTCCTAAGGTCGGCACCAGCCCCTGCCCTCACCTGCTTCACAGCCATTGTGGCCCAGGGCTTGACCATCTGGACACTGCCCACACTTGGGACCAGCCACACCAGGCCTACAGGAACACAGTCCAGTCATCTGCTCACAGTCATCTCTCACAGCACCCCGAGGGTCACAGCTGCAGGCTGAGGGAGTGGGAGGGCAGAATCTATGGTCCGTACCCGGGGAGGTTTCCGTCCCTGCCCCAGAGCCCTACCAGGTATTGCTCAGACCGAACATGAGCAGTGACAGGCAGGACCGCTTGGAGCGCCAATACTCACGAGTACAACCACTGTGCCCGTCAGTGACAATGCCACGGAAGTTCCAGAAGCCAGGCTCACAGCGATCACACCTGAGGCCTCCCACACCTGGCCGGCAGGAGCACTGGCCTGTGGCTGGGTCACAAGTGCCACTGTAGGAGCCGTGTGGGTTGCAGTGGCAGGTGCCTACAAGAGGACAAAGCACTGGTCACTGGAGCTGCACAGCTCTGCTAGACCATGGTCAGGGCTGTTCAGGTACTCACTGGGACATCCAGCAAAGCCCACACCCTGGGCAGCAGTGACATTGTCCTGGCAGCAGCCATAGGGGGTTTGGGCACAGTGTGGGAGGGCCACGGGCAGCAGTGGAGCCAAGGTAGGGCCTGAGGAGAGGTGCACAGAAATTCATTATTAGATGTAGCGCTAGCTGTTTATTCTAAGCCCAATCATTCTGCCTCAATGATTCCTGCCACATGACTCGCCCCTTTTGACATCAGTTCCACTGGGAGCCAAAAATCTGAGGCTGTCATAAGTGAAATCAACATATCACATATAAAGACATATAGTAAATGCAGAACCCCAAACGCACAAAACATATAAAACCACATTCACAGATAGGGACACATATCCACATGCACACATTACCGGAGCCACAAACAGACATGCGTACAGAAACAAGTGTATACAAATATGTGAAGACGCCTTTACATCAGTCACTCATATTCTTACAGAACATTTACTCCTATGCAGAAACATCTGTGTATACACACAACACACAGATCAGTACAATTTCACTTAATGTCTTCCTCCTTCCTTCTGAGAGTTTTTCTTTGTAGCCCTAGAACTGGTTCTGTAGGCTGGCCTTAAACTCAGAGACCCACCTTCCTCTGAGGTTAAAAGCATGCACCACCACACCCAGCCTGTCATTAAAAAAACAAATCTACAAGAGTAAAAGTCCCTAGTGGCAGCCCCATTTGGAAACTTAAATCTGTCTTATAGAAAGGGAGTGCTTGGGGGATGGAGAGATGGCTCAGAGGTTAAGAGCACTGTCTGTTTTTCCAGAGGTCCTGAGTTCAATTCCCAGCAATCACATGGTGGCCCACAACCATCTATAATGTGATCTGATGCCCTCTTAAGGTCTGAAGAGGTACAAGCCGACAGAGCACTGTATATGTAATAAATAAATAAATCTTAAAAAAAAAGAAAGAAAAGAAAAGAAAAAGAAAAAAAGAGAGTGAGTGCTTGGTGCACATCTCTAATCCCAGCATTCAAGGGGCAGAAGCAGGCAGATCTACGAGTTCAAGGCCAGCCTGGCCTACTCTACATAGCTAGTTCCAGAACATCCAGGCTATGTAGAGACACCCTGCCTCAAAATAAATAAAACAACAACAGAAAGAAAACCAAAATAAATAAAAGAAAATATAAAAGACAAAGCCACCACCATCATCAGAAGCACAAATACACAGAACACACCACCACATGCTGGATGTGCCACTCACCACGGCAGGCTCCCTGAGCGGCAACGTACAGCTCTTGCTGCGATTCACACTTAGCCTTCTTCAACTCACACTCAGTGCCATAGGTGACCCCATCGGAGCCGCACACCTGGAGGAGGGTTGTCAATGTAGGCGACCCCGAGCCCCTCCTCAGAACATCCACCCTGGAGCCATGGGAAAGTTGGGGTACTCACTGGGCTTCTCAGGACACTCTGGCAGGTAAAGTCACAGACGCACGGTCCATCTTCTGAGTCCTCATCCCAGACACCACCATGCTGCCGGCATAGCTCCTGCTCACACTCATTGTCTTCCCCAGAACCAGAGCCCCCCGAGCCACACTCAACTGCAGGAAAGGGGAGCCGTCACCCTGAGGTCTCTACCAGAGCCTGGGGTCCAGGGGGCTCACATGAGCTGCTTGAGCTTACCGTGCTCGCACGGCCCTGCACGGGCCTCCTCAATTTGTACCTGCTGCTGACAGGCAGCTTCTCGTAGCTCACAGGCACTGAGGTAGGTGACACCATCACTGCCACACACAGGGCCAAGTGGAGGGTGCTCACAACGGGGGCATACACACCGTCCAGCTGAGCACACAGCCCCAAAGGTGCAAACTGTGTCTCCACAGGTCTCTGCAGGAGAGAGTAAGAAGCAGGAATAAACACGATTCCCTTATTGAGGGAACCATGGAGACCTATCCCTTCCGGTCCCACTCACGGCAGTGTCCAGCTGAGGCCACATGTAGGCTGATCTGGTGTGTACAGGCGTGGACATGCAGCTCGCATTCATTAGCATATGTGTGCCCATCAGAACCACATACGGGCTGGGCTGAGGCCACACATTCAGAGGGGCACACACAGCGCCCGGTTTCCACTTCGCACAGGGATCCAAAACGACACTGCCCACATCGGTCTGGAGAGGAAATTCTATCAGCACGTTGACCAGAGCCTCCTTCCAACCCCACCCACTTGCCCACCACTGACCACAGGGTCCTCTGCGGGCCACTCGGATTTCCCGCCCGAGGGCACAGGCCATGGATTCCAGCTCGCACACACTGCCGTAAGTGACACCATCACTGCCGCACACAGGATCGTAGACTTCCGAGCACACCCGCTGGCACTCGCACACAGCTTTCCCATTCTTCACTGTGCATATTGCCCCAAATGCACACTGCACTCCATGGCATGGGGATGGGGTCTGGTCTGGGGAGGATGTGGTACTCAGTCTACTTTCTCCTCTAGCTGTGGACCAAGCCCATGCAATAGCCCCTCTCCAGGGTGGGAATGGTGGAGGAAAAGCTAGATGCACAGGACACAGCAGAGAAAGGGACAGACACATAACAGAGGTAGATGGGGGACATATGAGTTTCTGACTGCCCATAGCAGGTCACTGACCCTGGACCACCAGCAGCCCTAGGATACCATGCACACGGGGGTTGAAACGTTTCCCCCCGTGGATCGGAAAGCACTATTCCCCACAATCACAGACTACACAGGGAAGAAGGTGTCTGTCAACTTGCTCTGAGGACCAGAAGGCCAGGCAGTAGCAAGCCACTCCCCCCAGCCGCACCGGGGGGCAGACCTCGGGCTGTGGGCTCCAGGGGGGCAGGCGCAGCACCTCATCCTGCCAGCAGGTCAGGCTGGAAGACACAAGAGTCGGAGCCGAGAGGGAAGGAAGGACCGAGAAGTAACAGACAGATGCAGAAAGAAAGATGGACAGAGGACTGACCAAGACAGATAGCAGAGGCCACTGCCCAATTTCCTCCACCCTCTCCACTGGTCCCTCAAATTCCAAAGCAGGATCTACCTCTAAGATTGGAACTGCACTGTGTTCCTAGAGCAAGGAATCTCCAGCATCACATCCATTCCTGCCCACCCTGGTAGTCTGTGCCCCCTGCAGTACGGAGCCTGATGATAACGGACAAGAGGGCCTGCTGGTGTAGCGAGGCCACGTGCACACTGCCTTTGTTTCATTTTCCAGGTTTCCCAACTCCCCTCCTCACAGCCACCACATACCAGCACCCTCTCCAGTGACCCCAGCCCAGGAGCCCAGGAGATACATGACAAGAAATGGAGATGGTGTATGGTAGGGACGAGGAATGACGCAAGACCAGCTAGTCCCAGCTGAATCCCAGGTTGCTCACCACACGGGCCCTGGTGCTTTGCGGGAATGGCCTGCTGTTGTCGACACTCGGCCTGTTGCCGCCAACAGTCATTGTCATACGTGTGCCCGTCCTGGGCACACACAGGCCTGTAAGCCCCATCACAGGTGACACGATCGCAGGAGCAACGGGGACGGCCACGGCGGGACAGGCATACAGAGTTGAACCGGCAGGTCTCCGGGCACTGGTCTGGGAGCAGGCAAGGAGATCAGATAGGCAGAACATCACACCAACTGGGCACCTGACGTAGTGGGTGGGGGTACAAGGTACGCAGGACCGCAACGGCAGGGCTGGATCCATCCTCTAGGAGCACCAACCTCGCGTTTGGCATCGGCCAGAGCGCAGTTTCTGGAGAAGCAGGCCACGGGTTGCACCAATACGGCTCATGACACAGTCATTTTCATAGGTGACCCCGTCATCTCCACAGATAGGTGTGTGCTGGGCAGGGCAGTTCTCTGGCCGCAGAAGCATTTCTGGGTGCCGTGTACGCGGGTTCACACGGCAGATGTGGTTCAGGTCTAATATGCTGCCCTGGCAGGGGTCTAGGGTCCGAGAGTAGTAATCAGGAGCTGCCGCCAGCGTACACTGAAGAGTCACATATGAGAGAAGCCATGCAGAGTGCTTTGCTTACCACAAGGACCACTGAACTTCTTGAAGATGTGTTCCTGGCGGGCACAGGCGTGGCGCAGCAGCTGGCACTCACTGGGGTAGTCAACACCATCACTGCCACACACAGTGCCATCTGGGGCCCCAAAGCAGGTGGTAGGACACAGGCATGAGGCAGTCTGTCCATCGGCTGAGGGTGCACAGGTGCTACCAAAACTGCAGGTCACATTGGCACAGGGGTCCCGGGACCCTGTGGGCATACAAGTGGGGTCACACTGATTGTTCACTGCCCCCCCTTCCCCCACCGCGCACTCACTTACCACATGGCCCTTGGCGGAGTAGGCGGATGCGCCGTTGCTGGTTGCACTGTGCACGCTGCAGCTCACACTCATTGCTATAGGTGGAAGCATCCGAGCCGCACACAGGAGCCACCACAGCAGGGCAGACATTTTTCTTGCACACACAGGAGGCCCGGCCTGGATCCTCAACACTGGGTTCACACACAGCACCAAAGCCACATAACATCCCCCTGCATACTGAGTTTAGACCAGAGAAAGAGTATTCAGAGGCAGGCTACCAGGAATCTGTTCCTAGGTCCACACACCCATGAGCCCTTGCATCACATTCTGTTTGTGCCCAGATTTCACAGGGAGATCCATATCCAAATATTCACATGACCAAGATGCCACCCAAACACACAAGCACCTGCACCCTGCACCTGACACAATGCGTATGTCCAACCCTACCCCTCCCTGGAAGGCTTCCCTCGTTTCATACCCTTCAACTGTAGAGAGTTTATGTCCCCACAATAGGACAAAGCTTTCTCTTCTTGAACAACTCCATGGGCCCTAACACACCAGGTATGGATGCCTTAGCTCCATCCACATAAGCCTCAGGGCTCAGCTCCTATGCGGCTGGGTTTCGGAGGTAGTTGCACTGGAAGGGCCCTGAAGGATCTGAGTAAAATATGTACTGGGGTGCGTGTGTGTATCAGGGAGAGCCTTGCCACTGCTGGGGGACTGGACGGTGTGAATGAAAGACGCTGGCTGTAAGAGTTGTACCTGTCTGATCTTACTCCACAACTCAGACTCACCCCACCTTAGGTTTCTGTGGCTCCTTTCTGGGGAGCTGCTTCGGTATCCATCTGACTCCTGCTACCTCACAGTAAACACCAGCTCCAAAATCTTCTGAGGTCCCCCTGTGGCCCCACCAAGCTCTTTCACCTTCCTGCAGGCCTGATGGGCACTACGTACGACTAGGAGTCTGGAACTTTCCCCACATACCCTGCTTTCTTCTTTCATTGCACCCGCCGCCCGCCGCCATGCCAGCTCTGTAGTAGGTCTCTCACCTCCAGAAGCACACTGTCCTGCCTTGCCCCAACCTTTACCCTGTTCCCACCGTCTTTTCTCCTTCAAACCTTTTCCTCTACTTCTCCAACCTTTCAAAGCTTCTCCCATTTACAATCATATACTGCTTTCCACTAAGCCTCAAGTTGGCGGTGGCACAGGTCTCTCTGGGTTCACACAGGTAACTCCCTTTCTGTCCTTCTGGGCCCTGACTTCAGGAAATATCTTCATCCAAGTCCTCTGAGTTCCCTCTCAGTGAGAATGCTCCCTACATTCAGACTCACACACACACTCATACAAGAGCTAGCTTGCTTTCTTCCTTTCTTTCTTTCTTTTCTTTGTTTTTCAAGACTGGGTTTCTCTGTGTAGTCCTGGCTGCCCTGGACTCAATTGTAGACCAGGCTGGCCTCGAACTCACAGAGATCCGCCTGCCTCTGCCTCCCTGAGTGCTGGGATCAAAGGCGTGCGCCATCACACCTGGCTGAGCTTTCTAACATTGTAGACTCAAACAGCAATGTCCAGAGGAAGAGCCAGGTGTTGTTCACGAAGACCACAAGTAGACACTGGAATATTTAAAGTTTAGATAACCAATGGGAAGCCTTCCTAAGCACAGTATTGGGGCCAACACCCTCTGAGAAGATGAACCTTGAGTTTGGTGGGCCCCTAAGTTCCTTAGATCTACTAAATGTTTAATTGGGTGTAATTATCATCGCCTCACATAATGCTCAGAAATGAGGCAGAAGCCATCCTGGACATCTCCTAGGACGGCAGGGTGCATTGGGGGCTAGAGCAATGGCCTCCCGTGTTTGTTTGTTTGTCTGGGTAGCCGCCACCTTAGAAGGCTGGCATTATGGGAGTATCTACCTGCCTGACATATAACCTGCTTGTGTGTGTGTTAACCTTTCATCAGCTCTTAGAGACAGGTACTCCACACTGTGCTTTAGTGTCCTCTTCCCTTTCTACAAATAGGGTTACTAAGTACCTACTCCCAGAACTATGGGTTTTCCAATGTCTATAAAACTTAAGAGAAGGGGCCCCAGACAAGTACTGTGTAGAGCATACAATAATTGGACTGTTAGCACAAACAGCTTTCCCCGTCTTGGCTCAAAACAAACATATGTTATGTCCACCAGTGGCTTCTCTTCATGCCTAGTCAACACCTCTCTCCCATTTAGCGTTCTCTCTCCCAGTCATGCCATTCTCACGGTTGGCCTTCTCTCACCCAAGCCCCTGAAGGTCTCATACCAAATCGACAAGCACTTTCTGAGGCTGAGCTGATGCTTGCTGCCTGCGCTCTTCGGCTGTTGACCAGGCTTCCTCTAGGTCCAGTCTCTGGGTCTGCACCCAGCACCCATTCTTTGGCAGACTGATGGTGTCTGAGCTTCTTGGTCTCTCTATCTGAGTACCTGGCTTAGCCAACCTCCCCCAGGTCTCAAACCCACAGCCAAGGTAGCTTCACCCACTAAGACCCACACACCAAAGCCAGGTGTAGCTAGCTCTACAAGTCTAAGATTTTGTTGTAAAAAAAAAAACCAACAGTAACAACAAAAGACTTGTACTGAGGCTCTGTGGCAAATATAAGGTTTGGAGAACATGGTACCCATCCTGATTCTGCAGTCAAGTCACTTATTAAAAGTTTACTTGCGGCTGGCTTGCTACCAAGCCTAACCATCTGAGTTCGATTCTCAAGACCCACATAGTGGGCGAGAAGTGATTCCAGCACCTTGTCCTAATTTCTACATGTTGTGTCATGGCACACACACACACACACACACACACACACACACACACACACACACACAAATGAATGCTTAGAAAAAAGGAGAGAGCCACACATGATGGTGCACGCCTTTAATTCCAGCACTCGGGAGGCAGAGGCAGGCAGATCTCTGTGAGTTCTAGGCCAGCCTGGTTTACAAAGTGAGGCCGGGACAGTCAAGGCTACACAGAGAAACCGAGTCTCAAAAAACAAAAAGGAGAGAGCAACTTGGGAACCATCTATCACCTCCAATAGACCCCTGCCTTACACTTACATTCACACCATTAAACTCATGCAGAATGATCCATGGTGATTCCTGTTTTAACAAAGTTTATGTGTCCCTTCCCCACAGGACCAAGAGATCACAAAAGCTCAAGACAACACTCTTCTTCTCTCCTCCTCCTCCTCCTCCTCCTCCTTCTTTTTTTGAGACAGGGTGTCTCTGTGCAGTCTTGGCTGTCCTGGAATTCACTCTGTAGAATGGGCTGGTCTCCCATGAAATCAGAGATCTGCCTGCCTCTGCCTCCGCAGTGCTGGGATTAAAGGTGCTTGCTATCACCCTCTGATAAGTTTCTTTTCTTTTTTCCTTGCTTTTCTTACCTTTTCTTTCTTTCTTTTTTTTTTCAAGACAGGGTTTCTCTATGTAACCTTGACTGTCCTGGACTCACTTTGTAGACCAGGCTGGCCTCGAACTCACAAAGATCCGCCTGCCTCTGCCTCCCGAGTGCTGGGATTAAAGATGTGCACCACCACCATGCGGCTTGATAAATTTCTTTTCTTTTTTTTTTTTTTTTTAAATTTCTTAATGTTAGAACAGACACAATCTGAGGCCACCTGCAGACAAGTGAGGATGAAGTAAATGTAAACACACACACACACACACACACACACACACACACACGGATCACTATGGCAGGGAGAGCTACTTTAACAACCAGACTTCATCATATGCAATGTTCATGTATCAGGGAAGGAAGCAGAGGCTCAGCAAGGTTTACTGACAAAGCCACACGCCTAATAAACACCAGCGCTGAGCCCACCTGCGCTCCTAGTCACTTCCTCACACTGCTTCTTATAAAAACAAGTGGCCAACCTGGGCACCTGTGCGCCAACAGTCTCTAAGGGATCACATCTGGCTTCTCAGCCCCTGTGGAATTTCTCCCTGGCCTCCTAGCTTCTTACCCAGGCAATCTCTCCACGTGATGTTGGAGGCGTCCTGTACTTTTTATATCTACCACAGTGGTAGAGGGTATATTTAACTTCTTTCCTAGTCTTTGGTAGGTTGAGAGATGAAACATATGGATGCCCGTGAGCCTGCTTGTGTCCATTTGTGCGTGGTGTGGGTATTCGTTTGTGTGTATGACGGCCACGTCCTGTGTCTAAAGTGTACAAAAGAAAGCTGGGTATCAATAAGGGGACTGCATGCACAGTTGTGGGGAATACAGCATAAATATAAAGGAAGGAGGACATTGGCAGGTTGGGGAGTTTCAGAAGAAACTGAAATGGCCAAGAAGGAAGATCTCTTCACTCCTGAGCCTCCCTTGAACATAGAAAGCTGTAGGCCTCTTGCCCCTAGTATGTGAACACTCAGGCCTAACCTTATGCACCATACTAAAGGAAACATTTTACCCACTAACAGCCCACCCCATTGGGAGCGTTTTGGTCCCATTTATTTATTTATTTATTTATTTATTTATTTAGGTTTCTCTGTGTAGCCATGACTGTCCTAGACTCACTTTGTAGATCAGACTGGCCTGAAACTCACAGCGATCTGATTTGGTCCCATTTAATTAATTAATTAATTTGGTTTCTCTGTGTAGCCTTGGCTGTCCTAGACTCACTTTGTAGATCAAGCTGGCCTCGAACTCACAGCAATCCACCTGCCTCTGCCTCCCAAGTACTGGATTTGGCCCCTTTTTAAAAAATTACTGAGAAGCAGAGCCACTTCCTCCTGCTTCCCAGCCCAATAGGCAGATTGCTTACTCACTCACCAACCCAGCCAAATAGTCTCTAACTCTAGGAATAGTGAAAGTCATAGAGCAAACGGTGATATTCAACCGCCCTGACAATAACTTCCCAGGAAGAGGCACCTGGTGGGACACAGCCTCACCTTAGCACAACCCAATCTAGGCTCAGTACTCTAAAGGGCCTTCTAGGAAGGATACAAGTACCAGGGGCCAAAACTTGGGGTCATAAAACCAGAGCCCCGGGCTAGATTAGACACACCTACCACTCACTGACAGCCTCATTCCCACTGCCCCTACCACTGCCCAACTAGGGACCACAAGCCTATTGGCCAAGTGTGTCAATGCCAGCTTGCTAACCCTATAGACACTGGGAATAAAGAGCAGTTGGCTACAGATGGCCCTTCCCCGTTTGGCCATCAAAAGGCAGGATAGACACTGGTACCCTGCATGTGCATCAAGTTCCTGCTTTGGGATGCCTGGGCTCCCTCCCCACCTGGCTTTACAGACTGCTTTGCTCCAACCTCCCAGTATAGGACAGAGGCCCCGACAGTGCCAGGGTACTGTCTCCACTCTCAAGATCCAGGAAGTGACCCAGACTATCTATGTAACCCAAACACTGCTTCCTAAAAAGAGAACAACTCAGGGTCTGTTCTCAGAACGACACCCACAGCCTCAATCCCAGGGTTCTCTGATGTCCCCATGACCCATATCCTGGCCAAACAGAGACCATGGCTGGGCACAGCAGCATGCACCTTTAACCCCAGCACTTGAGACGTATAGGCAAAAGGCCCTCTATGATTTTAAAGCCAGCCTGGTCTACATGGTGAGTTCTAGGACAGCCAAGGCTATATAGAAGTCTTGTTTCAAGCCCTAGTTCCCAAACCAAAAAGCCCAGAAGCCATCACTTTGTCCCACATGAGATATCTCTAGACATATAATTCTACAAAACTAGCCAGGTGCCCAGGCAGCAGAGTTGATAGGGTAATAGGTTCCAAGAACAGAGCTGGGAACTGACCCCACTTGCTGTGAGAAGCCTGGCTGGGCTAGCAGAAACAGTCTATGCCCAGTCTTTGCTTTTTTTGTAACACCTTCAGTTCCTCTTCTCTTTATCATTAGCTTAGTTACAGAAGCCTACACACTAGCAGGCCCTCTGGGAGTGCTGGCCCCAGCCCACAATGCCATGAAAAAGGTTAGTTAGCCTGTCCTTTCCATCATCTGCTTCCTTCCCCCACCCCAGGGGCAGACCTAGGCCCTCCAGCCCTCACACAGCTGTCACTGGCTTTACTGGGCCCTCCCCCACTACCCGGCCCACTTTCCCTTCTGTGCTTCTGTCTGTTTCCAGCCCCACCCTTTCCTGAATAGGGAAAAAGACAAAGAAAAGGAACCCCCTTCTACAAACAGACTGACTTTAGTGCTCCATCCAAACCTCATACAAATTCTCTGATGTCTCCCAACTTGTAGGTTCTAAGACTGGTCTTGCTCGGGAGTATTAGCCAGCACCTAAAGACCACCGAGGACTCCATGAAAGGGGTCCATACCCTCTCGTCCAGCCTACTATTCCAAATGTTAGACCTGATGTACATAATACAAAACAGCTCCAATTCTGGTAACCCTGTCCACTCCCGCCCCATTATCAGTTCGCCAACCACCGGCCCCAACCACCACACTCACCATCAGGAGGCGCAGGAGGAGCTGGTGTGAAGTGGATTCCAGGTTTGTCTAGGGGAGGAAAGAAGTTAGGGCCTCTTTCAGCAGGCGCTTAGCCACCCACCAGTTACAACCAGCAAGGCTAAAAAGTTCACTGACCAAGGCAGGGCAGACAGAGGAGGCCCTGGCCTCTTCTCTGCCCCTCCAACTTCACAGCCCGTTTTCTTCTCCAACCATTTTCTCTGGGTAAGTCCAGATCTCGTCCCTGCTCCCTATCCCCCAACACTGACACACCCTTGCCAATTCTCACTGGTGTTCTGCAGCTCAGGATGAAGGTCTGCACCACTAAGAACTGAAGAACAGGTCACAACAGGCCTAGGAATCTAGTGTGACCTATCCAATACCCAGAAGGAAAAGATGCCTGCCCACGACAACCCCTGGGTTTGACATGACCCCGACTGCCCCGAAATCCTCAGTAAACTGAGACGAGGGCTCAGTGATCAGGACGGAGGTACACCCAGCAGCCACGTACAGTTGCTGAGGAAAAGCAGCACCGCAAAGCCCAACGTGGAAGTAGCCAACAGGATCAAGCAGATGTTGCAGGGGATCATGAAGTACCGAACCAGCGTGGAGGCACCAGGCTGCTGCCTGGGTCTGTGTTCCAGTGGTAGAGGAGGCATGATACAATCCTAGCCCACTTCCTGGATGTGGGGGTTCTTACGGAGTGCCCTTAGGCCTCTTCGGAGCTACTCCCCCCATGCTGGGTGCCCTGCAGCAGCAGATGGTAGCTGTGATCTCAAAGTTTAGCCGGTTATGGCTAGGGGAGCACCAGGCCCTCCCCAGCCCTCCAGGCTCATGGTAGGAAATAAGCAGAATTCTCTCCAAGCAGAAATCCCAAATGTGAGCTCAGAAGCAGGCAAAGGATGAAGAGAGCCAAGGCAACCCCTGTTGACTACAATTCTTCTGCCCACTAGCGAGTGGTGCTCTCTGTAGCCCCTGGAGTCTGCACTGCAGAAAAGGCCCCAGAGACCAGGAGCGCCGATGCAGGGCCTGTCTGCTCCTGTCTAGCAGAGGCGGGAGCACGATGGCAGCAGCGGGAGGAGCAACAGCCTCGGAGAATAAAGAACCGCGGAGGCGCCTGCCCACCTCCAGCAGCAGCGGTAGCAGCGGTGGCGGCGGCGGCGGCGGCGGCAGCAGCCAAGGCAGCAAGCAGTGCAGCTCTTCTCTTCCTTGCTAGGCTGGGGCAGTGAGTGAGGGGCGAGGAAAGTCTAGGGGGCGGGTGTGTATGTGTGTGTGTGTGTGTGGCGGTGAGCAGAGACAAAGGAAGATGTCTCTGGGGACTCAACTGTCCACGGGGAGTCGCAGTTGGGAGCGAAGAGGCTGGGGTGGATTAAGACCAGGGCGCAAGGTGTACAAAGGGGACACAGCAGCTCTGGATAGAGGCAGAGCCTGGGGAGGGGTGGTGGTGCTGCTAGTAAGAGGGCAGGGACCAAGGGAGGAGCAAGTGGTGACCGGGCGGTGGGGCTAGAAATTGGAGGACGAGGGAGAAGTAAGAGTGGGCTGAGTGTTGTCATAGGGGGATAGAGGTTGGGCCTGGAGAGGAGGCAGCTGCTTGGGCCCCCACCCTATGGAGGCTGCTGAGGAAGGTGAGGTAGGAGGCGGCCACGTGAGAGGGTCAGCAGCCAGAAGCAGTCCTCCCTTATCACTCAGTGCCTGGCTGGGCTGAGAGGTTCCTGAGTCACCACCACAGGGGACTTGGGCCTGCAGGAAGGACTAAGTTCTGGGATTTCGTCTGCTTGTGCTTCAGTGTGCCTTTGTGCTAGTGCCTGTATTGTTCCTGCTCCTGCAGGCTCTGCCGTGTGTGTGTGTGTGTGTGTGTGTGTGTGTGTGTGTGTGTGTGTGTGTGTGTGTGTGTGTATCCCCAAGGGGCATGTAAAATGCTTAAGCAGGTACAAGCTGGACAGTAAGGTGATGGGCTCAGAAACCACCCACCTACATTTCCCCTTGTAATGGAAAATAACACTTTAATCTACCCATTCACTCAACTCCCCAGCAATGAGAAAACATGCAAATAAGTCCATGCAAACAGCTGTGGAACTCCAGCCATCCCTTGAGCACTCCCCTGCCCCCAGGCTACTTTGCAAACTCCAGCAGGGCCACCAGGAGCAAAGGGTTTAGGATGGAGGCGCAGCCTACCTAGTTCTGGTGAGCTGTCCACAAGCTTGAGGGATACGCCGGTTCCACACCATCCCTACTTGACACAGCCACCCTCCTGCTAAGTCCTCATCTCAGCTGAAATCACACAAGCAGCTCCTGTTCTAACAGTGCCCACGGCGCAAGGCTCTCGTCAGGCTTCTGTACCTGTCAGGAAGTCCAGCTTCTCTGCCATCTCATCAGCCCCATCTCTCTCTCTACCAGGGGCCATCTCCTGTCTGTGGAGCTCTTCCATTCCTGTCCTCAACCTGCCCTTCCCAGGGCCCTGACTCCCTACCCTCACTGCACACTCACTGGAAAGGGCCCTACTTGCAGTATTACCTACAGCTGAAACCTCTCCAAGGCCTCGCTGGCCAGACACTTGGTACCCTCACCGATAACAATGTATCTTCTCTGTTTCCAAGCCTTTCCATTCCCTGTACGAAGGGCCATCCTCCATTGGGTCATTCATTCATCACCCATAATAAGAGGTTTTCCATCTTTTGTGGTCCCAAACTCACTCTTCTACTGAAATATTAGAGGAAACTCCAAATGCCTGCAGACTAGGACAGCGTCAGATCTAACTACTGGAAAGCTCCACTCACAAATGGCCTCACCCTCTCCTCAGGGGAGCTCTGGCCCTAAATGCACCTGTGGCACAGAAGTCTGTGATGCTAGCTCCCCCATTACCAGGAATAGTCTTGAGTTCTCAGCTCCCAAGGCAGGGTTTGGCCAAAGAGGCAAAAGAACGCAGAATTGGGGAGCCCAACACAGGTCATATACATCTTTTGTTTGTCTCACTGCCCCACAGATAGCGCCAGAGGCCAAGTACCCTAGGCAATACCCAGCAGGCCACACGACACTACTGGGTGTGGTGTTTCAGCCCTGGATTGTCCCAGTGTGCTCTACAGGGCACACAGGAACCAGGGTCCCAGAAGACTGGGCCCCACCGCTAGTGGGAACTCTGGGCAAGAGCTGGCAGAAGAAGCCTCAAGTGATCTTGGAAAATTTGCTATATAGCCTGTGCTCACTACCTTTCCCTAAGCAGAAGCCCTGAGATCTGCCACTGCAGAGGTCTCAATAGACTAATTTTTTCAGTGCTCATATGAGGCTCTAGTCAGCCCTGGGCAACATTAAAATGGGGCTCGAGGTCTATTGGGCCCAGCCATGGGAAAGGGAACTAGGCAGGCAGCCTGGCCCCACCAAACCCCAGTCAGTGTCTGAGCCCCCTGCAGGGGCAGGATGCCTTCAAAAAACAAAGAGCCTTTGAGGCTCCAGGCCAGTGGGGGAGGGGAGCACAGGCTACTGAAGTTATTTTGGGATCTTTAGACAAAATTATTCAGCCTAGACTGCCCCAGCAGGCTCAAGCCCAAGAATGAACAGGATGCTGATCCAAGCTTACCCCCTCTGGGCTCACACCCTATCGACACACAACCCTACATGAGCCAAGACACTAAGTACCCCGGCTTCCCAGCAGTCACTCAGGGTTACAGGCATCGCATCCCCCACCTGACAGCACACACACACACCAGCCATTCTGTGTCCCTCATTCCCAGGCATAATGGGTGTGGCCCTAGGTTCTGGTTCTTCTCGGGACCAGGGGAGGTTGGGGGATGGGGCTTGGAGAAGGTACTGAGCCGGGCTACTGTCAGCTCACTGGTCCCATTCTCATGCAGATGACACTTCTGCCTTTCTAGATAGCCTTCCGCTCCCTCAGAAAAGAAGGTAAAGAGCTGGGGTTAGATGACTGAGGAGCCCAAGGGAAAGACCTTTCCAGACATTCAGCACACACTCAATTCCCCAATGCACAGGTCTCACCCAGCAAGTAGGCTCCCCCGCTCTCCGGCCTCTAGTCAAGCCAGGGTAAGGCCCATCTGTTCTCTTCGGTTGTGGGCATTTCTAGGCTCAGATTAATAGGGGTACCTGATGGGCTCAATTCTGGCTGCCCTGGTTGGGACAGCGCAGTATTGCTCAGGACCTAGTATGTCTGGCCTCAAACTGCACCTTGCCTTTTCTCTCTCTCCCCTCCTCCCCTCCTCGGCCTTAGACATAAGCACTTCACAGCAGGACAGAAGCACTCAGCCCTGGTCAACTGCCAGCGTGAAGGGGCCTCCAGGGTTCCTCTTGCCAGCTTCGGGCCAGTTATCCTGCTCTGCAGGGTGGCTGAATTAAGTTAGAAAATTGGGATACAGGGCTGGAGAAACAGCTCAGCGGTTATAGCTGGCTGCTGTTCCAGAGGGTTCAGTTCTCAGCACCCACACGGCAACTCACAACTGTCTGTAACTCCAGTTCCAGGGCAGTCAACTCCTTCCTTGGGAAGCCACTAAAAACACCAGCAACCTCTGAGGTGGTAGCAACAGCATACAGGATGCCCCATGAGCCCCACAGGGGATGGCTGTGGAGTGGTGGTGATTGGACACACGCGAGAAAGCACTGATGGAACTAATGATGGGTGAGAACACATGTCACTTCTCACACCCGATGGCTTCCTTCCCAGAGTAGGGGACAGATACCTCAGTCCTTCTGCCACTATGGTATCTGTGCTCTGCTCTTCCATATGCATTGAAACCTCCCTAGTAGGTATAGAGGCCTACACAGGCATAATGCTAGTCTACATCTTCTGGGGCCTAGGACGTATTGGTCCAGGAAGCTCTCAAACTTACCTCAGGCTAGCAACAGATAGGGGGCAGAGGGGAAGGATCTGGCAGGCTTGCAAAGGTCAGTGACAAAGGTCTCTGGTCTCTTGTCTTCACAGCAGCTCAAACAGATTCCCTCAATTTATTTTATTTTTTTAGTTTTTCGAGGCAGGGTTTCTCTGTGTAGCCTTGACTGTCCTGGACTCACTTTGTAGACCAGGCTGGCCTTGAACTCACAGCGATCCGCCTGCCTCTGCCTCCCAAGTGCTGGGATTAAAGGCGTGCGCCACCAAGCCCGGCTTCAGATCCCTCATTTTAAATGTTTGCGATCCACCTCACCCGTTCCTAGAAGCAGAGCTCACAAATGGTGCCCGTGCCTTTCCATCAGGTAAGGGGGCTGAGGTGGACCCAACAGAACCAACAGCAAACAGATGCTGAGATCACAGTCACAGGAGAACTGCAGCCAGGACTTGACCACTTAAAACCCAGGAAAATCAAGATAGTGAGAATTCCTCCACCCCCCAACTGTGGGCCTGGGCATCCGTATCTATACAAAGTTCACACAGCTGGGAACATCCCTCACTCGGGAGAACAGAGCCTCCAGACTTCCCTGCCTCCTGGGAAGGGGCCACAGCAGATTCCCTGGTAAACTGCCCTGCAGGAGGCCTTCCTCAAAGGAAATTCTCAGGGTTGGTGCTGAGGAGGGGAGGGGTGAGACCCCTTCATTCCCCTTCCTCCACCATAGACCTTTTTATTTTTTTAATTTTTTGGTTTTTCAAGATACGGTTTCTCTGTGTAGCCTTGGTTGTCCTGGACTCACTTTGTGGACCAATCTGGCCTCGATCTCACAGTTTATCCGCCTGCCTTTGCCTCCCTAGTGCTAGGATTAAAGGTGTGTGCCACCACGCCTGGCTTCCACCATAGACCTTAACAACTCCTCCAGCTTCCAAAATGGGACACGGACACTGTCTGCCTGCCCCTCCCCACCCCCACCCAGGAGGGACAGGGTCATAGAGCCCTCCTCTTGATGGTAAATGCTCCAGATGAGCAGTCTTGTTATGACAACTGCTGTGCCCAGCAGGGCTTCAATGGCTTGGGACTCTATCTCTACCTTGAGGTAAACAACTGACCTGCGTCTCACAAAAGGAGCAAGAGACAGCGTTTCCCACCCTTTTGTAACCTCTGCCTCTTGTGCAGAGCAGCCAGGCAGGCACAGGAAGCAACAAAGGGTCCTTACTAATCAGGGATACAGGACCCTCTTGAACCTATGGTCCTGAGTGTGTCCTCCACTCCTTCTCTCTTGTAGGGACTGGTGAGTAGCCACAGACCTGGGTCAGTGTCCCACTCTCCCAATTCCTCAGGTCCCATGCCCACAACATTGCTTTGAGGGCTCAAGCATGTGAGAGCAGAATTTGCTTTGTCCAGAAAGATCCATGTACACAAAAGTGGTTTCAAAATTGCCTTCCCTATTTCTAAGGGACAGGAGAGAGCATCTTCTTCAGGATGGGCGTGGGAAAGGCCAAGAATAACTTCCACCTGCTCAGTCTTGCTTGCGCCTGACTAAAGGGAGGCTGCTTCCACAGAACCTATAGTACCCTGCCTGTCAATCACCTATAAGCAAGCACCTTTGATTCCAGCAAGCAAAGCCCACCCTCCAACGCTGCCTCAGTGAGCCCAAAGGTGAGACAAGTCCACTCTTGCAGCAACTTCTTACCAGAACTCCCTGGTGTGGGAGAGAGGCCTTTCCCTCCCTGGCCAGGCCTTTCTCTGGGCAAAAAGCAGCGGGGATACCACGCAGCCTCCAGCCTGGACCTGCCTAGGGGGAGGGCCCTCAAAGGACTCTGGGTTGCAGAGTGGTAGTCCAAAGGGAGAGCCACCTCCCACTTCGGCAGGAGGAATGTGGGGGAGGTGTGGGGAAAGAACACGGCAATGGGAGTGTAAGTCTGCACGGAGGGCAGCCCTCCCAACAGCCGAGGGACCGTCACAATACCCTAGGCAATGCCAGTGCCAGAAACCAGCCTTAGGGGGTCAGGCTGCTCCCATCCAGGGCCTTGGCCCCAGGAGCTCCTCTACTCTGTCCTGAGAGCCCTGGATAGTTGACCTAGCAAAGAGTGAGGGGAGAACCTATCCGGCCAGCTTAGGCCTGGGAGTATAGTCACCAGGACCCCAGCTTCGGAATTGGGAGGGGCCAGGCTGGTCTGGTGCCAGGCTCACTCAACCCTGGCCCCCTGCCTTGTCCTTGTGCCAGATGCTGTCTGTTCCAGACAGCACTTCCTTTCTCTGCTCCTGGCTCTCAGTAGGCAAGTGCAGGTCCCCAGCCAGGCTTGTGTCTCTCTCTCGTGGGGGCTTCAGGGAGCGGCTAATCCAACCTTCTCTAGAGATGAGGTTAGGGCAGTATTAGGCCTATGCTCAGTACCCTTAATCTGCAGTAGAGAGAATTTGTCAGCGTGAAGGGTTCCTTTCCAAAAGGAGCAGCAGTCACTCATGCCCAAAGGTGATGCAAAGGGAAGGGCACATACCTGCCCCAGTTATGCCAGGAATGTGGCTCCGCAAGCAGAGGACCAGAGGAGCCTTTGGGGGAGGGGGGGAAGGCTGGCTGGCTGGGGGTGTTCCTGGAGTGAATAAGAGGTCAGGAGTGGCCCAGATTTCACCCAGTTTCCAGTGGGGGTGAGGCAGAGAAGGGGACCTGGAGGCAAATGGGAAGTCAGGTTGGAGGGATGGTTTGCTTCAAACGTGAGGATCCAAAGCCTCATCACCTACAGTTCAGGAAACAGCCAGCTTCAGAGGGGCAGGATGTCTCCATTCCCATCCTAGACCAGAAGCCCTGATGGCTCCTTGGGTGTTCTGACCTTGTCTTAGCACCCAACTTTGCACTCTAATCTGCTTTCACAACAGAACCAATGTGTCGTTTCAAGCTTCTTACAGAGGTGTCCGGGCTCCTTGCCCCAGCCCACCCCACCTTCCACACACCTTAAGGCATCTCTTCAGCCTCCTTGGCTCTACTACCTAGGAGCCTTCAGTCTCTGTCCTGTCCCTTGTTGTTGTTGTTGTGCGCTGGCCCCACCCCGCCCCCGGCTACTCCTGGGCTCTCCACTGGTAAAACGCTGGTCTGTGAGTCTTGGGAGCTAAGAATCCCTAAGTGTCAGCCATACACAAGTGCACAGGAACACAGGAAGCGGGGCCTTCTCCCCAGCTTTCCTGCTCCAAACTGGGCTCTGCCAGCACCAAAGCCAGAGTGTAGCATGAGCATAGATGGCTTTGGTGAGATGCTAAGCCTTGTTCTGTCCAGGGTAAACTCCCTACCATGACCTCTGATCTCAGGGGAAGTCCTCAGTTACTGAGTCATGGACCCTCGAGCTACTAGATCCACCCGGCTATTAATAATTCACCCTCTTGATCTTGGAGGGACGAGGAACTGCAGCTCCTCCCCGGCCCCCTACTCAACCTAAAGTTGACATATACACCTTTGGCCTCACATACACACCCTCCCTTTCCTTTCCCGCTTCCAATTTCCCAAATCACAAATTTCCACACCGGTGCTAGGACCTCTGGCTCGATAAGGTCTCAGAGCCCACAAGCTGGCTGAGAGGCCACAGGGCTTCCCATTCTGGCCCTGCCCCTCCTACACTGGTGTCCCCAAGGCCAGCATGGGGACAGGGTTCTAGAGACACTACTCAAGAGCCAAGGCAGCATCAAAGCAGAAAGACAGACAGGAAGGAGATAAGTCTTCCGGGCTGGCAAACATATCCCATCAGAGGACCAGAAGTCATGACCCTTGCCACTACCCTGAGAAGGAAGTTTCTGTCCCCAGCCCTACGAGCCGTTTCCAGCTAGCCAAGAGGGAACAGACAGGATGTAGTAGCAATGAGAGGAAAAAAAGCACTCTTTATCACATTTACCCTCAAGGGTTTCAGTCACCAACAGGGGCTGTCCTGAGGAGAGACCTGGAGGGTCACCTTCTAGAGGACGGCAGCCCAATCCCACAGAGCTATAAACTGTGGGCCTCTGAAACATTCAGGCAGCTCCCCACCTTCCGGTCCCCTGTGCCTAGCCTCAGGGGTTTACTTAAATGTATGGGTCCAATCCAGGCAGGTGTTTAGGCTTCTGTAGGGACAAGACAAGTGGTATCCATTCACCTGGTCCCAGCTTCCATAGAAAAGGGTCTTTCAAGGGGCAATGTGGAGTGCTGAGGAAAAAGGGAGAGAAAGCAGAGACACCTGTCTCTTTGCAGGGCAGCAGCCTGTTGCTGCCTCCAAGACCAAACAAAGACAGCTAGTATCAGACTTTGGGGCGTCTAAACTGTGTGGCTAAAGATGGAGCCAGGAGCAATAAGGTTGCATCACAGGTAAGCAGTCCGATGGTCCACTCTCCTGCCCATGGCAAGCTCTCCTCTGTACCCCACTATGAGATCCCATACATTTTCTGTCACCGTCAGCGAGCCACTAGCCCCTAAAGGGACGCCCTCACCACGCACCTTCTACACAGAGCTCCACCTCTTCCAGGTTCCGCAGAGTGATCCGCATCAGGCTGGAGTTGAGCATCAGCTCATTCTTGTGGGCTGGCCACAGGTAGGGTGGTGCTGGGTTCACAAAAAAGATTCTAGTGTCCCCAGTGGACACCTGGTTGTCGCAGATGAGAGGGTCTCCAAAGCCACCAATTACCACCTTGTTGCCACCATCCAGCAGACTCTCCTGGGCCACCACATCTTTGCCTTTCAAGTACCGCCACACTCGAACCTGGGCAGACACGGAGGTAAAAGTGCATTGGTCCTACGGGGTTAGGGTTCCAGACTCAACACCTGGGCCCTTTCTCTTCTCTGGTCTCACTAGCTCAAGCCAATGTCCACCGTGGACTCTAGCCGTGGGCAGAGATGTTCAAAGTTCTGTGAGTCAGCCCCTCAGCAAAGGCTACAGTGAAGCCGACACCTCCCGGATATGAGATGACACACAAACGGCATACCACCTGGTCATATTCCCAGTGTAATAGCCGAACGCCAACTCCAAGGGCCCATCTCAGTTAGGACTTACCACTCAGGACCAGCACCTTAGGCGAAGGGACTTAGGTGAAAAGGATCCCAGCTGGAACCCTCACAACCCTCTCTCCCAGGAAGTAAAGACACACTTCTTTGCTCCATAGTCTGCCTGAGTCTGTGCAGACAAGGCAGCTCTGAACCACAAAGTCAAGTTTGGGCAACGCAAGTCGGCCCCACCCTCCATCTTTTCCTTTGGGGCCCCGAGGGCACCCACTCTGGCAGTTATGGCTGGAAGATATAGCCTGCAGTGCCCACAGGACAAGTCCAGGAGCCCAAACACTGTTTGGAAAGGAGTTCTAGGAAGGGGCCCCTTCTTCAGGTGCTCTGGGGGGTTTGGACTATTGGAATGGAGAGATGAAAAAAAAGACGATGGGCAGCTTGTCCACCTGACTGCTCCTGCTGGACACCCAAGAGTCGCAACACCTAAGGGACTTGAAGAACCTCATCTACCTGCCCTCCTGCCCCCCCCCCCCATTGTGGGAGATAACCCAAACGGGGGAAGCTCACAGTTTTCACACCTCCCCCACCTCAGCCACACCCAGGAGCAGCGGGGAGGAAGTCGGGAAAATCCTGCAGGGACTTGGCAAAGTGCCTTGGCAGTGAGAGGAGGGGGCCCGGCGGGGGATTCCATGAACACACACTACTCTACAAGAAGTCACCATCACTCCCATCCCCAAAAGCAAGGATAATCCTATTTCCAGTGAAGTGATTTGAGGGGGCTAGAAGACCCAGCAACGGGTGTTCTGAGCGTACCCACCACACCTATTCCAAGGTGCTCTCAAATTCAGCTTTAGTTGAGGCAGAGCTGACTCTTTTACTGTACGGTAGGGGAAGCCGGTTCTTCCAGGGGTAGAATGAAGCACCTGCCCCTGGTCCTCGTGCACCGGAGACGCAGCCACAGCCCTCTGCTCCCGCTCCTCAGACACCCAGTCCCTGCAGCACCTTACGTAGGCTCCTTGGACTGGCGGATTAGACTACGCACCCCTTCCTCTCTGCGGACCACCCCTTCTCGCCCTGGTAGAGGCCTCGCCACAGTCCGTTCCCACTTCACACCTCCCCAAACCCTATTCCTTTCCTTTGGCGAGGATGTACACTTGTTTCCAACAAGAGAGACGGGCTTTGGACAAGGAGCGGGGGGTGGGGGGAGGGGGACGGGGGGCAGTCACTACCGCAGCTGGGGCCTGGGCACCGTGAGAAGAACCACAGCGGCTCCGCAGTAACTTTCGCCCAGAGCTGCAGAGTTTTCCGGGACCTGGTGCCCCACCCGGGGGCTTGGCTGTCGCCAAGGGAGCTCGAGCTGGGGCTGCAGAAAGCGTTTCGGGCTCGTTCCCACGGCTTGGGGCCGGGGTCCCAGCAGGGCGGCCGGCACGCCACGGGCGGGCCTCAGGGATGGGAGCCACGGAGAAAAGGGCCCGTGGGCTGAGATTCCAGAGGGCTGGGGTCTCGTGGGGTCCTGTCGGGGCCCACCTTGCACGAGTACGTGTGCTGCACCGGGTCCACGTTGAGGATCTCCTCCACTGTGCCGGTGAGCACCACATTCGCCTCCTCCTCGCGCCGCTCCAGGGCACGCTCCGGGCACGTCCCGCTGGCGCCGGGCAGGGTGCACGCGGCCACCACCAAGAGCAGCAGCAGTGGTAGCAGCCGGGCCGGGAAACACAGCCGCAGGCTGGCCATGGCGGAAGGCGGCGGAGAGCGCGCGGGCCAGACTGTTCAGGGGGCAGGACAGAACTGGACCGCAGTTAGGCTGTGGAGGTGGGAGGTCGGACGCCGTGGGGGCGGGCCAGGGGCGGGAACTGGGCAGCACCGCCCCTCCCCCTGGGAGCTCAGCCCGCCCCCGCTCCCCAGGACCCGCGCGGGCAGCGAACAAAGCCCGGAGACTGCGGCGCCTAGCTGGGGCGGGGGCCTCGGCCGGGTGGGTGGCTGGCTGCCTTGGGGGAGGGGAAGGTGTGGCGCCGGGCGCCCCTCCCCCGGTCCGCCTAAACTGTCCTCCCACCAGGAAATGCAGCTGAAATCAGGTTAATGTATAATCTAGGGGCGACGTGCCGGGACTTCCAAGGGGCTCGCCGGGGAGCCGAGAGCCGCAGGGCTTTCTGGACAGGAGAGGCTAGCTAAGCTGGACCTCCCGTTTCCCCGCCCCTTAGGTCCGCCCCGTGCTAGGACTGCTCACAGAGCTCCCCGCAGCAGCACCGGGCCCGCCATAGGCTCTGGGGCGACCCAGCAGGGCCACGCCCCTGCCGGTGGCCGGTCGGTGATGACTGGTCTGAATTGCGCTCAGACCCGCCTACCAACCCTTTAGCTGAGTAGGGCGGTGGGATGCCCCTCGCCGGTCTATGGCTGCCTTCTTTAGTCTTGCTGGGGAACCTACCACGGCCCCGCCCCCTCCCTCTCTCCAACTGTGGACAAACCCAACTTGGCCTTGCTAGGTACAGGGTGTAAACTGAGGCCCAGGGGAGCCAAACTAGCGACGGATCTACGGAAGGTTGAAGAAAAAAGAGAAGACACTGCTGTCTTCCTAAGATTGGGAGAGCCAGAGTGAAGTGTGAGTAGCAGTGTCTTCCTTGCAGGCTTCAGGGAAGGGAGAAGTCAATGAGGCTTTGAGGTCACATCTACACAGTGGGCACCATCGTTACTACATCTGGGGTCACCTGATCGGGATAAGCACAAACACACCAACCAGAAAGGAGGCTTCTGCGTCTCCATTCAAATTCTCTAAAAGGTCTGAAGGGCCATAAGGAGGTGCTACTTGTCCTGACTTGCTTGTGCCTTAGGCGGACTCAAAGCCTGAATAAATTGATAGAGGAAAAGCCAGGCACGCCTTTGATCCCGGCACATCAGGGAGACAGTGGCAGGAAGGTCTCTTGTGAGTTCGAGGCCAGCCTGGTCTACAAAGTGAGTCCAGGACAGCCGAGGCTACACAGAGAAAACCTGTTTTGAAACAAACAAAAAGCAAAGGAAAAGAAAAGTTGAAAGAGGAAAAGACAAGAGAAAGAACTGTGAGGCAGGAAGGGGGTGGAGCTTTTCCAAATTAGTTGTCTCCTATTTGCCATACGACTTCCTTTCTGGACAGGTAAGCTCCCTTACCTGCCAACTGTGGCCTCCCTACAGCCTTGATGAGGTGTACTTGCTAACGATCATGTTCTAAAGAGCAACTGACTGATGTCAGTGGTGAGACCCTGTCCTACCCTCTGTGGACTAGGGGGTGGGATGAGGAACACCCACAAAACAACCCGTCGCCCTCCTTCACAGCCTACCTAGGCAGGTCCGAGAACATGCCTTCACTATTTCCAAAGGATCTGGGGAGCAACTGGTCGCACTAGGAGCCTCATCCTGGTCCCTGGTAGGACCTGCCTTGCCCTGAGCCATATGTAGAGATGGGGAACATCTGTTGGGGGGCTGACTGAGGCTCAGGACTGGGTCCTGGCAAAAGTGTCTTTCTCTAGAAGTGGATTAGTTACCCAAAGGGTTTGGAAGGAGAATTCCCTCACTTGGCTCTAACTGTGAAATCCTTGTCTTTTAACTTGCCAACCCAGGACCTGCTCACCATGGATGGAAAGGAACTCCTTTCCGAAGGAGCAGAAGCAAACAGAAGGCAGGACTTTTTATTGCATCATCTTTTATTACCAATATTGGCTCTGGATAGGGGCCTTAGGCATAGTGCTCCCCACCGCCCCTCAGGCGCAAATGCATGATCACTGTGCACTGAGGCTTTAGACCATACTCCCCCAGGGGCTGCTTGTCATCCAAGGGCCTTCCCTCAAAGCTCAGCCAGAACTGATCTTCCCGCACTTGCTCCTGCTGGGACACCTGCCTCTTAAGCACTTCCACAGTCTGTGTCAGCGTGATCTCATAGACTCTGCTGCGGCCCCTTTCGTTCTTCACCAGGATGCTCAGAGGGGCGCTGCACTTGTCTACCACTAGCACGACTGTGCTGCCAGGGCCCAGGCCCTGGCTGAGAAGGGTGACACTGTCTTGTAGCATCTCCCCAGTTGTTAGGGCCAGGCGCTGCTGAAAAGCGGGCACGCCAGTCTTCTGGGCGATCTGCTTCTTCAGTTCTGACAGCATCATGGAGTTAGTCAGGGACACCAGGAACTCGTTACCCCCCAGCATCTTCACCTTTAGGTCCCAGGCCTGCAAACATCACATGGGTTTAGCCGTGGTCCTCAACCTTCCTAATGCTTTGTCCTAATGCGGTGCCGCAGCCCTGTAATACAATTCCTTGAGTTGTGGTGACCCCAACCATAACATTATTTTCATTGCTACTTCATAACCATAATTTTGCTACTGTTATGAATCGTAATGTAAATATCTGATATGCAGGATATCTGATGTTCAGCTAATGTGGAAGTGTTGTTTGACTCCTGAAGCGTTCGTGACCCACAGGTTGAGAACCACTGGTTTAGAGCCTTCTTTGTCACTGGTACTGGGAATTACTACATGCAAAGCGCTGGTCACAGGGCCGGGCCCCCATGTCCCACCCCCATCCTCTCCTCCATCAGGGGGGCCGTCCAGGATGGATGATACAGAGGAGCCAGTTCTGAAGGGTCAGCTCCCCACAACCATCAGTTGTTTCAGTTCACCCATCAAGACATCCTTCTGGGTCCAGCCCGAAGGGAGCCAGGGCTGGTAGCTGAGCAGACAAGGAACCCAGTCCTTCTCTAGAAATCGAACTTTGAACAACTGTATTCTGTTCCCACACTGTGACTCTTCTGCCTCTAGAAGACCCTACCAAGGAATAGCGGAAACTCAACTAGAAGGGACCCCACCTGCCTCTGCCCCAGACTGGACTCACCATGGCTGTAGGTGTGAGCACTAGGTCCCGTGCAGGAACTCGAGGGGGTTTTGTTGGTCTCAGCTTCTGACTGCTTGCTTGCTGTCACAGCCAAGGGCTGGGGCCAGCTCATTTAAGGGTGAGCTGTGGGTATCAGGAGGCGGAGTTTCCTGACGCCAGAGTTGCCTTCTGTTTCAGTTTCCTTTTCCCAAGGCATATCGTCAATGGAGGCGGGTGCGGGGGCTCTGGGAAACAAAACTGAATGAAAAGAAACTGTGTCTGTGAAGGAGAGGCCTGGCTCTCAGGGGTTAGGGCCACAACTCGGCTTGTGTGCTCTGAAACTCCCTAAACATCCAGCACTTCGGGTTCTTTTACAAGGCATGTAGAAGTGAGAACAAGACCTAATAATAATAAAAAACAAACAAACATTTTTTTCATTTGTCAGCTTGGAAACTAGTTATCTTGAAACATGTCACAATAATTAACTCAGAGACTGTATAATGTAGTGACAATCAGAACTGCCCAAAGACAGCTACTAATGGTTATTAGTTTAGGATAATAGTTGCAGGGGAAGGTTGTAGGAAGCATTTTTTTGTTTTGGTTTGTTTTGGTTTGTTTTGGTTTGGTTTTTTGAGACAGGGTTTCTCTGTGTAGCCTTGGCTGTCCTGGACTCCTTTTGTAGACCAGGCTGGCCTCGAACCCACAGCGATCCACCTGCCTCTGCTTCCCAAGTGCTGGGATTAAAGGCGTGCGCCACCACACCAGGCTGTAGGAAGCATTTCTATCCTATAACAGTTTATTAAGATCTTATTGTATTTTGGTTTTGTTTTTTTTGGTTTTTCGAGACAAGGTTTCTCTGTGTGTATCCCTGGCTGTCCTGGACTCGTTTTGTAGACCAGGCTGGCCTCGAACTCACAGGGATCACCTGCCTCTGCCTCCCGAGTGCTGGGATTAAAGGCATGCCACCACACCCGGCTTAAGATCTTATTGTAGCTGGGCATGGAATGCTAGGAGGCAGAGGCAGATAGATCTCTGAGTTCAAGGCCAACCTAGCCTAATCTTTTTGTTTGTTTGTTTGTTTGTTTTGTTTTTCGAGACAGGGTTTCTCTGTGTAACCTTGGCTGTCCTAGACTTGCTTTGTAGACCAGGCTGGCCTCGAACTCACAGCGATCTGCCTGCCTCTGCCTCCCAAGTGTTGGGATTAAAGGTGTGTCTAATCTTATTGCTTACATAAAGATAAATGATTGAGGGCCAGGCTCCATGGCAAATGCCTGTAAACCCAGCACCCAAGAAGCAGAAGCAGGCGGATCTCTGTTAGTTTGAGGCCAGCCTGGACTACAAAGGCAGTTCCAGGACAGCCAGGGCTCTTACACAGAGAAACCTTATCTCAAAAACAAAACAAAACAAAAACAAAAAAACCCCATGATTGATGGCTATGTTTTTTGAGAGAGTTTTTCAGTGTTACCCATGCTGGCTTCAAACTCACTATGAAATTGGCCTTAAACTAGTCCTTCTGTCTCTGTTGCCCAGGTTTTGAGATTACAGTTATGCATTTTCTGTGCCAATTTCTGCAGTGCTGGGGATAGAACCCAGAGCTTCATATATGCTAAGAAAGTACTCTAACAGTTGAGTTATATATTAATCCTCAGATTTTTTTCAAGATTTATTTATTTATTATGTATATAGTGCTCTGCCTTCATGTACCTCTGTAGGCAAGAAGAGGGTGTCAGAGCTCATTATAGGTGGTTGTGAGCTACCATGTGGGTGCTGGGAATTGAACTCAGGACCTCTGGAAGAACAGACAGTGCTCTTTTTTTTTTTTAAAGATTTATTTATTATTTATACAGCATTCTGCTTGCATGTGTGCCTGTGTCCCAGAAGAGAGCACCAGATCTCATTACAGATGGTTGTGAGCCACCATGTGGTTGCTGGGAATTGAACTCAGGACCTTTAGAAGAACAGATAGTGTTCTTAACCTCTGAGCCATCTCTCCAGCCACTGCCCCCAGAAGTGGCATTTTCAAGCTGGATGAGATGGTGCACATCTTTAATCCCAGCACTTGGGAGGCAGAGGCAAGTGGATCTCAGTGAGTTCCAGGACAGCCATGGTTACAGAGAAGCCTTGTCTTTAAAAACCAAATAAAAAAATGAATATAAATAAACAAATGTGGCAATTTCTCTAACCCAACAAACTAGCCACTTTCTGTAGTTTACTAAGCCAAATTTGAAATACTAGTAGTGTCTAGCCCCTACTATGGTCTCCATTGAATAAACACATACAGGCAGCTGCCAAGCTATGCTGTGCTTGGGAACCTGATTATTAAATGTCTTTATGTCCTGCTGTGTAACTTAGAGTGAAAACAGTAGTAACTATGAAAATAATAATGGCCCAGTTTTTCTTATCCTCCTCTGAAAAAAAATTTTTTTGAATTTGCCATAATTTTGCAGGGAGAGGGGTGTGTTTTGAGATAAGGTCTCACTATGGAGCCCTGGCTGTCCTGGAACTCTGTAGATCTGGCTGACCTTGAACTCACACAGATCTTTTTTTTTTTTTAAGTTCTTTTTTGCTGGACGTAGTTGGTAGTGGGGTAGTCATAATACATCATTAGCTCGACAACATCATCTCCTCTGGTTTCTGTCATCACTGATATCCTTACCTTGCATAGAGCTGTCTTTCCGTTGCCCTGTGGTATCAGCTGTGTCCCTTGTCAGACAGCTGACAGGGATCAGTCGACCTCCCTCTAGTGTCTGTGCCTGGTGTTCATCTTTCTACCAGAGCTGGTTCCAGGGCCTTTGTGTTACAGGCTCCTAGCTGGGAACTACACTGCGTATGAGCAAGACTTGTTCAGCTGAGCAGACAAGGAGCAGACTTGAAACTGCTAGAAAGAGGAGATCAACGGCTGCAAGCTTCTCAGTCCTGAAAATTTGTCTTCTAGCCTTTGGAGAAATTTCCTTCTGGGTTTCCTACGAGGTGATCGTGAACTGTCCGAATGGAAGTGAGCCAGGAGCCCCCGCCCGGCCCACTTTCATCACCAATCTAACCAGAGTGCTCCTTTTAGTGCTCTGCCCTCTTGGTAGAGGACTTTGGCATCGGGTTCACCTTTGTCGCTGGTCTGGCAGCGGGAGGGGGTGGGGTTGGCTGCACGTAACAGCTGGGGAGGGCGGGTCACAGGCCGGGCCAGAGGCTGGCCCTCCCATTGGCTGGGAGGAGTGTGGGAACTGAAGCCAAGAAGGAGTCACAGGCCCAGACGCTCCACTGCCTTATTTAAGCCCTTAGTGCACGGGGGACTCCAGGGTTAAACTTGTAGGAGCTCTCCAACTCTGCTTACTAGGGCCTCAGGTGCACTGTGGACATCCCAGGAAAGGTGACGCCTCACACTTGCAGGAGCTCTGACCAGCACAAGCTGGATTCCAGACAAGTGGGACAACGCAGCCAAAAACTTAAAGGTTGAAGGAGGGACAACTAAACGCAGGCCTCAGCCGCTGCTCCACCTAATAATCTTCCAAGGTGGTTATGGAGAAGGGCTGGCCAGTGCGCATCAATCATCAAGGACGCCCTCGCGAAGGATGTGAGCGGGGCCTGAGATGAAGCACTCAAAGGGTCAAGTTCTCAAGGCTTACTGTGGCTCTCAGAGCCTAAGACCCAAAAAGGTAGGATACCTCTCTGGCTTGCTACCCATTCTGCACTCCTGCCTCCAGAGCTCCCAGCGCACAAAACTAGAGACAGCTGACATCCTGCAGATTACTGTGAGATAGCTGCGGAACCTACATGGCCCAGTGACAGGTGGTGTGTGGGCGACACTGTGCAGGTGAGAGATGTGTAGAGTCACTGCAGGAACTCCCACCCAGCGCCGACCCTGAGATCTGGGCAAGTACTGAGATATTTTCTTTTCTTTTAATCTTTTAAAGATTTATTTATTTATTTATTTATTTATTTATTTATTTATTATACAGTGTTCTGCCTGCGTGCCCGAAGAGGGCACCAGATCTCATTGTAGATGGTTGTGAGCCAGCTAGGAATTGAACTCAGGACCTTTGGAAGAACAGCCACTGCTCTTAACCTCTGAGCCATCCTTGCTGAGGTGATCTGTGAGATCACCTGGCTGGCTGTGAGGGTGTCCCAGCCAGCGTGTGCTCCCACTTACTTGGCCACCTGGTGACTGTACTAATTGGAACTCAGGCACCACCTCAGAGGTGTTCCCAGCCTCAGAGGCTGAGGAGCTCAAGGTACACATGTGCCCACTGCTGCAGTCACTGCTCCACCCCAGTGCATGTTGACTACTGCTAACTCCAGTAACCTCCTTCTGCTCTGGGAACAGAGCCTCAGGGCCAGAGCTGATCCTGGAGGCTGTGGTGGGGCATGCAGTGTAGCCTGTCCTAGGGCTGCAGGCTTGACATCTGAACTGTACCAGGGAATACTTATTTACAGAGTCTTGTCACATTTTTGTTTTGTTTTGTCTTAATGAAAGGTGTAGTCGGTAGTACCATGTCCTAGCCCTGACAACCCTGACCCAGTTATTTCCCAAGCCCTTCATCCAGCCAGGGCAGATATGGATGTACCCCCTCATACTCCAGGCTTGGCTTTGCTTTGATCAGAAGTGGAGTCTGCAACCATCCTCGGATATAGTAGGCACCCCTGGAGAGACAGCCAGGAAGGTGACAGTCACCAAGCTTTGTTTCAGCATTGGAAAGTGATTAGGGAGAATAACCCCAGCACGCAGGGAGGCAGAGGCAGGTGGATGTCTGTGAGTTTAAAGCCAACCTGGTCTACAAAGTGAGTCTAGGACAGCCAGTACTACACAGAAACCCTGTCTTGAAACTCTAAATAAATAAAAGTGTGTGTGTGTGTGTGTGTGTGTGTGTGTGTGTGTGTGTACTAGTACGCATCCATGAGCAGACAGAGCAAGACCCTGAATGTCTTCTGCTGCCGTGGGGTGGTGACGGTGTGACGGTGTTGTGGTGGTGAAGGGGGCGCACACCTTTAATCCAGCATTGGAGAGACAGAGGCAGGTGGATCTCTGAGTTTGAGAAGCTCTGTCTTGAAAAACAAACAAACAAACAAAAGAAGTGGCCAGTGAGCTCTCAGAATAGGTCAGTCCCTGTCCCCTGTCCAGGCAGTACAGTCATGGCTAGCTTTTTACATGAGTGATGGGGGTTTGGATTCAGTTCTTTATGCTTATGGAAGAAGTGTTCCTTTTTGTTTGTCCATGTGGATGGATGTCGGTCAGGCCAGGGTAAGAATAGCTCAATATCTGCCCAGCTTTAGTGCCTGAAGCTTTTAACAAAAAAAATAGGTCTCCATGTCTTATTCTGGAACTAGAAAAGAACCTTAATTTTAGAGATTTCCTTGTGTAAGGGGGTGGCCCTCATCACAAGTTCAGCCTGCAGAGTATCTTGTGAGTCACCCAGGCCACCATGAAGTAAGGCAAGTAACTCTATTGTGTGCTCTTGCTTTGAACTATACACACACTGAAGAAATCTCCAGGTCTTTGCTGAAGTCGTCACCTCTGCTTGCTGCACTGCGTTCCATCCTCCTGAACTTCCAGGGGCTGGAGTCCGTGACCTTGAACAGTATGTGCCATGTGGGATAGGTGTTGGACTCTTCGGACCTGTGTGAGGGAGAAGAATGGGACCAAGGAACCGATTGGCGCATTTTCTCGGCAGGAAAGTCTGTGTGGGAGGTAGAGAACTGCTCAGTGCAGAAAGGTCTACGGGGGAGGGGGAGGGGAGGGCCTGTTTGGATCTCGGCCTCACCTTCAGGCTTGGGGAGGAAAGAGGTACTTTCTGTGTGGCCAGGGGGAGAAGAATCACTAGGAGATGGGTCCTATTGGCCCCTGACCAGACTCTGGCCTACCTGCCCTACGTACCGTCTTCTGTAGTTTGTCTGGATACTCTGACCAGAGGGACCAGCTGATGCCAGGCATGGTTGTAATGGGACTTCAGACTTGAGCACAATTGGTGCCCTAATAGAAGTAGCCACAAAAGCCAGGACACAGGCATTGCCACCTGCCAAAAATGAACACAAAGACTGAGTCCACCAAATTCCTTAGTTATTGGAACGTCCCTAAATCTATTAACCTTGCTTTTTGGCTTCTGTAGTTCTGCTCCTGGCTGAGGTGTGTCCACCCAGGATGTGGTTTTTGTGTTTAAAAGCTCAGTCTGATAAAGGCTCAGAAGTGCAGTGGGCTTCAGAACATTCAGTGTAGTTGCTGGACAGCTAATAAGACTTTCTATTGGCTTGAACACATGTCTTAGTGGTCTCCTCTCATGGATTCCTCACAGCAGCAAAGAGGTGAGCCGTTGCTTTGATCCCAGAACCTCTTTCTACAGAACTGTGAGCAGACCAGAGGCCTCCTGTCTATATCAGTGACAATGAGTCTAAGTTGAAGTCATAGTAGGTCTTCCTGTCTTGAGGGTTTTTGTTATTTATTTATTTATTTTTGGTTTTTCGAGACAGGGTTTCTCTGTGTATCCTTGGCTGTTCTAGACTCACTTTGTAGACCAGGCTGGCCTCGAACTCACAGCGAATCTGCCTGCCTCTGCCTCCTGAGTGCTGGGATTAAAGGTGTGCGCCACCACGCCTGGCTCAGTCTTCCTGTCTTGAAAGACTCAGTAATAACTGTCAACTCAGCCACTCCTTGATAGCGCCCCTCAGGAACTGTAAGATCATAAGTGTTTTCCATTTCCAATGACTTAGTTTTTCTTGTGTAGCAATGAAGATTTTTTTTTTCTTTTTCTTTTTTGGCTTTTTGAGACAAGGTTTCTCTGTGTAACAGAACCCTGGCTGTCCTGGACTTGCTTTGTAGGCCAGGCTGACCTTGAACTCCTATCTCCACCTGCCTCTGTCTGTGCCACCACACCTAGGAATGAAGATAATTTCTGTGTAATTCATTGATAAAATGTAAAGAACAGAAGCTGTAAACACCAATATAGTCCCTGAAGTTTATATTACAGGCCTAAGATCACCAGAGGTCTTGGGGTATGACGGAAGTCAGAGGGGTTGAATCTGGGAACAGCTCCAGTTCTGTCTGTGATAACTGGAGAATAAAGAAGAAGGGCCCACTCTTGTGTAGTTACCTCGGAGATGTCTGTGGCATCCGGACTGGACTCTAGCGCACTGGTAGCTAGTTCAGATGCACTTTCTGGGCTGCTACTAGCAAGAGGGCCTGATGTGTGAGCACAGAGGTGGAAGGGGGACGGTTGGATGCTTGAGGTCCTACACTTGCCCTCATCACACCTCGCAAAGCGTTCACAGAATGAAGTACACACCTGAGTCAACAGGAAGTTTCCCATCTATCCTCTGTAGAACAGGAAAATGGGCATACCATTTTCATTAAAGGGAGTTATAACCAGGTATGGTGGTATACACCTTTGATCCCAGCCCTTAGGAGGCAGAGGCAGAGGCAGGAAGATCTCTGTGAGTTTGAGGATAGCCTGGTCTACATAGTGAGCTCCAGGACAACCAGGACTACATTTTGTATGTTTGTCTCAAAAAACAAACAAACAAACAAACAAACAAAAAGCCATCACACCTGGGCAGGGGCAAATGAGATAGGCATGGCTAAGGTTCCTGGCCTTGGGGAGACAGAGAGAATCTTGGGAGGAAAAAGCAGACCAGAGAGGAGAGAAGAAGGTGGCGCCATCATGGGTTATATGGAAGAGAAGCACATGGCCGGCATGGATGGAGATTTGGCCCAGATGAAGAACGTTAGCAAGTATTTGGGATTATGGATGGGAGGTAGCTTGATAGAAATTATTAAAAGCAGGTGGCATGGGATACCTGCTCTACTATGGGAAGTAGTTTAGGGGATTAATGTCTGCCTTGCCCCAGGTTAACTAAGGCTATTTTAAAACAAAAGACAAAACCAAAAACAAACAAAAAAAAAGAAAACAAAAAAGTAAGCTTTAGCTGGTCATGTTGACGCTCCTTTAATTCCAGCACTTGGGAGCAGGAGGCAGGGGGAGTCTCTGTAAACCTAGTCTATTTATTGAGTTCCAGGTCAGTCTGAGTTATATAGTGAGACTGTGTCATTTAAATAAATAAATAAATAAATAAATAAATAAATAAATATTTTATAAAAGGAAAGAAGAAACTAAGAGTTTCAGCTATGGGTAGTGGCACACGTTTGCTTGCTTGTTGTTGTTATTGTTTGAGACAGGGTTTCTCTGTGTAATCTTGGCTGTCCTGGACTCGCTTTGTAGACCAGGCTGGTCTCAAATTTACAGAGATTCCTCCTGCTTCTGCCTCCCAAGGGCTGAGATTACAGGCATGTGCCACCTCACCCGATGGTAGTATACACTTTTAATCTCAGCATTAAGAAGGCAGAGGCAGGCAGCTGTCTGAATTCACTGGCCTGATCTGCATAGTGAGTTCCACTAACCAGGGCTACACAGTGAGACCCTGTCTTTAGAAACTATAGAATTCGGAGCTGAAGAGATGGCTCAGTGGAAAAAGCCCTGGCTGCTTTTTCAGAGAATCTGAGTTCAATTCTTAGCACCCACATGTCAGTTCATACCTGTCTGTAACTCCAGTTCCAAGGCTTCTGACACCCTCACACAGACATATATGGAAGCAAAACACCAATGAACATAAAATAAAAATAAATTTTAAAAGAAACTAGAATTTTTTTCCTCCTCCTCCTCCTCCTCCTCCTCCTCCTTCTCCTCCTCCTCCTCCTCCTCCTTCTTCTTCTTCGACAGAGGGTCACTATATAGCCATGTCTGGCGTGGAACTGATGTAGATCAGTCAGGCTTTAAATTCACTGAGACATGCTAACCTCTGCCTCCTGAGTGCTGAGATTAATGGTACACATCACCAGATCTGGCCCCCAATTTTTAAACATGATAAATGTAAACCTGCTGTGGTAAGGTAATTCACATTTGTAATTTCAAAACTCCAGAGTCTGAGGCAGCAAGATTCCTTTGAGTTTGAGGTCATGGTGCTCTACAATTAAGATCCTGTCTTAAAAAACAAATTTGATGAATGAACAGGGTGGATAAACCTGAAAAAAACTATACTCTTTCACACAGTACAAACACATATATTCTGTATGTGAAGTAGAATAAGGTAAAAAAGACCAGTTAGTAGATACTGCTTTCCTGATTTATTTAGCAATTTACTTAAAGCACTGTTTGTACTGCCTGTTTGCCAAGAATGACTTGACTTAAAGAAATAGTGGACGCAGTGGACTGTTGGCCTGAACACCCTGCTGACCATATGCTTCTACAAAATCTTGCTTGCTGAAGCCAGGCATGGTGGCGCCCACCTTTAATCCTAGCACTCATGATGCAGAAGCAGGCTATCTCTGTGAATTTGAGGCCAGCCTGGTCTACAAAGTGAGTCCAAGACAGCCAAGGCTACACAGAGAAACTCTGTCTCAAAAAAACAAAAACAAAAACAAAAAACAAAAAACAAAACAAAACCCCCCAAAATCCCAAATAAAAACAAACAAGCGAACAATAACAACATTGAGAATGCAAACTGGACCTGATGTGAGGCCTTCTTCTTCCGTGAGCTGTGGTGGCTTGGTCCACTGGTGAATTCATCTCTCTTTTACTCTCATTGATGTTGGAGTGCTTACTTCAGAAAGATTGTTGCAACATATGATTCCATTTACATAAAATTCTGGACAAAGTGACCTACTTCATAGTGACAGAAAAGAATCACCAGGTCAAAAAGTGGCCCTGGGTGACAGGCTATTGACTCTCTGTACACCTGGGTACCTGTACACTGAATACCTATGTCAGAGTCTAGCTCTGTATACTTTTAAACATTTGCATTTGCAATTTATCCGATGTTAAGCTCAGTAAGACTCCCCCCAGTAAGACTTCCCCCCTGCCCCCCCCCCCCCAGACAGGGTTTCTCTGTGATAGCCTCTGCTTTCCTGGACTTGTTTTGTAAACTAGGGTGGCCTCAAACTCACAGAGAGACACCTGCCTCTGCCTCCCTCGTGCTGTGATTAAAAGCTTGTGCTACCACTCCCAGCAATGCCACCGCCCAGCTTCAGAAAGACTATTTTAAGATAAATCTTTAAATAAAACCCACATTTATTTACTTTTGTGTGTGTATGTGTGTGTGTGTGTGTGTGTGTGTAGGCAAAAGGACAACTTGCTGAAAGTTGGTCTTTTCATTTGACAGTAGAATTTTGGTGCCCTCTTGTGGTACTTCAGGCAAAGCTTTGTCCTTTTCCGCTTGTTCTGCAGAGCGCTTTATTCCCTGGCGAAAAGACCACGAAGGCCATCCTTCCTTTTGCCAACTTGTTTGTTGTGCCTACTGACCAGGCTGCTGTCACTATCAATAACTGTGGTGCTAGAAAATAGCTGTGCCATGAACATGTCATCTTCCTGCTTAGACGGAGAATAGTTACAGAGCCTTTCCCTTAGACGAACATCTGCCCCCTGACCTACCACTTCCGCTTCCCTCTTGTTGACCCTGTGCTCCTTACGTGGGAAAGCCAAAGCTTCTGTCTGAATGCTTGTGTCAGATCATACCGTCCCCCACTCTGACCCAGACGTGCAGAGCTGTTTTATCTCATGAAGTCCATTTCCCTGGACTCAGCCCCACATATGTGCATCTTCTAAGCTATGATAAAGTAACACTACTATCTTTGTAGGATGTGATGCTGGGTGCCCTAGACCCATATGGGAACTAAACTGTGTGCTGCAACACCAAAACCAAGTGGCTTGGCAAAGTAAAACAAGAATTTTTTTTTCATGGGTTTTGAAGCAGGCAAAGACATGTATCCCCCACGCCTTTTAAAGATAGGATTTTTAAAAAAGATATTTTTATTTATTATGTATACAGTGTTTTGCCTGGATATAAGGCCTGCAGGCCAGAAGAGGTCACTAGATCTCATTGTAGATGGTTGTGGGCCATCATGTGGTTGCTGGGAATTGAACTCAGGACTTTGGAAGAGTAGGCAGTGCTTTAACCTCTGAGCCACCTCTCCAGCCCCTAAAGATAGGATCTTATATAGCCCAACTTTGCCTTGAAGTTGGTACATAGTGGAGGATGCCCTTGAATTCTGATCTTTCTGTTTCTATCTGCTAAGTGGGATTACTGACATGCACAACCACGTCTAAGGCAAGAGTGTGTTTGTGTGTGTGTGTGTGTGTGTGTGTGTGTGTGTGTGTGTGAGAGAGAGAGAGAGAGAGAGAGAGAGAGAGAGAGAGAGAGAGAGAGAGAGAGAGAGAGAGAGAGTCTTGATTGTCCTGGAGCTTGCTGGTCTCAAACTTACAGAGATCTGTCTGCCTCTCCCTCCTTAGTGCTGGGATTAAAGGTGTGCACCACAATGCCCGGTTTAGAGCAATAATTCTTTAAGATGATAGGCAGTATCTAGATGCACATGCTTGTTATCCTAGAGCTTTGGAGGCTGACATAGACGATGCCAGCCTTGCTACAAAGCCAGTTTGAGGTCAGCCTGGGAAGGGTTAACAGACAAGCAGAGAGCTTAAGGGCCCTGTTATACATTGGCTGTGTAGAAATTCCCTCTCTGGCTGGCTGGTGCTGGTGCACACCTTTTCCAGCACTTAGGGAGGCAGAGGCAGGTGGATCTCTGTGAGTTTGAGGCCAGCCTGGTCTACAGAGTGAGTCCAGAGACAGCCAAGGCTACACAGAGAAACTCTGTCTTGAAAAACAAAAACAACAAACAACCCCTCCCCCAAAACCCCCCCAAATTTCTTCTCTGTGTCTCATTCTCTTCAGAAAGAAGTGTCTCCCAGTGCCCATCTTAAGATGAGTGAGTTTACAGAAAGTTGTTCAGGGACCTAGCAAGGAGCTCAGCACAGAGGCTGGTTGCTCTGCCTATGTCTTCTTGAAGTAGAGTGGCCACCCTACCACTATTAAGGTTATCCCACCAAACACACTCCTCTCCCACTATACTTTGCCCCCTTGACCCTGCTCAATCCTTTTTTGAGGCCCAAGGTCCATGCCTATCTGGGGAGCCCTTTACAAGAGCAATGAATGCACCCACTTTCCTCTAGTCCCATAGGCAAGTTTAGCAATGCCAAGGAGGCTCCCATGAGTCCTGGATGTCAGATCTAGGTTGCTGTGTTGTCTACAAGATTGGGCTAGAGACATTCAGGTGGGAGGTGGGGTGGGACTGATGTTTCACAATGAGCTGGAAGCCACAGGTCTCCTTCTTCTTGGGAGGAGAGACCTGCATAATGCTGATCACAGGGCAGTCTTCTCTCATTGGAATCTGATGTGACCTTAGTTGATGCCAGCCCCCAGTGCTGGCCCCACACCAGCTAAATGTCCTTCATATGGCTGGAGGGCCCTCAAATGCCATCTATTTGTGACTTGGCTCTGAGACTGGCACGAGTCATAAGTGATCCCAGGGACAGGATATTTTTAGAAGCAGGGCGGAGCTTGCATTAAGAAGCCTAGCACCATGCTGCTTGGGGACAGGTCTCTAGATGCGTAGCTCCACTGCCCCAGCTGGCTGCTGAGAACCAGGTAAGAGACACTTAGCCTTTTGTTCTGTCCAGGGGTCCTAATCGAGGAAAGCTTTATCATGGGTCTAGAGAGGAGAGAAAGTAGGTAGGAAGCCCTCAGTGGCTTTTCCCACTCAGGATTTTTCCAGTCATAGTGACCTCCTACTGTCGTCATTCTAGACATAGCTGGCCAAGGCTCCAAAGAGTGGCCCCTTTAGGGGACAGAAGCTGAGGCCTTGGCTAGCTCTGGTTATCTTTGTTCACTGCGGTGGGACAAATTTGGGCCTTGGATAGCAGGGTAGGAGTATAGATGGGTGTGCAGACCCTGAGGACAGCCAAAGAGGGTTGCTGGGGTTGGGGCGGGGGGCTCATTTAAGTTCTGTGACCTCTGGCCCAGGATCCTCTTACAAACTTTTGAGCAAGCTCTGGCCAGTACCAACATGACCTTGGTAAGCTTAGAAAACTTGCTCCAGCCAAGGCTGGTAGAAGGTCACCATCCAGAAGGCTAGTCACCTGCTGGATACTACAGATTTTCTTCTGAGGTTAGCTTCCAGTGGTGATAGCTGGGGAGGCTAGGAATGACTGTCGAAGGGAGCTGGTCTCTGATGGGTGGTCTTTGATGCAGAGCCCTGTGTACAGAGGTGGAGAAGAGAAGTCAGTCCCACTGAAAGATCTCAGAGATGTGAGGGAACACCATCCAAACATGACTAACACTGGTCTTTAGTTTACTTCACTAATATGAAATCATATTTCATTTTAGGACTGTGACAAGATGTCACAGTAATGTTATTTGGAGTTGAATTGAAAATAGTGGAAACTGAAGTAGATTTCTAACTCAGAAGAATGAATTAGAAGAATCTGGAAGAAGCGGAGTCTGTCTTGTGGTTCCTCCAGATTGAAATGGGCTGCCAGGGAGAGAGCAGGTGCTACAAGGTCAGACAGGATGGTGGCAGTGTGTGCTACTTAGTGCATGGAGCCTGGATTTGTGAAGACCCTGCCTGGCCCAAAGTCTTGCTGTCACTCCAGCACTTCTGCTGATGTGCAATGGACAACTTCCAGTACAGTGTTCAGCTCAGTGATCGAGAGTGGGCCGAGTTCTCAGCCACTGCTGATGAGTGTGGCCTCTTGCAGGCTGGCCTGGCCTCTGGTGACGAGCTCTTGTCCAGTGACATTGACCAAGAGGACAGCAGTGGAAGCAGCCCCCCTGGGCCCCCACCTCTCTTCACTGGGCAGCTGGATCCCCAAGGGAGGGAACAACAGGGCTGTGAGTTGGAGGACGTGGCTGCTCAGCAATTGGTCAGCAGGTCTCAGTGTGAGCCTGTCCTGGCTCTGGAGGCCAGTCATCAGGTAGCTAGCACGTCCACACAGTCAGAAGCTCTACCGTTCCCCAGCTCAGACAGTATCTGTCCTAGCCAGGCCTTGTCCTCCCTAGGGTCACCAACTTTCAGAGACAAGATGCATAGGCTTTTGCAGGGTCCTGCCCCCAACTCTCCTGGTAAGCCCCCTCATAGCTCTGAGACCCCTGGCCACAGTGCCATCCCCCAGAGTCTTCCTGACAACCCTGAAGCTCCATTGCAGAACCCTGGTCGTAAGAAGAGGCGTGCTGTGGGTGCCAAGGGGACCAAGTGCTCTGGATCTCTGGGCTCTGCTGCTGTCCAGATGAGCTCCCCACAGCTTACAGACACCAGGCCCAAGGAGGTTCTTATGTCTGGGACACTAAGGACAAAAGCACAGCAGGATAAGCCACAGTCAGACTCTATAGGTGCTCCTGAACAGACGGCCAGACAAGAGTCAGGCTTGGATCTTTCTACACCTGGTCTACAAGATACAGACCAGATCAGAAAGACACCCAGAGCTGTGCAACAGATGGTATCAAAACCTGTCCAGGAAGCTCATCTGGATATCTCCATGGCTACATCAAATGTGTCTAAACCTGCCTCCAAGCCTCAATCAGACATTGCTTTGTCTACACATGCCTCCATATCTGACACGACTTTGTCCACACTTGCCTTCAAATGTCAACCCAATTCAAATCAATCTACACCTGCCTCTGAGCCTGACATGGCTTTGTCTACACCTGCCTCCATGTCTCAACTGGACAAGGCTGAGTTTGCATCTGCTTGCATACCTGGACTGCATGTGGACCTATCTGCAGCAGGCTCAGAGATCAAGCCAGAAGTTTATCCCTCTATGCCTGCCTCAGTGGTTGTACTTTGTACAGATCCGCCCCATTCTGTTTCAAAGCCTGAGACTGAAGAAAGTGTGTCTATACCCGTTATGCCTTCTTTATCCCCTATTTCCCAGGCTGAAGCTGCCATGGTGGACACAGAAGTGACTGTGCCTCCAGGGGGATGCTGTGAGAAGCCAGTAGGGCAGCTCTTAGAAGGGTCCTCAGGATACTCTTCAGGGAAGCCCTGCCCAGGTCCTGTCCAAGCCCCCAAGAAGAAGAAAGTACGATTCTCCATGGCTGTGCCCAGCCATAAAGAGTCAGGGTCAGACGAGCCTAAAGGCCCACCACCCTTCCTAACCTCAGACTGGCCTCCAGCTCCCAGGACAGCAGCAGGGAGCCGTGGGGGATCTGCTGCCTGGGATGCTGTGGCGGTTGGATCCCGACTCCCCCAGCCTCGGATCCTCAGGCATCCGCCTCCTCCTATATCCTCTGTCTCAGCAGAGCCTGAGCCTGGAAGCTGCTTTGCAGTGACTCTTCCTGAGGCCTATGAGTTCTTCTTTTGTGATACCATTGAGGAGGAAGATGAAGATAAAGAGGATGAGGAGGCAGCCATCCAAGCCCCGGATGAAGTGCAATGGCCTGACACATGCGAGTTTTTTTTCCGGGAAAGCAGAACCCAAAGGTCAAGTTGCCAGAGGAGATACTCCCCAGTCCCATCCCCAAGAGCAGAGGCTGTGGTACCTGCTCCCCCTGGAAATTCAGTGCCTATCTCCATCCCTGAGGTCTATGAACACTTCTTTACCGAGGAAGGATTTGGGGACAGACAGCCACCAGCCATGCATAACCAGCTGCAGACCTCAGCGTTTCCCAGGGAAGTAGGCCCTGAGGCGTCTTCTAAGTCTGTTCCAGCTACAGCAGAACATCTTAGCCTGGCAATCAGGGAGGGAGGTAAGGATTGATCATGTCCCAGTCCCATCCAGGGGCTGAGAACGCCTTGTCCAGGAAGCAAGGGCAAGAAGACATGGGAGAGGGGCAGGGGATGACCCTGATCATCTGCTCGTACGTGTGTTTGTATGGGTACTCTTGCATGCTCTGGTATCTATATGAGGGGAGGGTAAGCTCCTAAGCAACCCCAGGGCACCACTGAGATGGGACAGCTCAGGTCAGACACTTGAGGGTTTTGCCTTTGTCACTGACCACTGTCCTAAGTCCAGTCCTAGGTGCCATCACTTTCCTAGGCACTTTGCTCTAGCTTCTAGGGGTCAGGTAGTAGGGGCCCATTCCTACTCAAGTCATGCTGTTTGAGGCAATGTGGGAAAATATTTCCTTTCCCTTCTGGAAATCATTTCACAGACCAGAGAACAGAAGACCCAAAAGGGAAATCTCCCAAATTGTTCTGACTCAACTATGACACATGCTATCCAGTTTCTTAAGGAAGAGAAGTCATGGGGGAAGATCTGACTCAAAAGATTTGTCTAGGACAGAAGGTTTTCTATGGCAGGCATGTCTCAGAAAGGAGCACATAATGTACTTTTTTCTCCTAGCAGAACTACGGAGTCCTCTTACTTCATTGACATTCAGCCAGAATGACATGTGCCTGGTGTTTGTCGCCTTTGCCACTTGGGCTGTGAGGACCTCAGACCTGCATGCCCCAGATGCTTGGAAAACAGGTTTGGAGGTCCTGGGATAGAGGGGGCTATAGGAATTTACCTCTTCTGCTATGCCAGCAGGGATGACGGGTACATGGGAGGTTCAGGCTCTCCTTGACCTTGCTTTTGTCATTGCTAACCTACCTCCAACATACTGTCCTTTGAAGGCTGGGTTATGTAGGCAGAAGGAAGCGAAAAAGCCAGAGCTGGCACTCAAGATATCTTTTGCTTCTCTTACAGTCTTGCTGGCCAACATTGGCACCATCTCTGCCATCCGCTACTTCCGCCGTCAGGTTGGCAGAGGGCAGAGTGGAAGATCAAGTCCCAATTCCAGCTCAAACCCCAGCTGCTAGGAGCCAGGCTGGCCTGGTGAGGCACGGAGCATGGGGATGAATCCAGGTGACAAGGACAAGATGACACTCTTCTCTCTACCCTTTGATACCTGTCTTCTAAGGCATTTGGGAAGGAGCCAGTATCCTTGGTGCTGAATTTCCTGGACTCAACATAAGAGTCCTGCCAGTGGCTAAGGTCAAGGCCATTACCTGAGAGGGTAGAGATTCAGGATTGTTGATGAATGGGCTCTGAGCAAGGAGCTGGGTAATAGACTCCTTTCAGATTTGCAAATTAAAGCCAGAGGGCACCTAGCTAAATTTGAATTTACATGAAATTTTTGAGATGTACTTGTATGAAGAAATTATGTTGCTATCTGAAATCCAACTTCACTAGGCACCCTGCCTTTTGTCTAGTCATAAGTGAAAAATGAGCAGCAGAAGAGGGCTCTACAGAAAGTGCTAAAGCAACAAGGCCCTTCTAGGTATGTCTAGGTCAAGATGAGGCTACTACATGCCTGCACTCTGCCCTATTGAAAGGCAGACTTAGCTGGCAAGGTCCTCCAAGGCCCTGATCCCAAAGGCACCACAAGCACAGCTTGCCTATTGCCTAGGCCCTGCCTAAGTCAGTAAATATGTTCTGGGGCAGCGGTTCTCAGCCTTCCTAATGCTGCAACCCTTTAATACAGTTTCTCATAAAACCATAAAATTATTATTTTTCTTTCTTTCTTTTCTTTTTTTTTTTTTTAAAAGACAGGGTTCTCTGTGTAACAGCTCTGGCTGTCCTGGAACTCTTTTTGTAGACCAGGCTGTCCTTGAACTCACAGAGATCTGCCTGCCTCTGCCTCCCAAGTGCTGGGATTAAAGGCGTGCGCCACCACACCTGGCTTAACATTATTTTTATTGCAACTTCATAACTGTAATTTTGCTACTGACTATTATGAATTATAATGTAATATTTTTGGAGCTAGAGGGTTGCCAGGGAGTCATGACCCACAGGTTGAGAACCATTGTTCTGGGTATAACTCTTGGGGTGGCTTCTGAGGCCCCTGCAATGTGGGATCTATAGGGTAGGGTTGGAGTTTCTCCAAGAGCCCTTGACAGGTTATACACAAAATCTGATAGCATCCTATTTCCATAGGATTGTCTCCTGACACTATAGGGAACTTGAATAAAGCCAAGGCTGAGAGAAATAGTGGAGTGGGAAGGTAGGTGTTGGGGCTGAAGTGACACAGCAGTAGTGAATGCAGGGTGGGTTCTGTGCAAGACAGCACACGAAGGTCCTTAGGATGGCAGGGTAACACAGGGACACAGCACCAATAAAATCTCTTTCTTGTTTATGGTGTTTCTGGTGTTTCTGGCCAGCCTTGCCCTATGCACCCAACAGTGGTCACTTTGTGTCTTGTGCCAGCTCTCACCCTACCGACCTCTGACTCTCATGTCCTCTGACTTCACATGTTGAGTTTGACAACCTGACTTTTTCAGTACTCTATTTCACATTCATGCTGCTCCCCACTTCTAAGTAGAAACCTGCTCTAGCATGCTCACCTTTTCTTTGCTAGAGGTGTAGGCCCCAGGGTTACCCAGAGTCACACTGATGTCCCTTACGGGTTTGTTCCTAGGGAGAGCTACTTCCTCCCAGTGTTCTGGCTGCTAAAGCTGAGGACTCTACTGAGAGGTGCTTCTATCCTCAGATTTCTAGAGACATCCTTAACCTGCTGGTGTATTTAATGTAGGTCAAAGGACTAGCGTAACTGCATGCTCTTATCCAGGTTGGTGCTGGCTGGTTGTATTTCTGAGAAGCAGCCCACCTGGGGGTCATCAGATCCACTGGATGAATCCCCCCTCCACTGCAGGCTTCCTGACCTGCGGCCACTTCTGGTGGGAGGGAGAGGAAGTCTTGTTCCAGACAGGAGCCTCTTCATCTAGGAGGGATGTCAGAGACAAGTCATCAGCCTTTAGGAAGTTGTACCGCTTCCCTGAAGAACAGAAGACCCTCACTCACCTGGGAGAGGCGGCAGGGGACTGGGTGTATCCTCTTTGGCAGGAGTGACCTGGAAGCCACAGACACAAGTCTTAAAGCCATCACAGATAAGCCCACCCGGCCTTCTAAGCTTTTGCTACTTTCTTCCCCTTACCTTCTAGCTTCCTGTCTTTTTTTTTTTTTAAGATTTATTTATTTATTATCGTGTATACAGTGCTCTACTTGCATGTACTCCTGCAAGCCAGAAGAGGGCGCCATATCACATTACAGATGGTTGTGAGCCACCATGTGGTTGCTGGGAATTGAACTCAGGACCTTTGGAAGAGCAGGCGGTGCTCTTAACCTCTGAGCCATCTCTCCAGCCCCCCTAGCTTCCTGTCTTAACACCCTGTCTCTGCCCTATATTCTCCTTAGAGTCCTAGAACCCCCTACCCAACATCCCCTGACCCAAGAGCGTTCACACCAGAGTGGAGGATGTAACTTACAGACTGAGGGAGATCTGAGGGCTTTGGCCCTCTGCTCTTGATGGAACCCCGGTGTCTCTGGGAAGCTCTGGACTGTGGGGCACCTTTCCTGGAGAGCAAGTGGGAGCCCAGAGGCCCAGGGGAGCTGGAGTCCGAGACAGGCACAGACACGGAGACTGAGGGGAACGGGCTTGGTAGGTCAGGTCTAGCTGACGTCTGCATCGCACAGAGGAACTGCTAGGGAAATGTGGGTTATCTGAAGACCTTGTCTGTGACCACTGTGAGGCCTGGGTATCCCTTGCTCAGAGCCACCCTCCCTTCATAGTCTTCAGGCTTCTGACATCTGCCGATCTCACTATAGCATAGATATCCATTTCTGCCACCTACTAGGGCACTGACCTCATCTAGGCCTCGGATGTCTGTAATCTTGTGGTGAGATGTAGCTGGTGGCGTGTAGGGATCAGCATAGAGCGGAGAGTGTGCTGTGTCCGAAGAGTGATCCTGAGCCTCTGGGCCACTGTCTGGGTCCAGTGCACTTGTCTGCAAGGAGAAGGGCATAAATGGTCCCTTAGTTAGATGCAGAGAGACCCTTCTGTCCTCAGACCCTGATGCCTCTGGGTTCTAGGAACACCTAGACAAACAAGGAAGTAGAGGCAGGAGGGACAATGACCTGGGGTCGGGGAACGTGGTGGGCTCACCTTGGTCAGGTCCAGATGCAGGGGCAGCGGCACAGCTGAACCAGATACTCCCCTTCGTGTTTTGCCCCTGGGAGACTGGCTACTGACGCTGCGCCTCAACTCTATCTTCTTTCGGCCAGTGGTGACACAGTTTGAGTTGGTCTGGCTCTGTGGAAACCAAGCACCACTCAGGAAGATCTCTGGGGCTTCTTTCCCACAGACTTCCTATGAGGCTGTATGGAGGTTTCTTCAGTTCACTTGCCCGCCCTGACTAACTATGGTCCAGTAACCAGTGCTGAGGGAGAGTGGGACCTGTGCTCCCCAGAAGACAGAATCCCAGGTTTTCTTATCCCCCTCCCATCCTATACGGTTCCTTCAGGTACTTACAGATACAGGCTGGGCAGGGAAGCCTATAGTGGTTGGCCCCGAGGAATCAGGGAGGGACTGGCTGGTGGGGAACACTGGACACTCTAATTTCCAGCTGGTTCGTCCATTGGAAGAGAGTGAACCTTGACCCACAACCTAAGCAGCAGAGATAAAGGGAGTGGCTGGATCCGTCTCATTATTGACCCCTGTTTGGACCTACCCTTCGGCTCCCTAGTTTGTACCACTGCCCACAACCTGAGTTACGGGGAACCTTGCTTATTCCTTACCTGTGTGGGTCTATGTAATCCTGGGAAACTCTCTGGGCCAGGGAGCAAATGAGCTCCATCCCTGTGAGAGACAGTCCGGAGGCAGAGCAGCCACTGACTGTAATCCTCATAACTGGCACATACCACACGGATGGTGTTGATGAGGCGGCCTAGCACACAGATAGGTGAGCTAAAGTCTGACAGGACAGATACATTCCTCACCCCACAGAGCAAAGAGTTGGGGCATCCACTGAATTCATACCCCTGCCCGAAGCCCAGCCAAACAGTGGGTAGATTCTAGCTAAGACACTACCTTCGATAAGAAAGGAGCGGATCTCCTTTTCCTTCTCTTCTAGGTTAATGTGGATGGCACTTAGTGGGAGCTCTCCCTGTAGAGTGAGGATGAGGTATTTACCTGAGTCATCTCAGCCTCTCCCTGGCCCTACCCTTCCATCCCGCCTTTCAGAGCTGGGTTGGAAACCCAGACCACCCAGCACTGAGGATGACACTCCAAGAAAGGTCAGGCTGCTTTGTTTGTTCTGGGACATCTGTACTCTACTTCCTTGTTGGATTTTCACCAGCTGATGCCAGTTGTAATAGATGCTTATAGGGACCAGCCCCCGTCAGGGCAGCCCTCTTGGTGTTTTCCAGTGACTGTGAGCACACACCAGTGTTGTGTTTTTGTCCTAGACACACATATATACACACGTGATGCACAGAAGGTGCTCAGAGACAAGGGGGAGGAGCACGCACCCGGGATTCATAAAAATAGCCTGTTTCATCCCACCCACTCCAGGGTTAGGGGTATCCCTCCAGGAGGAGATGGGATTTAGAGGGTGGAGATTCCTCCTCTGCGCCAGAGCAGAGACCAGACTGACCAGGGCAGTGGGGCCAGATGGGTGGATCCCTGTGCTCTGTCCCAACAGGCCCTGAAATACAGGTTTCAGAGTCTCCACCCCCACCCCACAAAAGGCACCTTCCTGGACAGGTATGCGTGGGGATTGCCAACCTTAAAGCTGAGCCCTTCTGGCTCCTCAGAGAAGATGGCCAGGGATGCTGGATATAGTACCAGAAGCCGGTCCCACTGCTCCTGGATAGAGTCGGGGATAGAGTGGGGTTAGGCACCTAGAGTCCAGCCTTACCTGCTCCCGGATCTTTTCCTATCTCATTGAACCTCAGGTCTTTCCCCACCCACCTGGGAGGGCAAATGTTGCAGCTTGACCCTTGAGGCACAGATTGCGCTGCCCATGGATTCACGCTCAGATCCTCTCCATAGCTGGGTGCAGGGGAGTTCATCCCCCAGAGGACCCTGGGGAGAAGGGAGGAGCAGGTCAAAGGCAGGTCAAAGAGTCTAGATGGGGAAAGACTTACAGGTTCCTGCTACTGACCTGTGGGGGTGCTGAGTGGCAGCGTCGCAGACCCCCCAAGAGAGCCATTTGTTTCTCCAGGTGGTAGAGCCAGTGGCTGAGCTCAGCCTCACTGCGGCAGAGAACGAGGAGCGGGGCAGGCAGTGGGCCTAGGGCAGAAGAGTCAAACGGGCTAGGGGCTAAGCGTAGAACTCACAGAAGCCCACAGAAAAGTCTCCTCTCCAAGGGCTCTAAGTAGACCTCCAAGGCCAGGTTCAGAGGTCCTGGTCCAGTGGTGGCCAAGCACTCTCCACACACCTGTAATCTGGAAGGCATGCTCTCTGGACCCATCAATCGGGCAGATGCTCAATTCCGTCAGTGGTAGCAGCCCCTGCCACAGGACAGTATAGGAGAGGCTGCAGGGACTCCTAGGGAACAGAGTCCTTCCCTCCCTCCATCCGTGTCACTCACCTGGAATGTAAGCCCTTCACAGCCATGGGCTTGGAAGTACAGGTGCGAGGGGAACAGCTCTAGGTAGCAGTCACTGATGTCCTAGGGGAGAGCAGGTCCACTAGTCTCAGAGGCTGGAGGGACAGCCCTGGGACGGCATGGATGTTGGTTCCCAAGCATTCCTCAACCCAGTATTGCCCCTACCTGGCTGTGCTGGAACCGCAGCTGAACTTTAGAATAGTGCACAACCTTGCCTAGGTTCCTCACCGGTGTCCTCCGCCACCCTTTCTTGAATACACTCAGGAACGGCTGTTCCAGGTTTTCTGGCTGATTTTCCAGGCCCGGGATGTCCTGGGGGAGCAGGGCTCAAGAGAAGGACCAGAGGGGGCCAGTTCCCCAGGCAACATACACACAGCTGGGGCATAGAGCTCTGGTCACGCACGGTCACAGAACACATTCATCAAGTACACACACAAGCATACTCCACACACCTAAGCTTCACATGAAAAGTGGGATATGTACACACCACACACATACATTTAACTCTCCATACAGCTGTCTGCTCTGTGGTACAGACTGTAGTTAGTACATGGAGGGTTCAACGCCTGTCTTCTTTACCTCCTACACTGTACAATTTGACTTTGGCCATTCAACACCACGGACTTTTCAAAGTGTTCTGAGTTATATCATAAGGATAAGATAATGCTCAGGACCTTCTCAGGTTTTCAGCGGGAGCTGGCAATGGTTCTATGAAAAACAAAATAAAACAAAACAAAACCAACAGGGTCCTGGCTTATAATATTTGCTAATTTCTTTGGTGTAAATACTCCCAACATCGCCCAAGTTGAGTTATCAGCATGATGTCTGCGAGATTGGAACTGGAAAGAGATACTAGTCAGCTTTCGTGAGTCTCTGCTGTGGCCTCAGCTCATCAGCTCTACATTACTTATCTTACAGTAGAAGGTAAAGCATTGGCGATGACCTGAGGCGGTGTCTATGACTGAACTTGGGGCCCTGTCCATTACATAAGGCTGATATGTGTCTCTGTGTGATTTTCTGCTGAGGCCACTCTAACTCCCCACCTCCCCCCCTTTTTTTTTTAGCTTTGTTCAGGTTTTACCTTCTTTCTGAATGTCCTAAAATTCCAGCCTTTGCTTTTAATTTAGTATTGATTTAGTATGGCTTATTCTATCTTCTCTAGTTTGTCTTGACTGTCTTTGACATAGGAATGGAAGAAGGTGAGAACAGGAATCTTGTTTTACTTTGTTCATGACTGACTCCATAGAGCCTAGGACATGACCTGGGATGTTCTGGGAGGCAAGGAGAGATATAGACCCAGCATCTAACAACTCTTAGCCAGTCCTGGAAGAGTCCTCTATATTGTATTAGAGACCAGGCAGGAATGGGTAGTGATGGCCTGGAGTAAGCAGTGAGCCACAGGCTTAGCACAGGGGTTATGTTGCCTTTGGGAGCTGCCCAAGACCACCTGTATGGGCTGCTGTGCACTGACTGAGTTGAACTAACTTTAGTACAGGCCTAGGAATGCGAACAGACAAAAAACAACTCCCAATCTTACTGGCTTTGGGTGGGGCTTCCTGCACCTACACCCAGTGTTGAAACTAATGCTGGATGGCTCTGAAAAATAGGCCATGGCTTGGAAGGGCTATGAAGCTGGTCCTGGTGCACAGACAGCCTTCGAGCTCTGTCCCCCTGAGGGCTCAGCTTGGAGCTGTGACAGGGCCAGCTCTAGCTCAGTGCAGAATATACCTAGAGTCCACAGCTCGGGTGCAGCACTCAGGAGGACTGGTTCCATGCCTGGCTAGGGTCCCTTCCTCTGGCTCTATTTCCTGAGCGTCATGTTTAGCTTTTCCCAGTTATGTTCTAGCTGAGGTCAACTACCCTGGAACTTTGGGACTTCCTCCCAGAATTATGTCCTGGGCCTGACTAGAGGGAGTTGGGATCTGAGATGTGCTCATAGGGAGAGATACCACCCTTGGTCACTTTAGGCTCCATTTTTTCCTCTACTTTTTTGAGGCAGCAAGATTTTTGAAGGTGGCACCTGCTTGCAGAGAGCCCTGGGACCTCAGAGACCAGGAGAGGCTGTGGTACACTCTTCCTAGCTTCCTGGAAGCCTATGAGAAAGGTATACTTCAGGAGTTTACATTAGCTTCAGCACCCAAGAGTACAGAGTAGGAGCCTTGCCCCAACTCTGGTAGAGGCTGCACATATAACAAGCCTGGCCCACTGGGGTGGGTGTGGTTCTCCAAGAACAGTACAGTAGGAGGCGTTCCTGTCCGACCTGCAGCCTAGGCTCCTCCCAAGTATTGCCCGAGAGTTGGGAAAAGGGGAAAGGAAAGGTGTCTTCCTCCTCAGCCAGCCACTAGACCCACAGAATGGTTAGCCCTCTGATCTCATGACAGGACCTCTAAAGGTACTCAAGAGCCAGCTCCTTGCTGTATGGGATGGGTGCCTGCCTAGATGGCAACACGGTAGCTGTGAGCTGCACATAACCAGAAACAGCTGGGGTGGGTAACACTTGGGGACTGAGGCCTGTAGCCACACACAGTTGTTGGGCCTAAGTCCCAGCTTGGGGCAGTGGAGGTTGAGGGTGGCCACTGACCCCTTGGGTGTGCAACAAACTGGGCAGGCTCTGCCTGCTCACCACTGACTCAGTGCTGGTCTTGGTTTCACTCTCAGCCTAGACTTCTGGGTGAGTTCCCCAGGGAGGGGCAGTGTCAACTTCCTTATCTTATTTTGGACTTGAATCCCTCCAAGCCCGCCAAGGATGACCCTGAGTAGCTGGGAGATGTGATGCCCATATCCTCACGCATACTGCGGCACACACAATCACACAGGGGAAGCACAAGGTTGTACTCAGACTCCAGGCCCGGTGCCGTACCGCTCCAGCCAGACACGCCCCTCCGCTCACCGTCCCAGGTATGTAGTGGAAGATCTTGTTAGCTGCGGTGTCCCCATCAGGCCTAGCCTCGGTGCCAAACAGGCCAGCCAGCTTCCTGGCGCTGTCCTCTCTGGGAACAAGGGAAACCGGGGGCTCAAGGCCTGGCCCAGGCAGCAGGTACAGGGAGACCCTGTCCCCTTGTAGCCCCGCTACACCCCTCACCTGTTTCCCTTGAGCGAGGACTTTCTGGAAAAGGAGGCCCGTAGCCTTCTGGGGGTCTGAGGGATGCAGTGGCTGTTCCCCATGGATGGCAGCTGCTGGCTTGGGCTGGGCAGGTCGACAAGTCTGGGTACTTGTTTCTGTCGGCTAATACCTCCCGCCGGTGGGCGTGGCTACAGGACACCCTGCCCCTACCCTGGGGCTGGAGGAGGTTCCTCTCCGCCCAGATTGGCCCCTTTCTGAGGGAAACCTTCTAGATAGTGCCGAGGTTTCCTAGGTCCTAGGCAGGCAGCCTTGTGGTAGGTAGACATTTCATGACAGGGCCAGGAGCCCTCACACTCTGTATAGGCCTGGCTAGGAGGGCTTGGTGTGTATACACCCTGTCTGTCCGTGTTCAGGCTGGAGGTGGCTGGATGTTGAGGTTCTCTGAACGCAGGGATCCTTCCTCCCAGTTGTCCCTCCCCTGCTGGAGCTCACACGTCCTGTTTCCACATGAATCCCAGCTGCCTGAGTCATTGGTGACTGTAGGGTGTGTGTGCGCACTCTAGGCTGTTCAAGGAGTGCAGTATCATAGAATGGGAGGCAGAACCCTCCCCGAGACCGAAGTAACCAAATGAAAGGAAGAGGCCACATGCCTCCAGGTTCCTAAGACAGGAACGATAAAGTTGGGGCTGATCTTTCTCATGCCCTCCACAGCCCCGAGCATGGGAGCCTCGGGACTAGGATGACAGCCAGTCTCTGCTGGCTAACCCATATACCAGTCTCTGCTCTGCCATTTTGCAGTCCCAGATATTAGTGTGGCATCCGAGCCTGGCTGCACACTTTCCTGTCGACCTTCACCTTTTTGCCCAGACAGGAGCCAAAGCTGTGCTGAAGGCCCAGAAGCAGAGCGTACAAAAGGGGCCAGAGATGGACATTCAGCCTCAGGCCCACAAGGCCCAAGAAATATGTTTATTGTTCAAGTTGGCTCATATTGCTGTGTAGGATCTAAGTGCATGTTGTGTGCCCAGCTCCACAGAAGACCCAGAAACGACATCACACTGTATACACAAGACAAAAAGAAATAAATTTGCTTTGTGCCCTTCAGGGACAGTCCCTGGCAGAGACAGGTAAGTGCTGTGTGCAAAGCGCTGGCTAGGGGTCTGCATCTTCTTAGAAAGCCCTTGCCTCTGCTCTGGTTGCTCTGCCCCCTACTGTTTGCAAGGCCTAGCTACGCTGTTTACCCTCCCTCAGTGAGTGTCCACCCCCAGGATGCTCTGCTGCTCCACAAAGGCAGACAGGCAGGAGGACACTCTGAAGGGCTCCGTGGTCCCTACATGCAGGGGAGCTGACAATTGAGAGTACATGTGTGAACTGGTAGCTGCAGCAGTTCTCATCCGTCAATAAATAGTGAATCAATAAATAAGTGAGTGAACAAACAGCACACAAATAAATGAACAAGGACAAATGAACACAGAGACCAAGACAGAAGGAGCAGGAACTTTCTGGTGGGATATGTGATCTGCCCTAACACTTGGTGGAGGAGACAGAGGTGGTAGGGCCACCCCGTAGGGTTTAAGGCATGTAGGAGGCTGCAGGGCCTCTGTGCAGTCTGACGTGTGTCAGAGGCTGGTGGAGGACACAGACAGCGTGGGTGAGGAAGGTGGTGGGAAGTTGAGCAGCTCCAGCACTGCCACACCCACACTGCTGCGTCTCGTGAACATGCAGGATGCTGCCACCCACTTGTTGGTCCTCGGGTTGTATTTCTCTATGGAGTTGAGGCTGGAGCTGCCATCGTTGCCCCCAACAGCGTAGAGCCAGCCGTCCATGGCTACCAGGTCATGTGTACTCCTGGGGGTTAGATAGGCAAGAGTAAGCCCGCAAGGCAAGGCATAAGCCACATACGTGAGGCACAGAGGAGGGACTGTAGGGACAGAGCCAGGAAAGGAGCTTCAGGTGCCCAGGAGGAGCCCAAGGCCCTGCTGCACTGTTGAGGTACTGTGTGCACAACCCCTGGAGCTAGGCTCCTGGAGTAAACCAGCGGCAGCCGCAGAACCACTCACCACCCGTCCCCCGCCTTATACACCTGCGGATATTCATGGGTGCCACACTCTCCCAGGCACCAGCCTTGGTGCTGTATCTCTCCACTGAGTTGAGGCAGCTTGTGCCATCGTTGCCTCCTGCCACATACAGGGCACCCTCCAGCACCGCTACACCTGCTGAGCTGCGCCGGCTCAGCATGGAGGCCACAGGTGTCCATGAATTCACCTGCAGAGACAAGGGGACAGGCTGGAGGCAGACCCACCAAGGGCACCCCACCCCCGCCACAACACACATTCTACTCTTGGCTGGGTATCTGAGGGTCAGGGGTGGGGTACGGAAAGCAGACCCCTTGGGTGGCACAGGTGGCCAGAAGATGGGGTTATGCCCACTCCCACCCAGCACGTGGGAGGAGGAAACTGTGATAGGGGTGCGTTATGCACCTGAGGCTCGTACTTCTCCACGGTGGCCAGGTGTGATGAACTGTCATAACCACCCACGGCGTACAGGTTCCCATCTGTGGGAAGGCAATATACCCACGAAGCTCCTGCAGGGTGTAGGGGCTTTGGGGGTGGGTGGGAAGGGGATAGGCAGGAAAGCAGGTACCACGGGAAGCAGGTCCTGTCACCCACCAAGTGTCGCCACACGCACATATCGCCTCCGGGTGCTCATGGCAGCAATGGATGTCCATGTTCCTGTCAGTGGGTCATATCGTTCAGCACTGTGGGCACCAGAGTGATGCTGATGTTCAACTACGACAGTCAAGTGACTCTTTCCCAGGACTGTCCCCTCATCCCCACAATGCTGCGGCTAACATCCTGAGCACCACAGATTCTATGAATAGCAAGGCATGCTGGGTAGGCAAAGGCCCCTGGCTGCTTGAACTGGAGGGAGGGCCCCAGAGAGAAAAAGGGACAGAATGGTGCCAAGGCCCTGCTGATGCCCTGAGTGAAGAGGCCTTGGGGACCTGGTAGTCTGGGTTAGGCAGGACATTATTCTCTCAATCATGTGACTTCATACTCAAGCAAGCCTCATCTGTTGCTGCTGAGCCAACCCTGCAAGGCCACTGGGGCCCTAACCCAAACTACTACCTGTTGAGGCAGGAAGCCCCATCATAGCCACCGGCAGCATACAGGAGCCCATGCAAGGCAGCTACACCCAGGCAGCTTCGTCTTGTGCCCATGGACACCTCGGGCTGCCATGTGTTTGTCACAGGGTCATAGGACTCCACCGTAGCCAGGTCTGAGGTTCCATCATAGCTAGGAGAAGAGTCCGCTACTGATCAAGGATGGCCTGGCAAGCATATGACAAACTCTTGACCCATGCCCAGCTTCTACGCTTACCCCCCGACAGCATAGAGTCGATTTCCAACAGCAGCGACTCCTACACGGGCCCGGCGTGTGGACATGGAGGCCACCACATGCCAGCGGTCAGTTCGAGTGTCATATGCTTCACAGTCTCCATGGATGGCAAACAGGCTCCCACCACCTGGAAGATGGTAGACAATATAAGTAAAGGGGCTCAGGAAGGCAAGGCAGGGGGCTCTAGTGCAACCCAAATACAAACATATGAAGGCTCCAGGGGTGGTCACAGATGGGGCCACACTGGTGGGCCCCATACCACAGGGTCTTTGAGACACACAAGGCATACGTGTAATGGGTTGTGTTTGTTTCTGAGTTGGGGTAGGCGGCCTAGGAATGAATGGGAAGAAGGGGCCAGCATACCCACAGCGAAGAGCACAGGACCAGCACCCTCACAGCGTCGGGGTCTTGTGCGGCTAGTACCCAGAACACCTCTCTGCTCAGGAAGCAGGTGGAACTTAAGAGCCTCAATGAGTAGATCCTTGCAGTCAGGATGATGCCTCACAAGGCTTTCAGCATCCACATGGCCCAATAGGAAGTCTCGGCTCAGCAGAGGCAGCCGCACACACTTCATCAGCTAGGGCAGGAGGTGCTAGGTAAGGCAAGACCCTAGGGCACACTCAGCCCAGCACTAAGACCCAGTCAGGTGCCTGTAGCACCCCAAAGGAGTCCCTGAGCGGAAGATGTGACGGACTCCAAGAAGTACGCTTCCAGCCTAACCACCTCCATTGCCTCCTGGATACCATGGGAGCCTCAGGACTTGGCCTCACCCGTGGTACATGCTGTCTCCGAGTGTCTACATCATGTTTGACCCAGCTCAGGACTGCACGATAGACGTCTTCCTCTGAGGGCACGTTCAGGCTATCACTAGAGACCAATTCCAGCACCTGGGGGGGAAAGGTCCTCAGACCTGACGTCTGGGTAGGGAAGGGCCCAGAAAACCCTGTCTGAGAGTATCAGGCAGAGGACACAAATACACACAGTCAACGTTCTTAAAGTGAAGGACAAAGCAGAGTCAAGATTCACAGATTTTGGTTCCAGTAGTGCTGGTGATGGGTAGAGGGGTTAGGGTACCCTAGGCCCTGCGTGGAATCAGAGACTGGGGAATCACGGTCCTAGAATGTGGTAAAGACAGGAGTCTAAAGCAAATGAGTGGGTGGAATGAGAAGATGGAGCCAGGCCTGGGGGGAGGCGGCCAGGGAACGGACCACAGGGTGAAACTTGCACCAGAAAACGTGAGGATGCGGGCTGTAGAACACTGGCTACCAGGGTCGGCTGGGCCCCACCTGACACGTTACCTGCTTCAGCGGCAGCAGCATGAACTCTTCAGTCTTGGCCACATCCACGAAGTGCTGCAGCACGTACCTGTGTGCTGCCTTGAGCAGGTCACTGCATGAGTGTGTGTCTGCAAACCCTCGAATGCCCAGGCAGTTGGAAGGGTCAAGCTGGCTCAGGAGGAACTTGCAGCAGGCGTCTCGCACACCATTCAATTGCAGCAGGCTGGCAGCTGGGAGTAGAGTCTGGGGCACGAAGATGGGTGAGGCAGGAGGGGGCCAGAGGAGCACAGAGTAACCGGATACTGAGGAGAGGCACGGGGAGGCCAGGGCACACAGATCTGGGGCTGGAGACCCCGAAGGGTAATGAGTGAGGGGATGGCGTGCCTCACCTGAACGTTGCCCTCGCCCACCACGATCTCCGCAGTGTATGCAAACTGCACCAGCTGGTCTAAGGCCTGAGGGTCAATGTCATGCAGCGTCACATGTGTCTGGCGGCTCTCACTCATCTCATCTGTGAGGACAGTGGGTCAGGCAGCCTGCCCTGGGAGACCTGCAGAGCCCCCACAGGGCTGCCCAGGCTGTGTCTGTGGTACTTGCTTGTGAACATGGCGTGAAAGTACGGGCTACAGGAGGCCAACACCACCTTGTGAGCACGGATCTCCTTGGCTGCCACATGCAGGACGATGTCACACAGGAGCCCACGCTGCCGCATGCGGCTCATAGCCACAAAGGCATCGTGGTAGTGCCGCTTCGAGTTGTGTGCCACGCTGTGACCCTCTCGGCTCAGCAGCTGCATCGCACCTTCCATGGGGGCTGCAGGCCGGGCCTGCCTGGGCCGAGCTCGATCTGTCTCAGGGCTGCAGGCCGCAGGGGCAGGTCAGTGCTTATACACTGTCGGGAGCCACTCATCCACCCTTAAGAACTCTGGGCACAGGCAAGCCAGCTGCAGTCTATCCCCAGTAGTCTAGTCACCAGGGACCATCTGTCACTCACTGCCACTTTCCAGGGCTCAAGTTTTCTCTCCTGTCAAGGAGTCTCCCTGGAGCCAGAGCAGACTCTTTCCCAAACCTAAGCCTACTCTGGGCTGGCACACGTCCCTCTTCCTTCCTCTGCTCACCACCCTTTCTAGTGCCCCGGGAGAAGCAGGCATTTCCCAGGGAGTGGTGTCCTCAGCACTCAGGGTTAGCGCAGTAGGCGCTGGAGAGAAGTTGGCCAACGCTGTACCTCTGAAGTGAATCCCCGGATCCCACTCACCAGGCTGGCCTCACCCGGCCCTGGGAGCAGCCCCTTCTGCCCCATTCTGCAGATCTGTTCAATTGCAGCTGGAGAATCAAAGGGCTGAGACCCTGCACCGCCTCTTGCAGGGAGCCATCCCTCCCTCCATCCCTCCACCCCACTCACGCCGGTGGCTGGGGCGGCGGTGGCGCCTCGGGCCCGGGCCCCGGGCTACTGTGCTCTGGACTCTGCGTCCTGCCAGCAGGCCGCTCGCCACGGGGCTGCATAACTTCAGCCGCCAAACCCGCGGCTGACCGCGAAATGCAGTATGACTGAATCGGACCGCAGGGAGACTGCTAGCGCTGCGTCCACACCGGCGCCGGCGGGTCTCCGCAGCCCCTGTTTCTCGGCGCCGCCCGCCCAGCTTCACACAAGGTTGCAGGACCAGGCCCCCCCCCCCCCCCCCAGCGTTGCGCTGCCCGCCTCCCTGTGCTGGGGAGCTCCGTCCACTTCTACCCCTGCCCTCCTCCAAGGAACAGCTAACTTCAAGTTCGGGTACCGCAGCACTCACCTGCTAGCTCTTGCTGTGGACGACAAAGCTCCATAGCACTCGGGGCGCGCTGGGTGCTTGCCCTCGAGTCTTATCCTCAGGCCTCTCTTTTACAATCGTGTGGAAAGGCAGCTTCCCTCCTGGTTCGGCGCTCCTACACATACGTGTTTGAGCACTAAGGGGATTAGGGTCGGCCAGGTCGGGATGGACAACCCAGGCTCGCCAAGGGATTAGGCATCCTTTGACATGAAAAAAGATATTTTTTTATTTTACGTGTATGGGTGTTTTGGCTGTTTGTGTATTTTATTAACTACATGCGTGCAGTGCCTGTGGAGACCTGAAGAGAGAATCAGATTTCCTGGGATTCAGGTTACAGACAGCATCCTGTGGATGCTGGGAACTGAAACTCGGTCCTCTGGAAGAGCAGCAGGTGCGCTTAAGCCCAAGCCATCTCTATCCACAGCCCCTGGCCGGTCTGTCTGCCTACCTACCTATGTATGTATCTTGCTTTTCGAGACAAGAGTCTCCCTGTGTAGCCCTGGCTGTCCTGGAACTCACTCTGTAGACTGGCCTCGAACTCAGAGACTCAGTTTCCTTTGCCTCCTGAGTGCTGGGATTAAAGGCCAGTCCCTAGTTAAAAAAAATTTTCCCCCTTTTCTTTTCTTTTCTTTTCTTTTCTTTTCTTTTCTTTTCTTTTCTTTTTTCTTTTTGTAGTGGGCAGAGCCCAGCCTTGTATTTCCCTGGTGGGAACTGTTGTTATTGTGTTTTATGAAGGGCGTTGACCTGTGACAGCCGATCAGCCTGTACTCGTTAATTCGTGCGGAAGTCGCTGCTTAGCACACCTGTCGCTCCAAGAGGACAAAGGCACCCTTCCGCTTAGGGACTGCCAGAATTAATGCATGAGAACCCTAAAGCTACCCGCACGGTTACGATGGGCGGGGCTTGCTAGAGGAAGTCTGGCGGCGCAAGGCATTCTGGGCCCGGAAGTTGGCTGCATGCTTCTTTGAGTATCATGGCTGTGTCTGGCTGTCCCAGGAGGTGAGTTGATTAAGTGGGCGGCCGGACCCCTGGCAGCCCTCACTCTCGGAGTTCTCTACGTTTTAAGTGTGGCTGGCGGGCGGCCAGAGGTCTTGACGTGATGTAACCCGCAGGCGACTGGCGGAGTTGACAGTAGACGAGTTCTTGGCCTCGGGCTTTGAGTCCGGGTCGGAGTCGGAGCTGGAGGACACCAAGGAGGCTGCTGTGCAGGAGAAAGAAGAGCGAAGAGTCCGTTGTAAGGAGCAGGGGAGCACGCGCACCAGGTGAGAGCCCGCCCCGCCGCAAGGCAATCTACTTCCAGTAGTTGTTCGGTCCCACGTTGCTGCACAGGACTATGGGTCAGCTGTCTTGGCGTTGGAAGATAGTGTCGGAGGCCTCTCTCTCTCTCTCTCTCTCTCTCTCTCTCTCTTACACACACACACACACACACACACACACACACACACACACACACACACACGGTTTCTCTGTGTAGCTTTGGCTGTCCTGGACTTACTTTGTAGACTAGGCTAGCCTCGAACTCAGAGATCTGCTTGCCTCTGCCTTCTAAGTGCTGGGATTAAAGGCGTGCACTGCCTGGCTGGCTTTTGTTGTTGTTTGTTTGTTTGTTTGTTTTTTGAGATAAGGTTTCTCTGTGTAGCCTTGGCTGTCCTGGACTTACTTTGTAGACTAGGCTGGCCTCGAACTCACAGCACTCCTGAGTGCTGGGATTAAAGGCATGCGCCACCACGCCTGGCTTCTTCTTTTTTTCTTTAAACCAAGAAAAGCACTTGGTCCTGGATAAACCAGCGTGCATTGGAGGAAAAGTCACTATGGGTGGAAGGGGAAAATGGAGTTTGGAGGGTATGTTTGCCAGAGCAGACAAGGTCTCTGGGTGGGATGCAGAGATGGGGGGGGGGCGGGGATTGATATTAAATGATGACAGCTTGAGTGGGAACTGCAAAGGAAAAGCGGACAGCCAGTCAGTGGCGCATGCCTGTCATCTCAGCCCTCAGTGAGTCAGAGGCAGATGGATCTCAGAGTTGGAGGCCACCCTGGTTTACAAAGTGAGTCCAGGACAGCCAAGGCTACAAAGAGAAACCCTGTCTCGAAAACAAACAAACAAAAAAGTGGACAGCCTTTGAGGAATTAGAGTAGAGCGCGGCTGTGGTAGAACAAACCTAGGAAGGTGGCAAGTGATTAGGCTGCTGAGAGTGGTACTGAGGGCGTCTGATGCTGCCTCAGGGTTGAGCAGTGAAGTGATAGTAGGTAACATACAAGAGGGGGTCTCCAGGGCTGTTGTGATTTGAAGCTTTGTGGGCTGCAGTGTTGCCAATGGAGAGTTTTAAGGGTCAGCACACACATGGTTTGGAGGTGTTCCCTTAGGAAGTAATGGAAGATTACAGCAATGGAGTGAGCGTGGTCTGGGGGTGCTCTGATCACATGGTGAATTTGAAATGATTGTATTGAAACAGTGTCAGAGGTGCTCTGTGTATGGGAGTATGGATGATTTAACCTCCAGAAAATTCTCCTGCTTGTCCATTGGTACCTACTGTGGAGGGAACATACTAATACTATGGCTTCATTTGCTATATGGAAAAAACTCCTTCCCTTGTTGGTTTTTTGCTGGCCTTACTGACACTCATTTTTCAGCCTGCGTAAGGGGCGTGCTTCTGAGCACAAAACCCAGCTCTCTCGGCTGAAGGACAGAGACCCCGAGTTCTACAAGTTCCTGCAGGAGAATGACCAGAGCCTACTGGACTTCAGTGATTCAGACAGCTCTGAGGAGGAAGAAGAGCAGTTCCACTCCCTGCCAGACATGCTGGAGGTGAAACGTGGCAGACATGGGCAATGTGGCACCTATCCTATGACTTCTGTACCCTGCCCCAGCTTCATCCTTTTGTATCTGATACAGGAAGCAAGTGAGACGGAGGAGGATGGAGGAGAGGACAGTGACACATTCCCCAGAGGATTGCAGAGGAAGAAGAATGAGCCTGTACCTGTGACCCTGGCCATGGTGGAGAGATGGAAGCAGGGGGCAATGGTGAGAGGCAGTGTGATCTGGGTGGCTGCATCTCCACAAGCGGGGTTCTCTAGCCTAGCCTCATTTGAGGTACCTGAGACTGTGGGTGAAAGGAGAGCGTTTCTGGGAAGTACAAAATAGGGTCTTCCTGAGTGCCAGGGTCCTCCAGCTGAATCTCCTTAGTTACAGTGTTCTCAGTCTCTCTCAGGATCCTGCGTGTTATTGGTGGGTCCATAGTTTGTTTCATTTCATTTTCCGTTGTTGTAAGAGAATACCACAGACTAGGTAAATTTGGTTTTTGTTTTTTAGTTTTTATTTATGTGTTTGTTTGTTTTGCCTGCATATGTGTTAGTGTACCACATTCATAGTTAACAGACGGTTGTGAGCCACCATGTGAGTGCTGGGGGTTGAACCCAGGTCATCGTAAAGAACAGTCATCTCTCCAGCCCAGACTGGGTAATTTATAAAGAAACCTTTTTTCTTTTTTTAATATTTTATTTAATTTATGTGTGCTGGTGTAAGGTTGTCATATCTTGGAGTCAAAGACAGTTGTGAGCTGCCATGTGGGTGCTGGGAATTGAACCCGGTTCCTTTGAAAGAGCAGGCAGTGCTCTTAACCACTGAGCCATCTCTCCAGCCCCCCCCCCTTTTTTTTTCTTTTTTTCAAGACAGGACTTCTCTGTGTAGCCTTGGCTGTCCTGGACTCGATTTGTAGACCAGGTTGGCCTCTGTCTCCCAAGTGCTGGAATTAAAGGCATATGCCACCACACCCAGCCTTTTGGGATTTTTCTTTTTTTTTCTTAAACAACAGGAGACCACTGTGTAAATCACCCTAGTGGCTGACCTTGAACTCTATGAAGAGCAGTTTGTCCTCCAAACTTGCTGCGGTTCCCTTGCCTTTGCTTTCCCAGACTTCAGCTCTCACGTTGGTTTCTCAGGGAAGGGATGAAAAGGGAGAATCCCATGTACTTCCTAGAGCAGGGTTGTAATACGGGTTTTCCCTCCTTCCTCCCAGGCTCCTGAGATTCAGGGCTCTGCTTACCTAAGTGGGTTCTAGGCTCAGGGCTCTGCTTACCTAAGTGGGTTCTAGGCTCAGGGCTCTGCTTACCTAAGTGGGTTCTAGGCTCAGGGCTCTGCTTACCTAAGTGGGTTCTAGGCTCAGGGCTCTGCTTACCTAAGTGGGTTCTAGGCTCAAAGCCTTTTTTTGTTGGCTCAGGGTTCAGTGATCTTAGCCCCACTGTTGCTCTGGGTCTGACATCGTGGGTTAGGAACATCATTTCAACTTGGAGCAGGTTGCTGGAGCCAGGTGCTGTGTACTGCTCTCGTAGTGATCTTGATCTCTTGTCCCTTCAGCGCCACCTTACTCCCAAACTGTTCCATGAAGTTGTGCAGGCATTCCGAGCAGCTGTAGCCACCACTCAAGGAGACCAGGAAGCTGCCGAGACTTGCAGGTTCCAGGTCACAGATAGTGCTGGTGAGCTGGGGGCAGGGGACCTGGGCAGCCTCCACTGTGGCTCCTATGTCCCTTATACAGGCAAGTGACACTTTTATTCCTTACAGTGTTCAATGCTCTGGTTACTTTCTGCATTAGAGACCTCTTTGGTTGCCTTCAGAAGCTGCTGTTTGGAAAGACACTAAAGGATAGCAGCAGGTGAGGGGACGGGCAGGGTTCTGTCACTGGTGGGGTAGAAGAGATCACAGAGGGTCTTAAGGAAGCACAGACAGCAGCTAGTCAGTAGAGAGGGCATGGTGGAGCTGAGGGTGGACATCGCCGCTGGGTCTTGAGGTAGTCAGTACAGAAGAGCAAAACCCGAGTGACAGGTAGGGGCACTTGGCTGATGCGTTGACAGGACGTGTGCATATGGAGGCAGCACAGAATGAAGCAGCAGGGACACCCACAGGTGGGCAGGGTAGAGAGTAAGCCAGATGGTTGTGCAGAAGCCTGAGTGGCCTGTCAGTGGCTAATGTAGCCAGACTCTGGGGAGCAGTGATTATGAAGGGACAAGTGAGATTTTGGAAACAAGCGTTGCCTCCTAAGTTGGATTAGGTGCTTGAGGTGTCCCACAGATGAGGTGGTTAGGGTTAGATACCTGGAGGGAGTATCTACACAGTGGGGTGTCTTTAGTGGGCCCTGTTCTTTTGGTAAACACTTACGTGCTAAGTACTCAGACACTGAGGAATAAGGCATAAAGCTCACAGGAATTATTGCTGTTGCCAGGTGTCCAGTTATTTAGCAGTTACAGGTCTGGAGTTTTAGGGTGAAATTGAATATATACGCACATTCTTTTTTCTTTTTAGGATTTATTATTATGTATACAGTGTTGCCTGCATGTACACCTGCAGGCCAGAAGAGGGCATCAGATCACATTATAGATGGCTGTGAGCCACCATGTGGGTGCAGGGAATAGAACTCAGGACCTCTGGAAGAGCAGCCAGCCAGTGCTCTTAACCTCTGAGCCATCTCCAGTCCTGTTTTTCTGGTTTTTTGATACTGGCTTTCTCTGTGTAGCACTCCTGTCCTAGATTCTCTTTGTAGACCAGGCTGGCCTAGAACTCACAGAGATCTTGTTACCACCACCCAGCCATAAGCACATTCTTTATGGTGAGTGGCATGTGTAGGCCTAAGACACATAGCCTGCAGCAGCAAGGGCTGACTGGTTAGGCCCCATGGTCTTGGATGCTGCCTGCGAGTTTGGATGCTTGTGGTAGTAGGGTTGGGGCTACAGGGTCTCAGAAGAGGAATAGATCTGAGAAGGCCCTGGGGAAGATAGCTTAGGATTTTAGAGGGCAGTTGTTATGAACTCTGGCCAAGTTGGTGACCTGTGCAAGGGTTGGGTGTTGCTTTCCTGCTGCTGTCACTCTGGGCCATGCTCAAGAAAGTACAGCTAAGCCTCTGCATCTACCAGCTGTAAGGAGCCCCTCGGCCTTTTTATGTGGGGTTAGGTTATATGCCCTTGTGCCTGGGCAGGCTTGTATCTGGATTGTGGGATGGGGTGGGTGTATTCCCTGCAGGATGCTGCTGCCATCTAGTAGCCCACTGTGGGGGAAGCTCCGTGTGGATGTCAAGACATACCTGAGCGTAGTTGTGCAGGTACTGTTCCGGTGGGTAAGGAACCCCAGGGTCTGATAGCCGGGTGCTCTCTTAGGCCGGAATGAGTCGGGCCTCATTGTTCTCTCCTCCAGCTGGTGGCCTGTCTGGCTGAAGCCACAGTGTCTGCAGCTGTCCTGCAACATGTCAGCAGCTTGGTTCCTTACTACCTCACTTTTCCTAAGCAGTGCCGAATGTTGCTCAAGGTATGTTTGTTAAGGTTGTTTTTATAAAACTGTGTTTCTCAGTTTCTCTCTTAACCCAACTATCACACAAACAATTGAGACTCATATTTGTTTAATAATAAGCTTTACAACACAATAACTGGTCAGTTATTACTCTATTCTTTTTTGTTTTTTCAAGACAGGATTTCTCTGTGTAGCTTTGACTTTCCTAGATGTGCTTTGTAGACCAGGCTGGCCTCAAACTTACAGCAATCCACCTGCCTCTGCCTCCCAAGTGCTGGGATTAAAGATGTGCACCACCACTACCTGCTAAGATAATCTGGTTTCCTCCCAGTGTACATACCAGAGATACCTTCACTTTGTAGATTTCCTGCTCCAGCTCCTTCTCCTGATGTCTCTTGGACCTCTTCCATGGCTGAATCCCCTACTTCCTCCTCTATCTACTCCTCCCCTGGCTGGCAGGAAGTCCAGCCCTATTCTTTTCCCTACTCAGTGATTGGCTGTAAGCTACTTTATTGGCATATCAGGGGATAGCTGGGGGGCAGAGTTTATACTGAGACAGGAGATTCTCAGAACAAGGATTACAACCAAATATGGGTGAGGAGGGTACAGAAATCAAATTTGAATTATAAAATAACCTTATGTCTATATCTCTCCCCTTTTAGTCTAATAAAAAATTCTTTTTCTTATAATAACAAATTATATGTAATTTAAAAAATTAAAATTATTATGTAAGATTTACATTTGTAAACCCTTGGATAAAGTATTATCTATTAATTTCTATCCTAAACAATTTAAGTTTAACTATTTAGTCTTCAACCATAAGAAGGAATAAATCTTACCTAAATATATAGGAAATGCAGGCAAGTAGCCCCAAAAGTATAGGACAGAGATATTTGGCTGCCTGGACAGGTCCCCCAGATTTTTCCTTAACGTTGGAGCATCATCTTCAGCCTTCTGGCTCAGAATATTTGACAGACTTTTTTGTGGAGCAGAAATTATAAAGGATTTGCCTACCTTGTCCTTACAAAGCTCAGCAGGAAACACTGTCTTGGGGGCAGGGGGTGGCGGAGGGAGACGAGGGGGACAAAGCTCAGCAATGGACCTCCTTGCAACCATTTTGTCCAGTCTGGACAGTATTCTGTCTGTAATTGATGCAAGGCCATTTTTTTACCTAGTGGCTAGCTTGCCACATATGAAGCCTTTGATGCTCTTTGAAGTAGAATAGGGTGCTCTCAGGATCAGGCCTATCTTATTGTGAAAAGGCCTTAATTTAATAACTTTAAAAGCCATATTCTGTAGGTCTTTGAGGATTTTGAAGACCATCTATCTTATCTGAATTGTTTTTGTCAATCTAAGAAACATATTAACTAGTGTCAAACATTGCCATGAGTTTAATTGTCTAACTGCTAATACACAATTGTAATTATCTTAAACAGTTAGTAGCAGCAGGTCCACTGAGGCATGCCAGCTAGCCATGGAGGGCCCTGGGCCAGGAAAAGCAGCGATGTATCTCTTTTCAGAGAATGGTGGCTCTGTGGAGTACAGGTGAAGAGTCTCTGCGGGTCCTGGCCTTCCTGGTACTCATTAGAGTCTGCCGGCACAAGAAGGAATCCTTCCTTGGTCCCATCCTGAAGGTAGTGTGGGTCTTCTGTCTTTTTTTGGAAACAGGGTTTCTCTGTGCAGCCTTGGCTGCCCTAGAATCGCTTTGTAAACCAGGCTGGCTTTGAACTCTGCCTGCCTCTGCCTCCTGAGTGCTGGGATTAAAGGCGTGCACCACCACCGCCCGGCTGGGTCTTCTGTCTTGTTCATTAAGGTCTGTGTTGGGAATCAATCAGCCTGAGCACCTGGCAAATGGTGTTTGTGTCTTATGGTCCTTATTGGGACCTGACACCAAACTGATGACAGTTTCCTTACTAGGAAAATAGGGTGGTGATGGGGACAAGCATCCATGGTCTTCTGGACACTGGGGGGAGGAGGCGCTTTTCCCCTAGGGATGAGAGTGTTATACCTAGAAAATAGGAACAGGTCTGAGTCCACAACCAAGATTAGACCCCGATGTCCAGCTGCAGGCCTGGGGTGGCTCTCCTGCACGTGGGCAACGCTGGAGCCCTGCTGTGTAGACTCAGTCTCCTCTGCGTCCTTTCTAGGCCTCACACCTGCCCTCGCCTAGTCCTTAGCTTGTCCCTCTTTGATCATACACCTGTCTCTCTTCTGCACATCTTAGGTTACATGCCTGAGTCTGGTGGGTGAAAGTGTGTCGGCTGAGAAACATCATAGTTTTTGGGTGCTGGGAACCATACAAGGAATGACTCTGCTGTCGTTTGGGACAGCAGTTCTGGTGGAAAAGCCTAGGCGTTGGCTTGGAACTGAGCAATGGTTGCTCAGGTGGCTCTTAACTTTGGTTTGTCTGTTAGCAAATGTACATCATGTATGTGAGAAACTGCAAGTTCACCTCTCCCAGTACCCTGCCTCTCATAAGCTTCATGCAGCGGACACTGACTGAGCTGCTTGCCCTGGACCCCAGCGTCTCCTATCAGCATGCTTTCCTCTACATCCGCCAGCTTGCAGTCCACCTGCGTAATGCCATGACCACAGGCAAGAAGGTACATGATCAGACCTTTCCAAGCCAGTAGCCACACCCAGGGCCTTAATGCATGCCAAGGCCACTTTTTATGGGGGAAAGTGCTTAGCACTCTGTGGGGAGCTTTGGGTGATTCTGGCTGGGAAGAACGGGCCCTTAAAGTGGACTCCACTCTCACCAGGAGACATACCAGTCTGTGTACAACTGGCAGTATGTGCACTGCCTCTACTTATGGTGCCGAGTCCTGAGTACCCTTGGTTCCAGCGAGGTCCTGCAGCCCCTGATCTACCCTCTCTCACAGATCATCATTGGCTGCATCAAGTGAGTTCAAGGATAGGGCTTGTTAGATTATCCTGTGGGTTGGGGGCAGCAAGTTCCTCAGGATATTGACAGTACTCTTGGTATAGAGCAGAGGTTTCTAATTGGCTAGCTTCTGTGAGCTGTGTTGTACAAAGACTTTTCTTAGCACTGGTCATGGTGACACACGCCTGTAATCCCAGCACTCAGGAGACAGAGGCAGATGGATCTCTGAGTTCGAGGCCAGCCTGGTCTACAAAGGGAGTCCAGGACAGCCAAGTCTACACAGAGAAACCCTGCCTCAAAAAACCAAACCCTAACCCTAACCCTGAGGATTTTCTTGGGTGGCTGCACCTTAAATATTAGAGCTTTTGTGTCTGGGTTTTAGTGGTGTTTGAAGAAGGGCCTGAGAAGATGATGTGGTTGTAGATTTTAAGTCACAGGGCTTTGCGGTCACTCTCCACTTAGGTAAGTAGCGTATCTGCCCACAGTGTAACGCCCGTTTGTTTGAAGCCTGCTTGGGCCCTTGTGCAGGTAAAGGACGTTCTAGTTCTTAGTGCTTTTGGCGTGCTGCGAATGTGCTGTGTACCTCTCTGGACAGGAGGGGCCTCTGTGTCCTCTTGTGCTTTCTCCTGACACTGAGACCAGGCTGGGAAGGGAAAGAGGCAGGCGGTACAAGAAAGCAAAGGGTGGAGAAGAAAAGTGGCAGGAGTGAATGAAACTGAGTTAAAGCTGGGGTGGGGGAGGGGGCAGGGTGCGGGGGGGGGGCAGGGTGCGTGGGGGGGGTGGGGGGCAGGGTGCGGGTGGGGGGTGGGGGGGGGCAGGGTGCGGGAAGGGGGGGTGGGGGGGCAGGGTGCGTGGGGGGGGGTGGGGGGCAGGGCCCAAGTCCAAGCATTTGTCGAGCCACGTTGAGTTTGGTGACTATTACACTGCTGTTCTCGTGGGTTCTGAGTGCTCTCCCTGTAGGAGTGGCTAGGACCCTCCTATACTTAGAGCATGTGACTTGAGAGGAGTCAGCAGCTGCTGCTGCTGCTTAGGGCTGGCTACCTAACAAGGCTCTGCTCTTTCTTTCTCCAGGTTGCTGCCCACTGCCCGATTTTACCCACTGCGCATGCACTGTGTGCGCGCCCTGACATTGCTGTCCCAGAGCATTGCCACCTTCATCCCCGTTTTGCCCTTCATTCTTGAGGTGAGTGTAGGCACAGCTTGGGTTAGACTTACACGTGTCTTTTGGAAACCACATCTTCTCTGTGTCTGCCAGTAGTGACTTCTGACTGGAATGCTATGGCCCCCCTGAGTCTCTCTAAGTCTCACAATTACCATGTTTTCCTAGATAGCCCTTTTTTTGTGGCGGTGATGGTGGTAGTGGTGTTTCTCTGTGTTTGTAGACCATGCTGGCCTTGAACTCACAGAGATCCACTTGCCTCTACTTCCCTGGGTGCTGGGATTACAGGTGTGTGCCACCATGCCCAGCATAGCTCTCATTCTGACCTCTGTCTGATTCACTGTCCTTGGGCTCTTCATGCATGATGCTTGTTTCCTGAGAGAGTGAACCACACGGGTTGAGACCAAGCTTTCTGCCAACAGGGTGTCTCCGCCCTTTCTTTAATTTATAGGTAGTAATACTAGTGAGCACCCTTTGCTCAGATAAAGATCATCCCCCATCCCCAATTTATCATTAATTGTTGTAGCTGGTTCAGCTGCCAGAAACATGGTGCTCCATGAGGTCTCCTGTGGGGGCTTTCCTGTAGAAGGCCTCTGTGCTTCTGCAGCACATGTGTCTCCTTGATTTGCCTGCTCTCTGTGTGTGGGCTTCTGGGAGCTGGGGAGGCAGCCTTGGACCAAGAGGCTGCTAGGCTAGGATCGTACTTCAGTCTTTTCCTGGGAAGGCAGTAGTGTATAGCGTGCAAAGACTACTCCCGGGTTTTGGAAAACACAGTCTCTCCCCTGAGACCTGTCTCTTTGTTCTGTATTTCTTTGTTGCTGGTTATACCCACGGTCCTGGGATGCAGCGGTTTGAGGCCTAGGCCTGTATAACTTTTCTCCAGAGTACTTGGGGCTCTGGAAGGTGAACAGGGCCTGGAGGCGTCTGTGGGCTTTGAGCTATCTTTAGTTGTATAGCCTGGTCGTGAGGGGTCTCACTGGGTTGGGCTGACTCTCTGTGTGTAGATTTTCCAGCAGGTGGACTTCAATAAGCGGCCAGGCCGAATGAGCTCCAGGCCCATCAACTTCTCTGTGATCTTAAAACTCTCCAACACCAACCTGCAGGAGAAGGCATACCGGGTGAGGCTGGCCTCAAGGCCTTCTGGGTGAGGCCCGTGGCTGTGTTTTAGTTGGCTTACAAGGACTTCAGAGACTGTTGGGGTACAAGGTAGGGACTGCCATTACACAACATCGGTGGTTTCTTTTGAGACCAGATCTCTATTATATAGCCCTGGCTGTCCTGTAACTTGCTATACAGATCAGGGTGGCCTTAACTCACAGAGATCCACCTCTCAAGTACTAAGATTGAGGTTTCTGCAGTCATAGACCAATGGCTCCTTAATCTCAGGCCCTGTAAAGGTGGGTGTGACTTGGGGGAGACTGAGTACTGTTTTATAGCCCAGATCTGTGAGATTGAGCAGCAAGGGTGAAATATAAGATCATGGGCTCTTGGGCTGCTTCGTCCAATGAAATGGGGCCTGCTTCCTCAGGATGGTCTGCTGGAGCAGCTGTATGACCTTATCCTGGAATACCTGCACAGCCAGGCCCATAGCATCGCTTTCCCAGAGTTGGTGCTGCCCACTGTCCTACAGGTATGTGTGCTTAACACCTGACTCTCTTTCCCCGTCCAGACCTTGGCATCTTCTTTGTGGCTAACTTGGACAATATGTTAGTAGGTTATCTGCCTTTGTGTAGAGGGACAAAAGGGAAGCTTCTTTTAGTTTTACAAGACAGTAGCCAGAGCTGTTGGTACCAGTGCAGGAGAGGGTGCTCATTTGTCTTGGTTGCTTGAGCAGTTTCTCTCTGGGTACCGTGGAGTTAACTTGTAAAGGGTTATCAGCCACTGACAAAGTTGGGCCAGGCCTGGGTAACTTAACAGTGATTTCAAGAATTTACAGACCCTTCCCTAGGCTGGCTAGAACGTACTATGGCCCAGGGCTACCTATAGAAGTCTGGAAGCCTGGGTTGGTCTGGTGCCCATTCTGCTTTCCTAGATGGTCATAGAGGTCAAATGTAGCCCTCCCTCTTTTCAGCTCTTTCTGTGTCCCTCATGAAAATCTGTTTGCCCTCAGCCCAGTCATCTTCACACCTCTCGTTGGAGGGGGCTCTTGTCCCTGTCTGGTACTGGTAAGGGATCATTAGCTCCATTACTCACAGGCTCGTTGTGGTGAGGGTGCTGCTCATACCTGGATCAGGCTCATATATAGACACAGGTAATGTGAAGGCAGAAGTCACATATACAGCAGTGACATGTGCTCCATCACTGTTGGTGGCATAATGTGGCAGTGCCCTCCCCCTGTGTCCTCTTGGCTGATGATGTCAGGTAGTCAGGACACCTTTGGTTTTGGGCTCAAGGTCCTCGGAATATGGATGTGTGAATCTGGAGTAGGAGTTAGCAGATGCGTTTCAGTTAAGATGAAAATAGCAAATAGGCTCAAGGTTTTGTGGCTTCTCACAACCGTCCAGCTGCTTACCTCTCAGGCCGCTGCAGTAATACTCAGAAGCACATGAGTGAACGGCCTTATGCCTGTGAGACCCAGGTAAGAGGCTGGTAGCGGGCCCTGTGTCTCCTTGTGTTTGCCACGTGGCTTCTCATTGCCTGGATCCCCGGTGAGGTTGGGAATAGTCCAGTCACTGGGGCTGTACTGAGTCTGTCCTTCCTTTCTGCAGCTGAAATCTTTTCTCCGGGAGTGCAAAGTGGCCAACTACTGCCGGCAAATGCGCCAGCTGCTGGAGAAGGTGCAAGAGAACTCAGAGCACATCCAAACCCTTCGCCAGAGAGTGACCTTCAGTGTGTCTGACCAGCGGGCAGTGGTGGGTTGGGCTCGGCATCTGGGTTGGAGTGACGCTACCTGAGGTCACCAGTTAGGGTGTTGCATGTGTTTGAGAATTTTCCAGGATGAGCATGGTCCTGAATTTACCCAATCCTTAGGATGCTTGGGAGAAGCAGGCCCGTGAAGAGGGGACCCCTCTCACCAGGTACTACAGCCACTGGAAGAAACTGAGGGACCGTGAGATCCAGCTGGAGATCAGTGGCAAAGAGCGGGTATGGCTGGGGTCTGGGAAGGTGGCCTGGTAGAAAATGGCCAAGCAGGGTACTTGTAAAAGGGGTCGGGCAGAGGCAGTGAAATTGGAAAAGGAAACAGAGGTAGGAGGGAAAAAAACGGGGCAGTGAGTTTGTGTGAAGCCTGCAAGTTGCTGCTTCCTGCAGGGCACCTGTTCCATGTATGGCTCCCGTGAGACTGGGCAAAGCTAAGCTCTGCGCAGCTCTCTTGGCCTCTTCCTTCATCTGTTTTTCTCTTTTTCTGGTCCTTGAAGCTAGAAGACCTGAACTTCCCGGAGATCAAAAGGCGGAAAGTGGAAGACAGGAAGGATGAAGACAGGAAGGAATTAAAAGACCTGTTTGAGCTGGACAGTTCTGAGGGGGAGGACAGCACAGACTTCTTTGAGAAAGGTGAGGCCTGGGGTGGGAATGGTTAAGAGCTCTGTGTGTGCTTGTGTTTCATATCTGGCTAGTCGGCAGACCTGGTTTTTGTTGTTGTTGGTAGTGTTGACTTTAATTTTTATGTGTTGTTTGCTTACAAGTATGTCTATACCACGTGTGTGCCCGGTGCCCACCGAGGAGAGCGTCAGATGCCTTATGACATGTGGGTGCTGGGAGTCAAACCCAGGTCCTTAAACCATTGACTACTGAGCCATCTCTCTGGCCCTAGACCTGTTTGTTTGTTTGTTTTTCCTTTTCTTTTCTTTTCTTTTCTTTTTTTTTTTTTCTTTCTTTTGTTTTGAGACAGGATTTCTCTGTGTAATAGCCCTGGCGGTCCTGGAACCCTGTATGTAGGCCAGGTTAACCTTGAACTCACTGAGATCTGCCTGCCTCTGCCTCACTGAGTGCTGAGATTAAAGGTGTGCGCCACCACGCCCAGCTTTATACCTGTTTCTTGTTATTATATTTTTCTTTTTTTGGCTTTTCGAGACAGGGTTTCTCTGTGTAGCCCTGGCTGTCCTGGACTCACTTTGTAGACCAGGCTGGCCTCGAACTCACAGTGATCCGCCAGCCTCTGCCTCCTGAGTGCTGGGATCACAGGTGTGCGCCACCACGCCCGGCTTATATCACTCATTGGCCCTTTCCTTCTGTTTAAGCTGAGGACTCAATATTGGCAATTTTCACCATGCTGGGGCTTCCATGTAGGTGGCAGAAAGGGCCAGTGGCACCTTTACCACTGCTGAGACCTGTGGCCCTGGTGGGTGTCCACATGGGATTATAGGGCTAGCCAGCTCTCCTGTGTTGCTGCTCATGCTGCCTTGCTGTTGGATGTCAGGATGGGGTGGGGTGTATGTGCCTCTGTGGTTCTTCCTCTGCAGGGGTACCTGGGCTCCGAGGTGCTCACCAAGGAATGAAAGAAGAGGACCAGGAGGAAGAGGAGGAAGAGGAGGAAGAAGAGGGTACCAGCAATTCAGAGGGTAAGTGGTTTCTGTTGTGAAATAGACTGCTCTAAGCCAGGCCTGTGCCGCTCCCTGGGGTACCAGGCCAGCTGCTCTGTATTCTCTGGCAGCCAGCTATCGCATACTGATAATTTTAATTAATACTGTGCTTAATTAGTGATGAGTAAGTAACCTATAAGACTGGCTTCTTCATGATACAGCAGGATTTACATAGCCTCTTCTTTCTCTGCAGATGGAGACCCAGACACAGGGGTGGACCCAAGTGAACTGTGGCAACTGGCTCAGGGACCACAAGATGAGCTGGAGGATCTTCAGCTCTCAGAAGAGGACTGAGGGCTCCTGCCAGGTCCTGGAGGCCTTGAGGCCAACAACTGTGCAGCAGGAGACAGTTAGACAGGGCTTTATTGTTACAGCACAGCAGAACAAGTGTACTCAGAGCTGCTTTGACCCTGAAAGGGAACTGGCTCTGCAGAGCCTTCTGCTGCCCTAAGCAGGAGGCTGACCCTGACCTGCAGAATAGTCGCAGTTGATAGTGGGGAGGGTGGCTCCATGGCCTCTCTACTTTGTCTTTGGTTTGTTTGCAGACCTCTGCAGTTAACCTCTAGAAGGTAAATTCATTACTTTCCTCTTAAGCCACGTGTGTGTGTTTAATGTTCTTGGTATTTTTGCATCTAAAATCAAAAGGAAAGATACTTTGGGTGTGGGCAGTCTCATGATTATCAGAGAGTATGATAGTTAGAGAAGCTGGGAAGCATCTGTGGCCCCTGGGAGCAGAGCTATGGTCCCTGACCCATTTTCCTGCTTGGGTGAGGCTCGGCCTGTGGGCAGGTAGGCCCCCTCGTATGGGGAGGTGGTGGTTGCTGGGGACAGGGGTTGCTGTCCTGGGCTGAGCTCAGGTGCTTGCAGGCTTGGTGGCTGCAGCGGCAGGGCCACGGGGAAGCTCGCCATGTAGAAGACACGGCCCAGGCGCTTGGCCACCTACAAAGAGATGAGGCTCTGTGAATACTTGCTAGGTAAAGGGGCCTGGGAGACCATCTCCAGTCACAAGGAGTCCTTATGCCCTCTCTAGACTGTGAAAACACTGGCCATACTTACTTGGGCCCTGATCTTGAGAGCAGGCCCTAGCTTCAGTCCCATGGTATTCAGAAGGTGCTCTTCTGTCAATAGAGGCAAAGTTTCTCCATCTATTCCTTGTTCTCTAAAAACCTGGGGACAAGGTAGGCCCATAAAGTAGAGTTGTGTGTCTTGCACGGAGAAATAACTCAGCAAAAGGAAAGTCTCTTTTTGTTGATTGTGGAGACTGGGATATTGCCCAGAGCTGGTCCTCCCGGCCTAGCCCCCAAAGACCTGCCACTCCCCTCACCCTGGCATACTCGCCACAGCCAGAAAGGCCCCCCACGAAGTTGCAGACATCATCTACAGTCCACTTGTTGACATCGTCAGGGGCTGTGGTCTCTTCATCAGTCAAGAGTGTCCCCATGGTTCCTGGAGATAGAAAGGGTGTCACTAGGGCTTGTGCTTTTCTGTTCCTATGCCTCCTTTACCATGGGTTGACCTTTCTCTTAATTGGTTAAAGTCCTTGCCTCAGTGACAAAGAATTTTCTTCCCCATGGAACCCACTATCAGTGGGTGGCTAGAGTTGCCCACCTGAGTGGAAGTAGGGGCTGACTGCTCCACAGGGGAATCCCAGGGGCAGTGTGGACTCTGAGAGAAGCCCCTTTCCTTCTGCTCTGGTCCCTCCTGATGGGACTTGGCTGGGAGTAGAGGCCCCGCCCCTGGCAGCTGCTATCTCAGGGTCCTCTCCATCTGAATCCTTGGATGGCTGCTCAGAGACATCTTGAGCCCAGAGGCCAGTCTCCTTAGGTTTGCTGGGCCGGGCTGAGGCAGCACCAAGACTCCCCTTTTGGGAGTGGCTTCGGGCAGACTCCTTGGGTGGGGTAGGGGGTCCTGGGCCTGGGGGTCCCTGGGGTGGCAGGGCCAGTAGTGGTGCTGAGCTGTGTTTCAAAACCAGCATGGAGCTATGCCGCTGCAGCTCGTCAGGACCCTCAGGCATATGCAGAGCCACCTCTGGTGCCAGAAGCTGTGGGCGGTGAGCACTGCCCACTTCTTTCTGCCTAAGCAACTCCGACATCTCCAACCTGGACCAAAAGGACAGACAGTGGGAGTCAGCCTGTGCATGCTTAAAAAAACTACTCCCACTGGTCTTCCAGGTGCTTACCGAGCCAAGCTCTGCTTCCGTAGAAGCTCCTGCTGCCTAGCTAGCATCTCAGCTTGGGCAGGGGGCAGGAAGCTGTAACCTGGGAAAAGAGAACAGGCCATTCCAGCTGGACGCTCTGCACTTCTTGTATGTCTGCCTTCTGCACCTAAAGCGGGTCACACGGGGACGCAAAGGGCTTACATACCCGACTGTTTCTCACCTGGGGTCTGACACAGAGCTGTGGGCACCCCCAAAAAAGGAGGCCGGAGATGGGAACCCAAGGCGATGTGGGGGGCATTCTGGGGTGACAGCAAAGGGGGTGGCTGTGACAGTTCCCTGTGGACAGCAGAATAGTGAGCACGTGCCTGGTTCCATTTGTGCACCACCCCCCTTTTCTGGCCTCGGGTGCACCCCCTGCTGCCACCTCTAATTGCTAACCCCGCAGGCGGTCACTGGTTATGGCTTCGGGTTGTGTGTTGTCCCTGTCCAAGCTTGCAGCACCAATTAATCTCCCTGTGGCACAGAGGCGCTGACCCTGTAGGTGGAGGCGGCTGCAGTGGTAATTACTGGGGGGAGGGGGTGACCTCTCATCCTGAGCAGCGTGGGGAGGGGCACACAGCAGGGTAATTAGCCACTGTCTAGAGATGGCAGGCAGCTGCAGCTGCTGCAGTCTGGTTGGTTGAGGTGGTATGGCTTGTGGTTAGGAACCCTGGTTCCCCTACCCAGCACTTTCCTTGGCTTCACTAGTTGGCTGTGGAGACAATCTGTACTGTGAGCAGCTTTGATGTCTCCATGGAGGGGTGTTTTTGGCCTGTGGTGGGGTGTGGAGGCAGGCAGTGTGGCGCTCTCTGCTCTCTAACTCTGAGTGCTTTGGCTGACCCATGGGTGGGAATTCCAGATGGTAAGTGGCTGACTCCTTGCGTTCCACCACTACCTGTGAGGGGAGGCCCTCTGCTGTCTCAGGGCACCTCTGCTAGTCGCTCAACAAGAATGTTGAAATGGCTCTTGGCATTCCTGCATAGTCTGCCCCAGAAATGTTTTCTTGGGTCTTTCCTCAGCACAGGTGGTTTTAGGAGTCTCCTTCGGTGGACCTTGAACATGGTGAGACATGTTCCCACACATGTGACGGATGAGATTCAAGAGGAAGTTCCAGGATATGTTAGACCTTAAGTAACAAGCACAGGGGAAATGGGGCCTTGCTGAAACGCCACCTTAGTACCTCTCAGAGAACGATGGGTTCGTAGCTGGAACTGCTCCCTCCCGGTGCTGAGCTAGGCCTTGCTTCCGTCGATGGCCTGCTGCGGATGAGGGCAGCTGTATTTCCAAGCTACTGGGACTCCTCAAAGTTGCAGTTGCTACTTCCTGCCGCAGCCTTAGCAGATCTGGGAAGGGAAGCAACAGCAGTGACCCAGATGCTAAGCTCCTCTAGGATTTCCCCTTTCTATCTTGGTGAGCAGGGCATTGACCCAGTGAAGCCAAGAACAGAGTGGGAGGAGGAGACTTTCACGGGTCCTGAGCTGTTTTGTGAATCTGCAGGGAAGGCTACAGGGTGCATCCAGGCAAGTGAACTTGGAATATCATCAGGAGGTCGGTAACTATGATGAGCTGGGGAGGAGGGCTCCATGGAGGACAGCTTGGTGTTTGTGAGTATTGGTGCTGGCGGGTGGAGACTGGAACCTTCGCAAAGTAGAGTGTGTAAGAAGGTCAGCGCATCGGGTTGGGAGGGGACCTCAAATACAAGGCTGCCCAGGTAACTCCTTTGTAGGGGCAAGAACAAGGAGAATTTGTCACTCCCATAAAGCAATACATAGAGTGCATGGTCACAATATCAGATCCCACTAACTGGCAGTAAAACATGGCCACGTGGTTGTGATATGTGCCCCACTGCACTCAGGATGGGAGCAGGCTCCTCTGCCCTTTAGCTCTCAAGCTCCACGTCTACTGCCTGTTCACAAATTAATTACCTAAGAAAGGGAGGTGGGTCTAGCCAGGGCTTGAAGCCAGCCCCCGGAGCTCCATAAGCCCATCCCACCCCATCCCACCCCAGTTACTCTCTGTGCACTGGTGATTGACAACCAGCTTGCCTGTACACCCTCTCCTGCACAGGCCAGCAGAGCTGGGAAAGCAATTAGAAAGATTTTTAAATTATTAACATTTAGTGAATTATTCAGGCTCTTTGTGTCTGAGCTGCCCTTGGGGACAGTGCCTTCTACAAGAATCAGAAATCCTACCCCCTTCCCTGAGCCCCCAGCCACTTCTGCTAGAAAAGACAAGACTCCACAGTGCTGCAAGCTTGGGTCGTGCTTCAGGTTTAGTTTCTCTCAAGCAACCTGGGGCATAGTGGCCACATCCCCGTGTGACACAGCCACCTTTTTCTGGGCTGCCTGCCTATCATGCCCCCTTCCCCAGACAACAAAATCAGCTTGTAAAGGTCTGACACAATATTAACATGACCACAGATTTGTGGCATTGTACTGACTGCTCTGGGAGCGAGGAGAACCTAGCATAGGCTACAGAATCCACACCTCTTCAACAGAGAGCAGGTGAGCAAACTTTTTTGTCCCAGTCTCACCTGGGCTCTCCTCAGGGGTGAACAATGAAGGAAGGACTGAGAACAGGTCCTTAGGCAGCTAGCCTGTATCATTATCTGGATACCTCCTGTGTAGCCAGTACTGGTCTTGGTGTTGACCTCCAAATATTCAGATCCTTTTCTTGGGGTAAACTTAGTACACAGGATGGAAAGATAACAGAAGATTGGCACATCTGAGGTTGGAGTGCTGGGGGGGGGGGTGGCACATACCATGGGTGGGGACACCCAGGTGATAGAGACGTTGAGTTTCCTCAAAGGGGCCAGCATCACCCAGGGCTGACATGAGCCGATGGTAGTGGTCCTCGGGGGCCATTGTAGATTCCAGCTCTGGGATCAGCAGAGTCTCTGTTGGAAGGAGCACATGGTGAGGGCTTCTTCAGAGAGTGCCAAGGGGGGAGTCAAGGCCACCCAAGGTCTGGGGAACCCTTCAGGATGCAGGAACTGGCTGCTTCCTCCCCTCTCCTGTGTCCTGTCTCCCTTTCCTGGGTCAGGCTTTCACCTTGAGGGGACTTGCTTCGGGTCTTTTTCTCTGAAGAACAGTCGCTGGTAATGTAAGCGGAGCAGCCCAGCCTCTTGCCCAACAGGTCACCTGTAGAGGATAGAGTGAGCCCCATCCAGTGCCTCATGGCTTGGAGGGAAGGCCACCCTGCCTTAGCTCAGCTTGGAAACGCAGCCACCGCCATATTCTCCCTGGCAGTTAAGACCTTGCCCAACCTGGTGTCTCAGGCCAGAGACTCCACATTGATGACAAGTAGGTGTGGAGTATAGCAAGGACACAAAGCAACCCTGATGCTGGCCCTAGTAATGAAGTTCATGCCAAGGTTTCACCAGGCAATCTCCTGTAAGTCCATATGCTTCCCTAGCCCCTCCTTGGGGGAGCTGAGTGGCCTCCCTTTGCCCGTGTGGGAGAGGCAAATTCAGAAAGCATACTTGAGATCACAGCCTACTTCATTCTGGTTTTTCCCCAAGTAACCTCTCCGCTACACTTGTAGCACAGAAAGGAGGTCCTTGTTTCTCCCTCTTTGACCGTATCTGCCCACCTGCATGTCCAGACTCTGGGCTCTTGAGGGACTGCTGAGCAACTCACCCCATAGAGACAGTCTATGTGTGCTATGCCTATATAAGGCAGGCACAGCCTTTGCTTCCAATATCCCCTATAGGACCCAGAGATCATACCCCACATGTCAAGCCTCAGACATTAGTTGGCTCAATTCCAGACCAGCCTAAACACCGTGCCTAGCTTCCTTCTGAGCTCCTGACCCTGAGGCTAGGGTCTTTTCTAAACAGCCCATGCCATCCTGGCTCCAGGCTAAGGTTGCTGTCTGCCCCCCTTATCCTCACCAGCTATGAGTGTGGAGGAACAATGTCCTTGTGCAATCCAAAATCTCCATGATGCCCAGCAAGTGCTGCTTCCACACGTGAGCCCACCCTCCTGCAAAGCCCTGCCACCAGCACCAGAGCTGAATTCCATTAAAAAAAAATAACAATTTCCTTACTCTGTCATTTTTTTAACAGGCTGGGGAAATGTGGCAGCCAAAACACCGATCAATTTCAACATTATGGCTGACAGAATGGTGCTAATAACTTATTGATCTCAACTACCTCACTGCTGTTGGTCTAGCTGGCCACATCTCAGCCTTTACCCCAAAGAGAGAGACAGCACCCACTGTCTGGACAAGGGTCCCACCATCCAGCAGACAGTTTAAGAGCATCTGGCTGCACTTGGAGCCATCAATAGCATATCAGAGACTAGTGGGCAGGAGAGGCAGCAGCTGATCTAGGCAGGGTCCCTTAGGTCTCTGTGACCTAATCTCAATCACTCTGTACCTGTTCTTGTCCCAACCCACATATCCCCTTAAGGATTAGACAAGGGCTCTTTTCACAGCAGTTTGTTCCCACTTTAACAGTGGCTACCCCCACACCCAGAGGGGGCGGGGTAGGAGAGAGAGAATATATCTTTGTATTCCTGGATTTTGGTTCTTGTAACAGCGTTGTGGAAGTGATTATGGAGTAGAGGCACCTCAAACAAGACCCAGTCCTGTGGCAGACTTAATGAAGCCACATTCACTTGCCGCACACTAGGGTGCCCCTAACAGCACGCAGGAAAATTAACTGCCTGAAGTGTAATAGAAAGATGCACAAAGTCATAAAACCTGCTGCAAGCTCTGTGGTCCGCTCTGGTTCAGGAGGCAGTGGCACAGTGGAGACGTGAACCTCTACAAGGACGGAAAGAAAGCCCCTAGGAAGTAGGGACAAGACTCTAAATGTGGGACATGGGCACCACACACACTCCCAGTTTTCACAGTATGAACCTCTGAGTGCAGTGCCAAGGGAGGAGTAGTTGACAGATGACTAAACATCACAGAGGGACATATGTATGTTCAGTACACAGACATCACAGCAAGCATGGAAGTGTGCAAGTGCACAAGTACACACACACACACAGCGCTCTCCATGTGTAGGAACGAGGAGGAGGGCCTGTGAGCTCAGCATACCATAATCATTACAGACTCCCTTGAGTCTACCCAATCAATGGAGCAATTAGATTTTTATCAGCTGCTTGCTCAGCTGCTTCCATCAGGCTGGACCTCTCCATCTGGTCCCCAGCTGTTCCAGAAGCAGTCCCCTACCAGCCTTCAAAGCCTTTCTAGCACATGGGGGTTTGATAAGGATGTCCACTTTGATGGACCACACTCACCCAGCCTTTGCCACTGCCAGAAACATTTCCATTTAGGAGCCCAGGACAGAAAGGCTCTCACGGCCTCTGAAGCTCAGTGTGCCTTCACGGAAGCCGTATGGTCTGCTTTTTTGAAGAGTGCCATGATCTCTAGGCTGCTTCTTTCTCTGAACTCCTGTTGCTTCTAGAGGTGAGCTTCCTCTGTGGTCCTGGGAGCCCTAGTATATATAGTTTGCTCACCTTGCTTAAGGTCAGGTCCCCAGAGAGGCAGAACTAGGGCTGCACATGCTCTGTGGGTAGGAGTGAGCATGCTCTTGCTGCACGAACCATTCTGCAGTGGGTAGTTCTGAGCTTAGGAGAGCTTTACATATCTGCCCCTTTGAGGAAAGGGTGTTGGGTCTCAGTCACTCTAAACTCACTCCAGCAAAAGCCGTAATGGAGCAGCCTCTGCTGCAGCCCTGTCTGCCTGTCTGCCTGAGATTTACACAATTACCATCACATGTAGCCCCAGGGGAAAGGCAGCCTCACACCTCCCCCTCCTCTGCTGGCCTCTGGCTGCCGGCCAAAGTGCTCAGGGCCCAGAGCTGCTGATCAGAGACTTGGGGAGGATACTTGGCTGTCTTCAGTCAGGATTTCTGTTGCCCCAGAATCCCACTCTGCCCTTGATATCCTTAGATTCCTCACCTCCAGGTCCAAGGCCAATCTCCACGTTGCCTCTCTTGAAGTCACAGTGGCTTGGATGCTCAGGCATAACGAGGTGGCGGCTTCGATGCACACTGGATATAAGGGTGGGGAGGTTGTTGTCCTGGCTGCAGCAGAGCAAGACAGGCCAAGCCATGAGCTGCCTAATGGGTTGGGAGTCTGGCACATTGTCAGCATGAGGGTCCACGGACAGTATTCATCAAGTATGCAAGGCCAGGTGCACACCTCTGTATGAGGATAATGACAGCATATATGTGCATGCCAACTAAACCCACTAAAAGGAAGCCAGAATCTGGCACTTAGACCCAAACACCTCCAGCTGGTCTACTTTTTAGATAAATGTGTGCCTTGACCTACCTTTGAGAGCAGCTTGCAGAGAGGGTAAGCTGTCATACGTACTGTCAGCTCTGGCCCCAAGCACATGGCAAATACTCCCTAATTCCTAGTTCTTTTAAATAAGGAGACTGAAGTTCTGACCAGAGCTCTATAGCTGACAAGATGCGTGTTCATTAGCAGATGCCAGCAGGCATAGGTGGCACACCATCCATGGGTGGGTCACGACTTCTAGTCAGGCCCTTTTGGCTTGGTATAACAGCATTTAACTCTATGTTTCTCTTTCTAGTGGAGTCAGCTGAATACTCATCCACAGAGCCCCATAGGGGAGAGGTTGTATAAGGGATCCCTTACCCTGAAGTTCTGTAAGCACCCCCACATCAGGAGAGAAGGGAGAAACAGGAAGCCAAAGCCAGGGCCGGAACAGTGGTACCAGCACTCAGCACATGCTCTCTGTGGCCCACCTGTGACAGAGCAGCCTCAGATTCTGGCAGAATGTCTGCGAAGTGACCTGGGAATCAACTCTGAACCTCGTTAAATAGCTCCCAGCCCCTGGCCAGGATGACTGGAGCTGGGCTAATCCAGGGCTGGCACCTAAGCCGATAAGTTTCATCAGCAGACACCCTAGATGGCCCCAGCCCACATGTGGTGTTCTCCCCACCCCAGCGCGACATGCCCAGAGGGCAGGTGGGGGCGTAAGTACTTTATAGGATTAATTGGCATGAAGCTCATCCCCTGCATCCTCATCAATGTGGGGATTTTAGAAAGAATTGCTATCTCAGCACGAGGGAGTTGCTGGCTGACTAGGCACAGGCTGCGGTGGCTACAAGTGGCTCCCATGGGGATCTCCTACTGGTAAAGAGGTGAACCAGCTTCTAGAGGCCCCATGGAGGGCAGAAAGTCTGTTCTCTGTGAATACAGCCTGGCCCACAGAAGGAAAGTAAGATCTTTGACTTGGACCTGTATCTGGAAAAGCCTGGTAACATCAGAGTCACTGGCAATGGATAACAATAGAATAGGGATTGAATTTGGGGCACCCATCTCCCATTTTGCCTTGGTAGTTTGTTCTATGGGCCCAGTGGAGACTCAGTTCTGAAAACCTATTCCTATAGCTTGGCCAATCATTGAAAAATTATGCTGATTTTATACAGATCTGAAAAAAAATCCCACCCTTACTGAAAATGAATTAATTATGCCGCATCCTGGCATGTGGTTCTTGAAGCCACAACCCACCCTCTGCACCCTATCACACGTTATGGACCACGCCCTGGAGTATCTCAGGAGGTTGAGGCATGGATGAAGAGGTGTGTGAGCACTGAAGGGCCAAAAGGCTGTAGGAGGAGGATCATGAGGAGGCCACAAAGAGAAAAAGACTGGTTTAGCATGCCTTCTGGGGGTTCCACCCTGTTCCTTTGGTTCCCTTTCCTGTCAGTTTAGGAACCCTGAGTGGCCAGAGGCATTGCCCAAGGCTGCACAGGCAGAAGGGGTAGTTAGGCCCTCTGTTTGATTCAAGCAGGCCGGCAGGCAGTTCACAGAGTTTGTCAGAGAACCAAAGACAGATGGATCACTGGAAACAAGTGAACAGACAAGTGGAAAGTAACACTCAGAGATGGATTCACAGACAGGAGACTGGGGACAGAAGAAAGAGTTGGCAGGCCAACAAGGCAGAACACAGAGCTAGGTAGGGGTGAAAAAAAGGGAGCTGGGCTCGGCGACCTGCACCTTCCTTTATAGACACTAAATCTACCAGTAGGTAAGCCGAAGTCTGTCAGTACCCCTGGGCTGTCTGTCTTCTTCCCCCTTTTGGTAGAATCCTGGCTCTCGAAACTAAGGGTTGCTGCCTCCTCCTCCTCCTCCTCTTTTTTCAAGACAGGGGTTTCTCTGTGTAGTCTTGGCTGGAACTCACTCTATAGACCAGGCTGGCCTTGAATTCAGAAATCTGCCTGCTTCAATCCTGAGTGTTGGGATTGAAGGGCTTTTTGAGGGGTACCAGGTTGTAGTTGGTGTGGTGGCGCATGCCTTTAATTCCAGCATTTGGGAGGCAGAGGCAGGCAGATCGATGTGAGTTCAAGGGCAGCCTGGTCTACAAAGTGAGTCCAGAACAGTCAAGGCTACGAAGAGAAACCCTGTCTTGAAAAACAAAAACAAAACAAAACAAAACAAAAAAAACCTGTAACATGTAAAGTAAAAGCCATATAAAGTGTCATTAGTGTTCATGATGGTTCATAAAAATCGTCAGTTGAGCTGGCAACTCCAATTCATCCCTAGGATGCAGGCATTGTCAATCATAAAATAATAACATATCTGACAAGAAGCCAGGACAGACATCTCATATATGGCTTTGGTCATATGAGGGTAGTCCCTGAGTGATGTGCTTCCTTGGAGTAAGGTTGGACTGTACCATCTGGAAATCACAGCTGAGCGTGTTCACAGACTTGTCCTTCAGGAGCTGGGAGACTGAAACTGATCTTCTCGAACTCCAGCGTCCTTATCTGATGACTTCATTTTATTTATTTATTTATTTATTTATTTATTTATTACATATACAGTGTTTGCCTGCATGTATGCCTGCAAACCAGAAGAGGGCACCAAATCTCATTATAGATGGTTATAAAACATCATGTGGTTGCTGGAAATTGAACTCAGGACCTCTGGAAGAGCAGCCAGTGCTTTTTTGTTTTTGCTTTTCCAGACGGATTCTCTTTCCTTTCTTTTAACATAAAAAACCCCCTTATTTATTCTATTTGTGTTGGTGTTTTGCCTGCATAATGTATGTATGTGAGAGGGTGTCGGATCCCCTGGAACTGGAGTTACAGACAGTTGTGAGCTGCCATGTGGGTGCCAGCAAATGAACTCAGGACCTCTAGAAGAGCAACCGGTGCTCTTAACTGCTAAGACATCTCTCGAGCCCCAAAAAGATCTTTTCAAAGCACACTTCCTTGGTGAAGAGCCTTCTGTGTCTTCTTTCTTGAGGACAAACTCCAACATGTCTAGCATTCAAGGCCCAGATATCTTTAGCCTTCACCTAGCCAGACCTGCTGCTCGTCACATCTTCTTTCTTTTTTGTTTGTTTGTTTTGTTGGTTGGTTTTTCTTTTCTTTTTTTAAAAAGTATTTATTTATTATTTACACAGTATTCTGACTGCCTGTGAGCCAGCATGCCAGAAGAGGGCACCAGATCTTATCATAGATGGTTGTGAGCCACCATGTGGTTGCTGGGAATTGAACTCAGGACCTTTGGAAGAACAGCCAGTGCTCTTAACCTCTGAGCCATTTCTCCAGCCCTGTTGGTTGGTTTTTCAAGACAAGGTCTCTGTGTAGCATTGGCTATCCTAGAACTCTCTTTGTGGACCAGTTAGCCTTGAACTCATGGAGATCTGCCTGCTTCTGCTGGCATTAAAGGCGTGCGCCACCGCCGCCACCACCTCTCTCTCTCTCTCTCTCTCTCTCTCTCTCTCTCTCTCTCTCTCTCTCCTCCCTCCCTCCCTTCCTTTGTTTTATTTTTCAAGACAGGGTTTCTCTGTGCAGCTGTGCAGCTCTGGCTGTCGTTCTGGAACTCACAGAAATTCACCTGCCTCTGTCCTGAATGTGCCACCACAGCCTCTTCATCCCCCCTTCTAACATAACTTTGCAGATACCCTTTGCCCAGTGAATTCTCACATATTCAAGATACTACATGGACATCACCATTCTCAACTCCAGGTCCATATCTGGGCATTACAGCCTCAATCTTGTAGCAGATGGATACAAATGGACACTCCCATCATGGGACAATATGTGCATACTGAGATGTGCCCTGCTCAGAACTGCTTGTGCCACTTGGCATAGGTCTGTGCTAGGCTAAGGTGGGATCCTGTCACCCACCTTCCAGGTTGTGCAAAAGGACAGAAAACCTGGTGGATACTCAGCTCACATTGGTTCATATTGGCTAGGATAGTGAATAAGACAAGGGTTCATAGGCAAAGGAGGGAGAAAAGACAGGCAGCATAGAATTTACAAACAGTCCAAGGGGAAGTAGAGTAATAAACCTCCCTGCTGCCTGTCATGTGTGACCAGAAGCCTCACAGTCCTGGACTCCTACCTGCAGGATGTTTCTCTGAAGGAAATATTCACGTCCCAGTGGGTGTGGACTCTGAAAAGGGAAAAGCAGAGGGTCAGCATGGCTCCAGGAATACACCTGGACAGAAGGTTGTGCATGAGTCTGGTTCTAGCACCCTGCTATACCAGTGGTTAGGGCAGTGCTAAGAGGCAGTGCCCCATGCCAAGTTCAATGTGCTGCAGCTCCCACTGGCCAGGTTAGAGTCAGCTTCTGGACTTACCAGAACCGAATGAGGATAACAGTCCTGACATCGCTTCCCTTGGAGCACCCAAAGTAGCCTTGCTGCCGGCTACCTCTACATTGTTTACTGAATCTAGTTGCTGGAGCCGCTTCAGCCAATGTGAAATCACTCCAAGGAGAAACCTAACAGCAGCTGCCTGAAGGAGACTTGGAGCATCAGCCCAGGTTGGTGCAGGTCCCTAGTCCCCACTGCTACCAATGCAGTCCCTAAAAGTGACCCCTGCACAGAAGTAAGGTGCCTGGATAAGATGTCAGGAAAGATCCCTGCACCTACCTGCACCTCACCATGCTTACAGACCCCTGACTCTGATGCCCTGCCCCCACAGTAGTCTCCTGCCCTGGCCATGGCCACATACCTTCTCCTCATGATATGGGTATGTGGGTCATCCTCCTGCTTCAGGCCTGGCTGCTGCCCATAGGCTGGGCTACTTCCATCACTGTCACCATCACTGGCTGAGAAATTGGAATTTCTTTCTTTCTTTAGGACATGTGTAGGGGGCAAAGTGACTGTTCTCTTGTCAGCCAGCCGTCCCCGGTTCTGAGAAGGTGGGAGGAAGAGGGTTAGGTTAGGCTGGGCCCTCAGCCTCTACGACCTAGGCCAAGGTGCAGAAGTCCCACTGCTGTAGGCAGCTTACAAGGATGATAGTGTGGGACCTACATGCTCCTGTCCAGTTCTTCTCTGTAGAGTCAGCCACATATGGTAAGCCCCACCTTCCACACTCAGAGGATGCCTCTCAAAGCAGTTCCCTTCATGGGTTCTGCAATCTGCTGGGGTCTGTATGCAACCTAAGACTGGGTTCTCGGTCCATTTTCTCTATTGCCGACATTCACAAGCAGAAACATCAGTGAGCGGCCACTCTTCTCCCCCCACCCACTTCTGAGACGCTGGGCGAGCTGGGCGAGTGAGCGGCCACTCTTCTCCCCCCACCCAACCCTGAGACGCTGGGCGAGTGCTCTGCCCTCCAGGTGCCACCCACATGCCTTTTTTCCATTTTGTCAGTGCTCTTCAGAGCCCGGTTAGGGACAATCTGAGGCCTATACCTGGGGCTTAGAGGAATTGGTGGCTTCCTGAACTGCTGGTCCCTTGCAAACTGCAGGCCTACTGTTTATAGGACACCTGGAGAGGAGGGCCCTTTGTCCCATTTATCCCAATTGGTACAATTTTTATAAGACTCATTTTTTTTCTCTCCCTTGCATCCAAGTATGTAGACCTTTCCATACAATGGGAAGAAAGGGGTCATGAGACTACTACTTGGAAAGGAGTTAGAGCCAGCTGGCTGTTGCCAGCCTCAGCCCCATCACACTCAGAGTTGGGCACAGGGACCTACCAGCCCCTTCCGTACCTCTCCACACCTACCCTACTCTTCTGAGGGTATGAGGGGTTGGGTCTGGGGTGATACCTGAAAGATGACCTATGAGAAATGGTACCAAGGACCCTGGTGGCCACCCTGATAATACACAAGGACTGAGAATACAGCTTCTCTTATGTACTGGAACTGTTAGGCAGCCCTTGGCTCCTAACCAAGAACTGGCCCTCTTCATACAGTGGGAGGGTTGCCATTATTCAGAGATTCTGATTGATGTGCACATCGGGTTCAACTACTGGAATTATCTATGATACTGATGCATACTGTGGTCCTGATTGTGGGGTTAGGGAAAGAGCCATGGTGTGGGAACAGTGGGAAGTCTTTTCTAAGAAAGGACCAGGCTTGGGAAAGTTGGCCTCCCATGCATAATAGGGACTGGGAACCCTAGTTAAGCAGGGTGCCATCTCAGAGCTTCAGATCTCCCACCTGAAGTCAGGGAGGCACCTGGCTACTTGTCCCCATCTTCCGGGGGTGCTCAGCAGGCACTGGTTTGTAAGCAGCATGGCTCCTCCCACCCAAACAGAAAACATAACCTTAGCCTGGTGAAGGCCCTTCTCTTGCACCAGCTACATGCAGGTGCAGCCGTGGAGAGATTTGGCCTCTGGTCCCTGTACCTACTGATGTCTGTTTTCACCTACATGTTTTATGAACCTAGTATGTGCTAGCCTGAGGCTGTTGGCCTGTATTAGATCTGGTGGGGTAGGCATGTGGCTCCCCTTTGAGTCTGTTGTTTTCCAGCATGACCCTCAGGACCCATAAGGAGTCCATAGAGATACTCCACCACCAGCCCAAATGAAACAAACTCAAGGTGGTCAACTGGGTCCTATCAGGGCATCTCTGCCTCTCTCTGCCCCTGTAGAAGGGATGCTGCATGAAGCCAGGTATAGCCCAAGTTCAGCACCAAGACCCTTGCTGCCCTCCCCCAGGTGCCCTTAGTCCCCCTCTGGAGGTAATATATTTTTCGAATGAATCCCTCAAACTCTTCTTGTATGGGGGCATGCATGCCTGATCCCTAATCTCTTTTGTTCTTCATGTAGTCAATACATTGTCCGCCTTTGGTGGGAATCTCTAACTAAGCCCCAAACTTCAGTTCACTGTACACCTGTACGGTAGAGTCTGCCCTGGCCAGGTTATTCTCTCAAGACACTCAGACATTTAGGCCCATGCTGGGCAGGATTCCAACCTAGCACCCCAGAGACATAGGTTGCTTACACTCAAGCCTGGGACTATTCCAGATCACAAAATAAATCAGTACTGTGATGCCTCAGAATGAGCACAACCCCACAATCAGCATCACTCCCAGGTGTGTCAGATGATTTGGTGACCTCCAGATCTGGGCCAAGAGAGTCCCAAAGCCCAAGCTGAATGACATCCAGAAACAAGGCTATGGACCATTCCCACGATTTAAGTAGAAACAGTTCCAAGGGTGGAGGAAGAACTGTAGAGACACAGTGTTTAAGAGCACTTGCTGCTCAGCAGCGTGGTGGTGGCATATGCCTGTAATCCAAGCACTCTGGGAGGCAGAGGCAGGCAGATCTCTGAGTTCGAGGCCAGCCTGGTCTACAAGTTGAGTCCAGGATAGCCAAGGCTATGCAGAGAAATCCTCTTTCAAACAAACAAACAAACAAACAAACAACAGAACACTTGCTTCTCTTGCAGAGGACCCAGGTTTGTTTCTAAACATCCACATGGAGCCGAGCGTGGTGGCACATGCCTTTAATCCCAGCACTCAGGAGGCACAGGCAGGCGGATCTCCGTGAGTTCTAGGCCAGCCTGGTCTACAAAGGGAATCCACGATGGCCAAGATAACATAGAGAAACCTTGTCTCAAAAACAAAACAAAACAAAACACATCCACATGGCACCTTACTACCTAATACTTAATTCTAATTCTAGGGTCTCTGACACCCTCTTCTGGCTTCATAGGCATCAGGCATGCATATGCTGCACCTACCCACATATATGCCAAACAGACATACACATAAAATATAAACAAATCTTAAAAAACGAAACAAACAAACAACAACAACAAACCACACGCCTCACCCTGTATCAAACTTGGGAGGGACTTCTGCCCTAAGACCCTGAACAGTCAGGGAGAGTGCAAAGTAGCCCCCTGGTCTATTTGTTCTCAGGCTACCCTCGCACAGCAGCAGTTTTGAAGCAGAAACCCAGCCCTCTGCCCAACAAGCTCCAGCTTAACTCATATCTCACCACAGGCGAGGATATTCTACAGCCTGGACAATCGCAGATCGGGGGGTGCACTTGCAGGATCCCCTTGGACATAAGCGTCTTCAGGCTTTTCCCTGCCAGGAGACCAAGCAAAATACTTGAGGGAGAGGCCAGGTGCAGGTAGCATTAGCATGGTTTTTAGGGCCATAGTCAGAGCAAGGCCAGACCTCCCTCCTCCCTGCCAAGATGCACGAAATTCACAAAGATCTCTCACACCCGCCATTGTCCAATCTCTCCTGTCCCACCCTTTGCGGCAGCTGCTTGGGAAATGCGGAGGCTCTGAAACTCAAATTCCAAGATAGTGCCCCTGTCTGACCAAGGGAGTATTGCCCCCACCCCACCCCCGCCTCGCAGCCTTCTTTCAGCACTCCAACCTCTTCAAGCTGGTCCCAAGGGATCCCAGCTTGGCAGGGGCTAGATAGGTTGAGCCCGGATGAGGTGAGAGGTGGTCTGGCCTGCTTCTACATTCCCTTTCTTGCAGGAAGAGGGAGGCCTCATGGGGGCGGAGCGTGACCCCCTAAACCGAATGCAGTCTTGTCCCTAACTTTTTAACTCCGGCGCAGCTCCAGCACTTACTGAACCCGGCTCAGGAGCCTCCACACCGCACCTTTGGACCCACAGTCCAAACAGTCTGTGGTTGGCAGTACCGCCAATGTTGTTAGGTTCCGCCGTCCCCACCTGTCTACACAGCCTCCTCTAGCGCCCACTCCATCAGCGCACCCTTGCCGCACGTGCACCCCACCACTCCTGCCAGGAACCGCTGGCTCGGCGCCCGCGGAGAAAGGGCGTCCCTCCCATTGGCCTCTCCGGAATTCCCGTAAACTTCCCTGCCTTCAGGCCTCAGAGACCTTCCCAGCTAGGGATCTGCCGGTTCGTGGGTAGCCCGGACCCCCTGCGCGCTGTGGCCTGGGCTGAAGGGATGTGGGAGGCTGAGAGACCTCTGCTGTGTCCACTAAATCGCCTGTGCGTGGGTGGGTGGACAGGTAGGGCTTGGGGGAGAAGGGTAATCCCCTAGGCTAGCCCTGGACCTGCAGCGCCCCCTCTGGGCTAACGCTAGGTGTCCCAGGTGGCGGAATGAGGAACCTGGAGAGAAGGCGGCGGCTCGAGCCCCCGCCGCGGCCGCACCTTTGTGGCGGATGCTGCGCTTCCAGTCCTTGGCCGTCTCACGGCCGCTGACGAACTGGAACTCGTTGGGTGTGAGCCACTCGCCTCGGTGGCGGATGGACGGGCCCTTGCTGCCCTGGCAGAGTTTGCGTACGTAGAGCAGTGCTCGATTGGCACCGCACTCCACCTCGATACACGGCTCACCATTGTCTATCAGCGGCTGGAAATCCGGTGCCGCGGATGCGGTGGCTGAGAAGCACTGGAAAGCCAGCGGGTCTCCGGGCAAGTAGAGATGAGGCGCGGCCTCGTGCAGGTTAAGGTAAGCGCGCGGGGGGCAGAGTGAAGGAGCCAGCAGCGCCTCATAGCTGGAGGCTGAGGCGGGCAGCGCAGCGGCCGAGGGCAGGGCTGCTGCAGCGGGCAGTGGCGCCAAGTAGGCGGGCAGTGGTGGCAGCGGCAGAGCGGCCAGGGTCGGGTGGAAGGTAGCCAGGGCCAGGGCCAGGTCTTCGCGGCTCGGGAGCTCTTTTTTCACCGCCGGCATGGCACTCAGATGGAAGGCTTCTGTCGCCTGCTCAATTTATGTTGGTTGGAGTTGGGTCTTGGGCCAGGAAGCCTCACTGGGCTGGCTACTGTGCCTCAGTACTCACAGCTGATGCAGCTGCCTTGCTGGCTGCCGGGACTCCCTGGACAGTTGTCTGGCTGACTAGCTTGGCCTCAATCTCTGGCGGCATGGTGCTCCTGGAACTGCCTAAGATCTTGGTCTGCAGCTCCAGGTCCTAGGTCTCTGCAGAGCATCTGAAGTCCAGCCGCACTAACCCAGGCCAGTCTTTTCCTCCAGTGAGAAGTTGTGGACTCGCCAGTCCTGCTCGTAGTTCAGCAGGCGTTCTAAGCCGCAGCCCCGCCTTTCCCCGCCCCACAGCTGCCCGGGAACACACTCCAGTTCACAGTAGGACTTGGAAGATCCGCCGCCGCCGCCGCCGCCGCCGCCGCCGCCGCCGCCGCCGCCGCCGCCGCCGCCGCCGCCGCCGCCGCCGCCGCCGCCGCCGCCGCCGCCGCCGCCGCCGCCGCCGCCGCCGCCGCCGCCGCCGCCTCTGCTGCCGCCACAACTTGGCCCATTTAAACCGCCCTGGCGCGGCCAGCCGGCGCGGGCTCCGGTGGGGGGTGCGTGAAGGCCGACTAGACTCCGGTGGCATGAACACTGCGGAGCAGGGTTGCAGCCCCTAGCTACCCCGAGTAGGGCAGGAGAAAAGGAGCCCCTGGGGTGTGGATGCTGAGTGCAAGACCTCAACTGTGAGCCTAAGGGAAAGTGGGGTAGCCTGCAGGACAAGTGAGTTGGCTTCCACGGGAATGGAGTCCCATTTCCCCGGCTGTCTCTATGCTTCTGCGGGGGCTGGGTTGTGGAGGCCTTGAGTTCTTATAAACATTTAAGAGCAGCGGTTCTCTGTCAGCTTCCCCTCACTACCCACTTCTCACAGAGTTGGTACACTTGGTCACATATTGAAGACTCTTTTTTCTCATTTTGCAGTTGAGCACCTGAGGCAGGTTAAGCAGTCTTTGGATGACACATAGCTGTGTAGACTATGATGGTACTTCCAGGACAAGCAGAGTCAGTGTACGGAATGGGACAAGAAGGCCTTAATAGAATCAGCGTGGGAACAGGGGATGTGGCATTGGGTTTAACAAATGTCCACACTTCTTATCCCCAAGATCCCCAAATCTGGGAAAGAGGGCCCCCCACATCTGTGTTCACCTTGATACCTTGGAGGGAGCGGACTAGCGGTGTGACTAACCCTGATCCCTTCCTCTGCATGTTTGTATAGACTTGAGAGCACGGTGAAGAGAGACAGAGATCTCGTGACTTCGTCATTAGCTGTTGGTGTGTCATGTGGGCCACTAGAAAGCCACCTCTTGTTTTCCTTTGGCTTCTGGAATGCACCTGGCCTCCTCTGACTTTGTCCTAGGAGGCTGAGCTGGGTCACAACTTATTTGTACAAATACAGATAAGTGTCAAAGTAGGGTCTGGGAGTGAGGAAACAGTGCCTCCTGCGTCCCCTAGTGACCCAGCACCCACTTGCCTGAAGCTGGTTACTGGGGCAATTCTATTTCCCCCACCAACCATGGGCCTGCTCCACCCATCAGCCAAGCTGACTTGGAGAGTGAGGTCTACACATGCTCCGTTCATATGAGGAATGCGCTAGGCATCCTTCTAATAATGCTGTTATTCATATATGGTCTGTTGTTGCCACAGGGGCTAGATGGAAGTGTGTGTTCACTCCTTTCTTCACAAACTTTGGCTCCATTACCTTGCTTGGATCCTGGACATTAGCATGTCCCTAACATCGTCTCTGTCTCTGTGGCCTGTGCCTTTTCTAAGGTATGATGCTGCAATGTCTAATGCATATAGGCGCTGCCTGTGATCTGTTGCTTTGGGGAGGCCATTGTGTTAGTGAGTAGCTGTGGCACACGTGGAGAGACTGTCCGGGCTCCTAGCTGAGATCAGGTGTTGGGCCTCCTGTGTTCACTGTCTGGACATAACCCATAGATTTAGAATGCCACTGCTTGGTGTGTGTGTGTGGTATGGTGTGTGTGTGTGTGTGTGTGTGCATGTGTGTGTGTGTGTGGTATGGTGTGGTGTGGTGTGTGTGGTGTGGTGTGTGTGGTGTGGTGTGTGTTTGGTGTGTGTGGTGTGTGTGGTGTGGTGTGTGTGGTGTGGTGTGTGTGTGGTGTGTGTGTGTGTGCATGTGTGTGGCGTGGTGTGTGTGGTGTGGTGTGGTGTGGTGTGTGTGGTGTGTGTGTGGTGTGTGTGGTGTGGTGTGGTGTGTGTGTGTGGTGTGTGTGTGTGTGGTGTGTGTGGTGTGGTGTGTGTGTGTGTGTGTGGTGTGTGTGTGTGGTGTGGTGTGTGTGTGTGTGTGTGTGTGTGTGTGTATGTGTGTGGTGTGGTGTGTGGTGTGGTGTGTGTGTGTGCATGTGTGTGTGTGTGTGTGTGGTGTGTGTGTGTGTGTGTGTGTGTGTGTGTGTGTGTGTGTGTGTAGGAGGCTGCCCCAAACACCCAGCCTAACCTCACACCAGTCCAGTCACACTGGGAGTACTAGTACTTTTCCCTTCCTAAAAAGAAAGACCCTGGCTTAGGTCTCAGGCTGGAAGACTCTTCCCCTTGTCCTTTGTGCCATTCCTGGGCTTGGCAAGGAAATCTCTTCCAACCTACTCCTTTTCCTGGGATGAAGATCACTGTCATCTTTGAGGACATTATGCTTTCTACACCTGTACCCTAGGCTGGGCCACCTGGCCTACAGCTTCCTCTGTACTCCTTAGACCACAGCCCCTCCTCCACCCGGAGGCCCCACCCACTGGCTTTGGCACGGCCTGGTCGATGCTCCCGGGCCCCCTGTTTGGGGGCCCTCTGCTTCAGGCTGAAGCTGGAGTGCCACTGCAGGAGGGGGAGGAGAGTCATAAATAACCCTGGTGGCTGTGACCTGAGATGTATAGGAGGGGCTTGGTCTGGCCGCAGACCCCGCTGTCCCAAGAAGGCTTGCCTGTCAGTTTAAGATCTCTTCTCTCTTTTACTCATCTTCCCATCAATTATTTGTTTACTAAGCACAGATGTGGTAGAGTCCCTTGGAAGAGAGAACCAGAGGTTCGGCTGTAAGAAGAGAAATGTCTGAGACCACAGATGTGATCAGAAGAGGCACTGAGAACAAAGTCCCAGCCCATCACTCAGACTGCTTGTGGCAGTGAGCTGCATGCCATGCAGGCCTTGACCCTCCCAGACTACAGACAGACAAGTTCAGAGCTACATGTTCACAGACGGAGGCCCAGCCTTCAGTGGACATAGAGCTGTGAGCGAGCACACCTTGCTTACACATATGTTTAACCACTAGCAAATATATACATGCTCAGAGCATATAGTAAACACAGGTGGGTTTCAACCTGCATCTACATTGCTGCTTCTAAAGTTCCTGAACTTGAACGTGCGTGATTGTGCACAATGCATAGGCTTTTACCACAAACAACACAGACCAATCACAGGTATACCAAAACTTATACATAAAATACCAGACTTGCAGTCACTACTACCAAGTAAATTCTGTTCCACATGTTTTTCTGCCAAGACAACATGTTTTGTCCAAGTGTGTAGTTGGTAGTGCTGTTGGACTTCCTAGGAATGGGTTAACCTGCAAGGTTAGAGGTTAGCGGTAAATTAGCTGGGGCGCCCTCAGACATTCTGCAAAGTGTCAGACCCCCCAGGAATATGTTCACTTCTGGTCCTATTTAGATACAGAGAAGCTGACCTATTGGGACATGCCTGGCCTGGGGCTTGCTATGAGCTGCCTATAGGCTGTGCTATGTTGTTCAGGAGAAAGGAAGATGTTTCTGAGGCTGGTCTGTCTACTGACCTTAAGCCTTTTTTCACCTAAAGAAATGTAGATGAGCCTGAGCTCAGACTAGTACCATCCTGTGGGTGTGTGGGAAGCACTGCTTTGCTAGATGCACTGTAGCGGGTGCCTCAGGGGCATGTAGCCCCCAACTGCTGTTCTCTGTGCATTGGCATTCACTGACCATGTTCATGTGACATGCAGTGACCCCAACACAACTCATAGATCCTGATCTAGTTTCATTAGCAGGGATCTTCTGCCATTACTTGCTCTGCATGCTCAGCCTCCCCTTGAGGATAGAGATGCCTGTTTCTGGCTCCCATAGGAATGATGTACCCCCTGCTTTGTGGCATCTTTCCCAGTGTGACAGTAGCCCCACTGCCTACCTATTCCCTTCTTCTGCCACTTGTCCCGGTGGGATTTTACATACTTTCTTGTCTCCAGAATATTACAAACAGTTTGGTTATAGGTATTCTCCCAGAGACATACGTGGGAGAAAATTCTGGCATAATCAGGGTTGACACCCTTGCCATTAGCAGATACTACCTCGATTGGTAGTCCAGGGGTGTGGTGTATGGGGTACGTGTGGTGTTTTTATCTGAGGGCCCTGTAAAGGCAGTGCATAGGCAAGAACATGGCTGGGGGGAAACAGATTGACCTAAGACCCTGTATCCCAAGTTCCAGGTGCTTGGCTGAGGTCTCTTGATGCTGGCAAAGTTTCATCTACCGCGGGCTCCCCGTGTGCAGTAAGTCTTTGTGGCAGTTTTGATTTCTGGGGCTCTGGAAAGCAAAACTCAGGATGAGGGCAAACCAATGGAACCTCAGAATATATAAAAACCAGCTAGAGGGCTGGAGAGATGGCTCAGAGGTTAAGAGCACTGATTGCTTTTCCAGAGGTCATGAGTTCAATTCCCAGCAACCACGTGATGGCTCACAACCATCTATAATGTGATCGGATGCCCTCCTCCAGCATGCAGGGGTACAAGAAGGCAGAGCACTATATACATAATAATAAATAAATAAATTCTAAAATAAAATAAAAACCAGCTAGAGTTGCCTGGTAGCAGCACTGGCTGAGTAATGTCCACTGAGCGGGAAGAAACTGAAGGCCACCTGCAGGAAGGTAGTACCAGCTCAAGAGAGCCTGATAATAGTGGTCAGGGTGTGACTTCAGAATAACCAAGATCCCTCTGTGTGTCACACGCCCTTGTCCCAGTGTGACATACGCCTTGGGGCAAGACTCAGTAGCATGATATAAAACATTAGTGTGTGGAAAAGCATGTGACAGAACAGTAATGCAGTCAGAACATGTAACATGGGTATGACACAGAACACACTACTTTATGTATAATACCTGCCATGATGGTGGGGTTGTCTAGGTTACTGCTGGGCTCCCATCGCCAATGGGCCTCCCTCCTGGTGGGTGCTTTTGGAGTCCACTGATGTCTTGTTATCCCATGAGGGATACTGGGTGTCAGGACAAAGTTACCTGTGCTCAGCTCTTTTCCTGTGTTGTGCCAAGGGGTCAAAATAGGCTATCCCTTGATACTGTTGAATAAGAATGCCTACCTATGTGCTATGTAACTCTGGATACTTATGTGCTATGTAACTCTGGGTACTGTGTGCTATGTAACTCTGGGTTCTTATGTGCTATGTAACTCTGGGTACTATGTGCTATGTAACTCTGGGTTCTTATGTGCTATGTAACTCTGGGTACTGTGTGTTATGTAACTCTGGGTACTATGTGCTATGTAACTCTGGGTACTGTGTGCTATGTAACTATGGGTACTTATGTGCTATGTAACTCTGGGTACTATGTGCTATGTAACTCTGGATACTTATGTGCTATGTAACTCTGGGTACTGTGTGCTATGTAACTCTGGGTACTATGTGCTATGTAACTCTGGAGCCATGTACTCAACCCTTTGTTGTAGCTCCAGATATGAGTGTGTGGAGAGGCCTTGCACAAAATGTACACAGAGCCTGTGGTCTGGGTTCCACCAGTTTACTATTGGAGGAAAGGCATATATATTCACAGTACACACTCAGAATCTGCATGTACATGGGTTTTACGTTAGGACTATGGCCCACGAGGCTTCCTTGGGTCCCCAGCCTGGGGCCCAGCATGGCTTTTTTCTTTGGGAGCAAGGTTTCTCTGGTGCTGTTTGGTCCTTGGGTAGAGGTAGCCCAGTAGCCCAGTCTGGAGTTACCTATGTCCCTTTTATTCTGAGCACCGTTTATCCCCTTACAATGCAGGAAGACTCCACTCCCTACCCAAACCCCTGCTGCAGCAGTGAGGTTAAGACTAATAAAACACCCACCTCAAAGGAGACAGCTTTATCTTGTTGATCGGAAGTCTGCCAGCCCAATTTATGACAGAACATAAGATCTCCAAATCTGAATTTACACACCCTGGTATAACAAGAGGGCAATGATATTGAGGTGGATTTGTGAGAGGATCACCGAAGGCTCCTTGTAGTGCTGCGTAGAAATCTTCATGTCCTGACTCCTGCACCAATGGCGTGATGCCCAGCAGGAAGACGGTGGGAAGGGCAGGTGAGATTCCGCTGGGGAGGCATATACAGAAAGGGATAAGCAGGAAGAGAACTGTGACTGTCACAGGGTTTCACCCAGAGCTGGCCTAGATCATTCCTGCTTAGGAAGATAACTATTCATGCTGGAGAAAGATGAAGATGACAATGGTGCTGGGGTGGTGGGACACTCTGGGACCAGAAGCTCATCACTCTGGTCTCCTACCTCCCCACTAGGTAGCTCTGCCTTAGAGATCAGGCTTCAGCATAGTTCAGATCTCAGGGTCCATCTTCAGACGGGCTTGTTGTGGGTCCAGGTTAGCTCCCTAGCCTTTTTATGCCCTCCACCACTAGGGGAGGGTTGTGGAAAGATGGCTCTGTCATGGCCTGGGAGCTTAGCCGCCAGGGGGCTGGGTCTTTGAGCTTAGGGCAGACCCTGACTTCAGGATTTATACGAGTAAATGAAATAAAGCGTGCTGGCAGCTCTGATCTGATTACAGTCATTCATTTTCTGGTCGTTAATAATTTGTGCAATAAAGGATTGAGGCTGCTCCAGTCAGGGGGAGGTTGTGGCTCAGCCGTCCCTTGGCGCCAGCAGTGGGAGCTGGAAACATAAATTATTAGTTTCTTATCGCTTGGCCTGCCATTGCTCATGCTGCCACGGTCTGATGGGGGCTGCGACTCAGCGTCTGCTTTGAGTGGCTGCTTGTCTTGGAATATCTGGGTTGGACCCTTTGTCCCTCCAACCAACATCCTACTACCTCAGGCTGTGACCCCAGAGTTGGGGGCTGTGGCTACTATGGGGGTAGGGCTTTGTTTCTTGTTCCCTGGGCCTCCAATCCTTCCTAAGTGAAAACAAACCCTCCATTTGTAAAGCTCAAAGCCCAAGCACACACCAGCTCAGTGAAAGACAGGGCTTTTTGTCACCATGTGCTCATTACAGAAACTCACAGACCAGCCTCTGTCTAAGTTGTCCAGCTATATGGCTCAGAGCACCTGTACTTGACTTTCCATGTCTGCAGGGAATGTCTATGTGTCTTTCTGGACCAGCTCCTGGTCTTGGAGTATTGAGCAAAGAAAGCAATACTGGTGCTATTTTGAGACCTTGGTCCTCATGAAGAGCAGGTTCAAGTAGAGCAGCAGGAGCTTGTAGGAAAGATTAAGCTTTGTCTCAGGTGGAAGCAGTCTTGGTGGGCTTTACCCTTGGGGCACACCATGAATACCTTGTGAGAGACTGTTTGGAGCCTTCCTGGGCTTGGAATTCAGGAAGCCTACCTAGGAACTTCACCGTGGCTATTGTTTTTCTAATTGACCCTCAAAGGGAGAAGGGACCGCCCTTTGCATATGACTGGGAAGGTGGGGGAGAGAAAAACAAGAGGTAGAAAGAGAGAAGGAAAAGGCGCGGAGAGAGAGGAAAGGACCGGACCAGCTCGTGGGACTGAGACACCTAAGGACCCGTCCTGCCGAACGGATTCTAGGAGGTTTTAATCTTTTGTTCCTTTAACCTTTTTTTCCTTCTTGTATATGTTAGTTGGGTTGTATAATAAAGTTTAATTGTTAATAAACTGAGCCAACAGGAGCTTTCTGTGGTTCTGGTACCTTTCTAGAGTTCCACCGGGCGTGGTGGCGCACCCCTTTAATCCCAGCACTCGGGAGACAGAGGCAGGTGGATCACTGTGAGTTAGAGGCCAGCCTGGTCTACAAAGTGAGTCCAGGACAGCCAAGGCTACACAGAGAAGTCCTGTCTCAGAAAAACAAAACAACAAAACACCCAACAAAAACAAGAACAACAACAACAAAAGAGTTCTGTTTCTCGGTTTCTTTGTTTGCATTCAGAGAAGAGGGCAGAGGTGAGTGAGGTCTGTGGTTGAATGTAAAGGCTCGGAGAGCTCTAGCCCTAGACCATGACAGAAGTATGGCAGGCAGGATCTCAGGCTGCCTGGGGTAAAACTGTGGAAAGAAAGGCTCAAGCAAGGTTGAAAGGTCAGGAGTGGGCATGGAGGGAAGAAAAGATGATGATAGCCTCTGGTTTCTGCCAGGAAGATTGTTAGAGCTAAACTCCTCTCTGAAGTCATAGTGTTCTTATGGACTGTGTACAGTTTACCCTTGTTCATTCAAGTGTTGACTTCTCCTCCCCCTCTCTCTGATTTTAATCCTGACTTTGCATTGTGATGTTAATTCTAACTATCTCCTGTCTCAAATTTGTGTAAACATGTCACCATTTGTTCTCTGTATTGCCAATAAAAACCAACTAGCCAATGCTGAGCAATACGGAGAATAGGGTGGGACATCCAAGTCCAGTGAGGGAGGCGAAAGAAGGAAGGACTGGATGGAGCCAGGAGAAGACCAGGAAACATCAGGAGGAATGACCCAGGACAAGGAGGTGACTTAAAAGCAGGAATAATGTGGGAAATCTGAATGGGAGGAACTATGCTAGCATGGAGGGTTAGGATGGAGTAATTATTGCGCAGCATTGAGCTACAGGCAAATTAAATAGATCCTGGTCTCTCTGTGTGGTTATTTGGGTATAAAGCTGGTTAAGGAGTAACCACTGATTTTATTAAAATTATTATTAATATTAATAATCATTCAACACATCTCTATCTGAGCCTTTAATTCCTGGTTGCTGGGAGTTACCCAAGAAATTGTACAGATGATGATGTTTGGTGCTCAATGTTGTATGGAAGAGAGGCTTGGCGCTAACTTGCCCAGGGCGCTTTGTCCACCACTTTCTGGCTCTGTGGCATTGAAAAGACACTCAGCCCTAACCCTGATTTCTATTTGTAAAATGGGACTGACTATTAAAAGAGGCAAATTCTGGTGTTTGGTGAGTTGTATAGGTCCCAGATATGCCAGGGTATGTAGACAGTTCAGCACATATCTTCTGGGCCACATAATTTACCATTTCTCACAGCAGTGTTCCCAAAGGTTTCTGCCTGACATAGCCCATCAAACCTTAACACCTGAATGCAGTGGCAACAAATACTGTAACTTGTATGTCTCTGATCTCATCATTTTTATTGTTCCTGGCTCATCTTTCATTGACTGATTTTCCTTCTCTTTTTCCTTCCTTTCTTCCTCTGTATTTCTCTCTCTCCCTCGCCCCCCCTCCCCCCCGTAAGTTTTTGAGCAGACAGTGCTCACAACCACTGAGCCATCTCTCCAGCCCCTGCTTGGTGAGTTTTGATGGGGAAACAGGAACCATGGGCTTTGTTTAGTGTACACTAATTTAAAATTTTTTCACTTTGCTCTGGATATTAAGAAGGTACTTGGAAACTATTTGGCCCTGTTGTGTTTTGCTCTGAAGCCTTGCTGAGAGGCCAGAGGAGCATTTCATCTAGGTTAAACTGTGTTTAACACATCACTGTGTGAAAGGTTCTGCTTTGTCCCTTTTGTGGGCCAAAGTTCCACAGATTGGCTGTGGAAGCTGCGCAGTCCCTGACAGGGCTCTCTCTTACCCTTTGATTGTCTCTGGGCTTTTCAGTATTGCCATCTCTGATGTGGGCTTGCTGATGGCAGTAGGGCTCCCAGCCCTACCTCTTTCCTTTTGAGAGACCTTCCACTCTATTCTGGGTGCTTCTTGTGTTACTATATCCTGGGTATTTTTGAGTCAGAGCTTTACATTTGTATTATTACTTGGGCTCCTTGCTGTCCTGACTGGTATCTTTTGGTATCACTGTTCACCAGAGGTGCAGCCTGGCACAAAGGAGTCTTGGAAGTCTTTTCTGAATGTTGCTGGGTTGTAGCATATGGATATTCCAGTAATATGTGGTGCAGCAGGTCACAGGATGCCTCAGATGCCTAGTTGCCTCAGTGTTAAGCAAATCTTACCCAAATTTCACCCAAGGAATGGGCCAGAGGGACCTCATTGTCACTTGCAGTACCTGCAGTCCTTCAGCTTGGACCTCAGTTTGGCTGGGATGTCTCGGGAGGTACATGTTTGCTGAAGCATACTAACTGTGATTGGGGGGAGTCTACTTCATACTGAACGCATCAGACCCCTGTTTGGCCTGGATTAGGTTCCTATCTTTGAAGAGGACTTAGTACCAGTGCCCCATTGTGAGAAGGTAATCTTAGAAATGTCCCTGGACGGGATGAAGCCTGCTGATGCTGGACCTATTTTTTTTCCCCTGAAAGTGGGGTCTCTGTAGGCTATAGGGAAGCATCTGAGCGTGAACATACATGCACGTGTGCTACAGACATGCATACAGCTGGCTGCACATGAGACCTGGGAAGCATCTGAGGGTGAACTTACATGCATGTGTGCTATAGACGTGCATACAGCTGGCTGCACACAAGACCAGGGAAGTGTCTGAGGCTGAACATACATACACATGTGCTACAGACGTGCATACAGCTGGCTGCACATGAGACCTGGGAAGCACCCGAAGCTGTACTTGAGTGTACAGTCTGGGATGAGGTGAGACCTGCAGGTGGATTCTGGCTTTTGCTCCCAGTTGTGTAGATACATAAGCAGAGGAGTCAGCAGTGTGAGATGCTCCTGGGTCTTGAACTCCTACATGATTTCTTTAGTGTGATAGTCAGCTTGCACCCAAAGCCATCAGTAGATGGGCATATTTTGTGGTTTTTGCTTTTCGAGACAGTGTTTCTCTGTGTAGCCTTGGCTGTCCTGGACTTGCTCTGTGGACCAGACTGGCCTTGAACTCACAGTGATCCGCCTGCTGGGATTAAAGGCATGCGCCACCACACCCGGCCCTAGGACCCTTCTGGAAATGTTAATGGCTTCTATCTGTTTGTTTGCCTCAAGACACAGGTCACTACCGCTCACCTGTGTGCCTGAGAGTTGCCTTCTTCTCTCACTGGGTACCAGCTGGGGCTCTCAGAGGGTCTTTCTTTGTGGCTTGGCCCTCTTAAGATGATTCGGCCTTTCACTTTGCACCATGCTTTGCACTGTCATGGTTCCCACACCCACACATTTCATGTAGCTTTTCTTCCAGGGTTTGTTCCCCAGTCCCTGCAAACATACATACTTCACAGGAAGGACACATAGCAGATGTATACAGATCCATTAATATTGCCTGGACAGGCTGTGCATTAATGCAAACATAAATCACTTGTATTTCCCTCACCTATGCCTGGAGTCTCTTAGTGGGGACCTTCCACTTACACTCTGTGTGGTAGCCTTGAGACTGATTTCATTTATCACTGGCTGGGTATGCGTAATTTTTATCATGAAATGCAGTTTAGGGTGATAGATGAGGGAGCTGGGGCAGATGCCTGCCTGGCTACTTCCTGCTTGAAGAGGGATGCTCAAGGGGGCCCCTTGCCTTGTATAGAGGGGTGATGATGGGGAGGAAGAGGACAAGGAGCTGCATTACAGTGATTGGAAGTGGAGAGACAGAAGACACAGCTCTGGCCTTCCTGTCGGTGTACTATAGGAGCGTGTCATGAGGCAGGGCCCTGACTAGGTAGGAGACATGGCTGTCTCACAGATATGCCCAGGGCCAAGGTCCAGAGGCAGAAGATGAAGGACAAACAGGTGGTTTTTTTTTCTGTTTTTGTTTGTTTGGTTGGTTTTTTTTTTTTTTTTCGAAACAGGGTTTCTCTGTGTAGCCTTGATTGTTCTGGACTCACTTTGTAGACCAGGCTGGCCTCAAACTCACAACAATCTGCCTCCCAAGTGATGGGATTAAAGGTGTGCACCATCATGACCAGCCAACAGGTGTGTTTTTTCTCCCCGTTAAAAACAAAACAAAAGAAAACCATGAGGGTGTCCTCTTTTCCCTCAGCGGCTTCACAAATTGGTGTGATAATGTCTGTTTCCTGTCTCACCCGTACTAGCCAAAGGCAAATCTGCCTTAACCTTTGGGTGTGGGTGCCCTGGCCTCCAGGAGCCTCTTCGATTCATTCCATCAGGGAACCATGGCCAGGGGACATGGGGGCGCCTGCCCGTCTTCCCCTAAAACCCAAGCAATGGTAAATGTCAAGACATTCACCAGGCCTTAGGTCACATAACCAAGTAGCAAGCATCTGATCTGTCTATTTCCTTTCTTTCTTTCTTGTATTTGGAGACATGGTTTCACTGTGTAGCCTTGGCGATCTTGAATTCACTTTGTAGACCAGGCTGGCCTCAAACTCACAGAGATCTGCCTGCCTCTGTCTCCCATTGCTGGGATTAAATGCGTGCGCCACCACCTCCCGGCTCTGATCTGTTTCTTGCCTGTGAACTTCGTGGGTCCTGGATGCTTAAGTAGACCCTGCCTACCCATAGTAAAAAAGTCCAAGTTTCTCAGGTGTGGTCAGCCAGCCCAGGTCCCATCTCTACCAAATTAAAGCCTCTTAGTGCCAGATCCATGCAGCCAGGAAGGTGATCTCTGGGCTACTCACAGGGTCAGACAGATTCAGGCCTGCAAGAGTGATTCTGCTGTTTCTTGTGTGGCTGGTGAGTGCCCAGCGGAGACGATAGCCAACAGTGCCGTCATCTTGGTTTGTGAGAAGGCTGTGGGCGGCACCAGGGGATGCTGGTACAGGAGTGGAGCTGTCCCCAGGCAGCTGGGCAGCTTCCCCTTGAGGCTGGTGCCGCTCAGCTGTGGCGCCAGGCCCATCTGGGCTGCCTGCCCACAGCTGCCCTTAGGCCTGTCCCTGACTTACTCTCCAGGGCTCCCACTGCCACAGCCGATTAACCCTTTCACCACTGGTTGCATTGAGGTTGTCTGAATGCGGATCAGGCAGATACCCAGTGTGCCTACTATGCCTGCTCAAGCTCTAAAAATTAGGTTGAGGGTTCTGATGTCCTTGTGGTTTGTTGAGAATAATCAGTGGTTAATGAACATAGGTAAAATGGCCGAGCAAGCATTAGACTGTAAATCTAAGCACAGAGACTAAGCCCTCTTTTTACCAAACTTTAAGGTGATATTCACATTGAATTGCAAATTCGAAAGTATAGAGCAATTCTCTACTGAGGCTTCTCCCACCCCCTTTCTGAAAGGCGGGAGAAGTAGATTGAAGCCAGAAATGGGGTGTTTAGCTGTTAACTTAATTTTTGTAAGTTTAAGTCCTGCCAGTCTAGTTGAGAATTTAGCTTAATAAAATTGAAATGATTAAAGTGACTGATTTGTATTTAGGAGATGTAAGATGAAATTGTACAGTCCTTATCAGAAGTTAAACAATGGGCTTTCTTAGCGCTTTGAAGGCTCTTGGACTTTATATCCTAAATTTATTATAAAATGAGCAGAAAGCCGGGCGTGGTGGCGCACGCCTTTAATCCCAGCACTCAGGAGGCAGAGGCAGGTGGATCACTGTAAATTCTAGCCCAACCTGGTCTACAAAGCGAGTCTAGGACAGCCAAGGCTACACAGAGAGACCCTGTCTTGAAAAAAATTAAAAAATAAAATGAGTAGAGGTGTTAAAGGAAGTGTGAGTATGCTTAAGATAATTAGGGGTTGTTGAGGTTTGTGTGTTGGGCATATAGTTTGGAGTTACTATTTGTTAAAAAGACAGTAAGTGAAGTGGAGTAGATTAAGCATGTATAAAAGAACAGGTTCGGCAGGACAATTAGGGCTGTTAGGCTTGCTAGGATTGTACTGTTGTTTTTTAGAAGTTCTGTGATGATTCATTTTTGTATGAACCCTGTTAGTGGGGGAAGACATCCTAGAGATAGAAGAATTAGGGGTGTTGTAAGTAATGATATAGGTTCATGAAAGTGAAATTGAATTAATTGATATAAATGAAAAATTATTAGAATAATGAATACTGAGATTGTAAGAATGGTGTAAATAAATAGGTTGAGAGTGTAAGGGTTAGGGTTGTAAGGGAGAGTATGCTATAGTTTTTTGTGTTTGTGTTTGGTTGAGTCCTCCTCATGCTCCAATGAGATCTGAGAGGGCTGTGATGGTCGTAGGTTAATATTAAGGAGTCTGTGGATTTGAAGTAGAATAGACAGGGAGCAGCCTTTGTCATGTGAGAAGACTTAGGCCTGTGAGGAGAGGGCTCTTGGGTTACTCTGGGTGGTCACGAATGGGACGGGGCTAACCCTAGTTTAATTCTTAGTGAGATGAAGGTTTTGGTACAAACAATATTGTTAGTTTGTGATTGAAATTTTCATATGCCTAGTTGTATAATGTCAAATAGTTATTGAGGCTGTTGCTTGAGTCATAAAGTATTTTGTTACTGCTTCGGTAGATTGTGGCGTTCTTTTGTCAACGAGTAGTGGGATATTTATTAATAGGCTTATTTCTAAACCAACTCATATAAGAAGGAGGTTGGTGCTAAGTACTGTGACTATTGGGCTGGGAAAAATAGTAAAGTAAATAATAGGAAGGATTGAGGGATTAATTAGTATGGAGGGATTTAAACCAACATTTTTGGGATGTGGGCCCCACAGCTTAGTTAGCTTACCTTTTAGATTAGAGTGCATGGGTAGCATGAAGATTTTTGAATTCTTAAGTGCAGGTTCAATTCCTGTTGTTCTAGAAATAAGAGAGTTCAGACCTCTCTAATTTACTCTATCAACGTAACTCTTCTGTCAGACATATTTCTAAGTGCAAGGGAGCATGTTGCTAGAAAAACTGGTAATGAAATGTATCGTGTGCAGAGTGCTAGTGTTAGTGGAAGGAAATTGTCTCATAGGAGATGTGTGAGTCATATGATGCTCAGATCCATAGGAACAGGATGGTTAATGGTAATATTTTAATTGTAAAATCTATGGTGTAGTGTTCTGGGTAGTTTATATTGTGAAGTGGGCCTAGAAATACAATTGATGAAAGAGCATTTATTAAGATAATGTTGGTGGACTCTGCTATAAAAAATATTGTGAATGGTCTGGTGGCATACTCAACACTGAAGTCTGAGACCAGTTTGGAGTCCCCTTCTGTGAGGTTGAAGGGGCTTGGGTGGTTTCTGCTAGAGTTGAAATAAATCATATTATGGCTGGAATGATAAGTCTGATTGGTTCTTGGGTTATAATTACAGTTCGGAGTGAGAAAGAACCATTTATTAGAAGTACTCACAGTAGAATAATGGCTTTCATAACTTTGTAGGAAATTGTTTGGGCTCCATAGGTAGTATTTGAAGTTTGATGATCATCCTGATCATAGGATAGACTAGACTGAGAGACTTGATAATGCTAAAATAAATAATACACTTAGATTTAGATTGACTAGGGGGTAGGTACAGGTAGTGGGATTCACAGGCTAAATAAAGGCTTGTGTTAGAGATAGGGTGGGGGCAGTAATAAATAATGATGTTGCCAGGTGTGGCAGCGCACGCCTTTAATCCCAGCACTCGGGAGGCAGAGGCAGGTGGATTGCTGAGAGTTCGAGGCCAGCCTGGCCTACAAAGCAAGTCCAGGCAGCCAAAGCTAACACAGAGAGACTCTGTCTTGAAAAACCAAAAACCAAGCCGGGCGTGGTGGCGCATGCCTTTAATCCCAGCACTCGGGAGGCAGAGGCAGATGGATTGCTGCGAGTTCGAGGCCAGCCTGGTCTACAAAGCGAGTCCAGGACAGCCAAGGCTACACAGAGAAACCCTGTCTTGAAAACAAAACAAAACAAAACCAAAAACAAACAACAACAACAACAAAAACGATGTAGAGGTTGTTAATGGGTGAAGTGGTTCTTTAATAAATAGTTTTGATTTTTTTGGTTTTTTTTTTTTAAGACAGGGTTTCTCTGTGTAGCCTTGGCTGTCCTAGACTCACTTTGTAGACCAGGCTGGCCTCGAACTCGCAGCAATCCACCTGCCTCTGCTTCCCGAGTGCTGGGATTAAAGGTGTGCGCTACCATGGCTGTGGAGGAATGCAGAGTGTATGTAACAACTGTCAATAAAGCGCTGTTTAGCCAATCAGCTGGGCAGAGGGACAGGAAGTGGAAGGTGGGACTTCCAAGGAGGAAGGGGAGGAAGAGGATGGTTAGGGGAGAGAGAGAGTGGACAAGGATAAGGAGAGAAATTGCCTAGCACCATCATAGTAGCAAGTGCTTCGGGTATATGTACGTTATGAGGTTTTGAGTAGTTTGTTTATTTTACGGGTAGATTTGTTTTAGTTAGAGTCTGCCCAGCACATAGTGCTGACATTTTAAAGTACGCTTCAGACTCTTCATTGTTATTTAGCCTTCTTAGGCTGTACTGATACAAATTTATTGTAACACATGCCCAGCTTAATAATAGTTTTATTGCAGGGGCTGGAGAGATGGCTCAGCGGTTAAGAGCACACTGTCTGCTCTTCCAGAGGGCCTGAGTTCAATTCCCTGCAACCACATGGTGGCTCACAACTGTCTATGATGTGATCTGATGCCCTCTTCTGGCCTGCAGGTGTACATGTAGACAGAGCATTGTATATATAATAAATAAATAAATTTTTAAAAAAATAGTTTTATTTCATCTGCAAATGGTTGAAGAATACCATAGGGCTCTACGATGTTAGGGCCTTTTCGTAGTATTATGTAGTACAGCCATGGAGACCTATAGAAGCTGCAGGTACATGGCTCCTTTTCACTGAGGATGCTGTCACTCTTCCCCTTTCCCTGTAGTCAGTCCTTCTCCTTTCTTCTTGTGGCAGAAGAATTCAGATGATTAACTGGTAACTGTTGGTTTCTGCTCAGATTATTAGTGGGCTGGGTGCCCCACGGGTGTCTTCACATAGAAACTGAAGTCAATGACCACTGCCTTCTCAGGGTCCTGAGGCTTCAGAGGCCATGGCTTGTCTATAGCTTTTGCAGAGAGACTTGCCCCTTCCCTAAATGTCTTCTTCCCCCACGCAGACTGTACAAGGAGATGACTTGCCTGTGGGGGAACGTGACCTCAGAATTGCCAGGGCCTTGAACTGATGGACACCATGTGTGAAGAATTAAGTCCAAGCACAAGATCCAGAGAAATGTCCCAAAGCACGTAGAGGCAAACGACACCCCAACCCTTACCTCTCCCTGACTTTTGAGAGACTTACAGTGAACCATACTCCTCTTGGCTACTACAAAGTCAGAGTGAACTATCACACAGGACCAGCACCCCCACCCCCCTTTGTGGCCTCTGCCAAGTGCTGCTGGAAGTACGCGCTTCTCTGGTTGGAAGTCCATGTGCTTCAGGGTGAAACCAAATGAACCCCAGAGTCCCTGGTTCTCCCTCGGGAATGTTAGGAGCATGCAGGTTCCTGTGATAAGACTTCCAATTTCTCTGGGGATGTGGAAAGAGTTTTTCCACCAAGAAATAATTCGCTCTTTTTCTTTTCTTTTTCTTTTTCTTTTTTTTTTAAAGATTTATTTATCTATCATTATGTAGTGCTCTGCCTGCATGTACACCTTCAGGCCAGAAGAGGGTGTCAGATCACACTATAGATGGCTGGGAGCCACCATGTGGCTGCTGTGAATTGAACTCAAGATCTCCAGAGGAGCAATCAGTGCGGTTAACCTCTGAGGCAACTCTCCAGCGCTAGTTCGATCTTTTTAATGAGATTGCCAGTACCAGTTGACAGCAGAAACTTGGAGTTCCAATGCTGACGGTAATACCACTGTGTTATAGCCCTTCAGTTAAACCTCCATATTAACAGCAGAGGATGTTGTTGTGATAAGGTTATTGTATAATTCAAATGCTGATTTATGTATCTTCCCCCTCCTTGTGTCTGATTGCAAGCTTTGTTCTGAGAATCTCCTGTCTGCTCCCCAATTGTCCCCTTGTATGCCAATAAAGCAGCAATGGAAGCTCAGGGTTCTTTAAGGTCAGATCTGACCCAGACACTGGCCACCAAGGTGGTTCTGCTATGGCTGCCTGGTTGGCAGTCAAGCCTGGTGAATCCTTCCAGGAGGAGGAAAGCCCTTCCCTCCCCAGAACAAATGCAGAGTCTCAGATGATCTTTGACGAAATAGATGTTGCTGGGTTTTTTTTTTTTCTTTCATATGAAACAGGGACTTATAAACCTTGGACAGTGGGAGGGGTTTTGAGGATGGATGCGTGTCATTGGCTGGGACTAGGATGTTGGTAATACTGTATTTGCATGGGGAAAGTTGTAACCTTGGTGGCTACGCCACCTACTCCTGAGGCAGGCATGGGAAACAGCGAGAGAGCTTTGTCCCACACCTTCTGTTTTCAGGATGAGATTTTAAGTCTTAATGTGAGATTTCTGTGGTTTGAACATGCTCCAACATTACCAATCCCATGCAAGTTCCTCTCAAGGCACCACACTTCTTTGTACAACATTTTTGAGACAAGAGTTTCTCTATGTAGCCCTGGCTGTCCTGGCACTCCTTGTGCAGACCAGGCTGGCCTCAAACACAAAGAAATCCACCTTCTTCTGCCTCCTAAGGGCTGGGATCAAAGATGTGTGCTACCATGCCAGACCGGGACCAGAATTCTAGTTATAGAGACTCTTGGAATAATGTTTATTCTTCCTACATAAATAAATACAGTAAATTATTAAGCAGTCATTTTCTGTAACCAGTTAGTTCCCCAATGACAGACATACAGACTATGGTTATGTTTAAGGTGCTAGCACTATGCTGGGCAGAATCTGAACTACTCTAACTCTAATGACCTTAAAACCCACATAAAAACCAATAACTTGCCAGTCTGATGACTCCTGGGGTGGCTTCTATTCCATCTGTCTCTTCCCCCAGCCACCTGCTCCGCCACCCTCCTCTTCCCCGTACACCTGCCTCCCACTTCCTGTCCTTCTGCCCAGCTGATTGGCCAAACAGCTTTTTATTGAAAACTGATACATCCACTCAAAGCATTCCTCCACAAGAGACTTTAAAAAATTATTCTACATAATGTTTATTACATTTACTTATGTGTGTTTCAAGGAAGTGTGTGGGTGTGCGCAAGCACTACAGCATTTATATGGAAGTCAGAGGACAATGTTTGAAGTCAAATCTCCCCTTCTACCATATGGATCTCAGGGATCAAACTCGTTATTCAGCCTTGGAGCTAAGTGGCCTTACCTGCCGAGCTATCTTTCCTTCAGTCTTTATTTATTTATTTTGCCTTTTTTTTTTTTTAATGTGGGATCACTACTGTCTAGAACTTTCTAAGTAGACCAGGCTGGTTTTGAACTTACAGAGGTCTTCCTCTTTCTCCCAGATTCTGGGATTGAAGGAGTGCCACTAAGCACAGGTTAAAAAAGGATAATGCACCAGGCAGTGGCACTGCACACCTTGAATCCCAGCACCCTGTTGGCACAAAGTTCTTGTGGACAGTGTATAGTTTACTCTTGTTCATGCAAACTTCTCTACCTCACTCTCTGGTTTCAATCCCATCTTTGCATTGTGATGTTTATTCTAAGTATCTTTGGTCTCAATTTTGGGTAAACACATCACCATTTGTTCTTTGTATTGCCAATAAAGCCAACTAGCCAATGCTGAGTAAGACAGAGGATAGGGTGAGACATCCTGGTCCAGTGAGGGGAGGAGAAAGAAGAGGAAGGACAGGAGGGAGCCATGAAGAGAGGATCAGAAAACACCAGCAGAAATGAACTGGACCTAGGAGATGGGTAGCAAGCAAGCATAATGTGGGAAATATGAAAGGGAGGAAGCTATACTAGCTATGAGGTAAAGGATGGAGTAATTATTGCTCAGTATTGTGCTCTAGGCTAACTAAATATATCCTAGTCTCTCTGAGTGGTCAGGGTGAGCGTGACGGTGAGGGTAGTGGTGGTGGTGGTGGTAGAGGTGGGGGTCAGAGTTGTGGTCATGGTTAGGGGTTGGGGTTAGGGGTCAGGGTCAGGGTGGTCAGGGATTAGGGTCAGGGTGAGGGGGTCAGGGATTATGGTCAAGGGTAAGAGTGAGGGGTCAAGGGTCAGGGACAGGGTTAGGGTCAGGGTCAGGGTTGTTAGGGTCAGGGTTAAGGGTTAGGGTTAGGGTTAGGGGGTTAAGGTTAAGGGTCAAGGGTCAGAGTTAGGGTTAGTGTTAGAGGGTTAGGGTTAGGGTCAGTGTGAGGGTTAGGGTTAGGGTTACTGGGTTAGGGTTAAGAGTCAGGGGTCAAGGGTCAGGGTTAGGGTTTTAGAGTTAGGATCAGGGTCAGAGTTACTGGGTTAGGGGCAGGGTTGTTAGGGTTAGGGTTGGGTTCGAGTCAGGGTTAGGGGTTAGGGTTAGGGTTGTTAGGATAGGGTCAGGGTCAAGGTTAGGGTCAGGGTTAGGGGTCAGGGTTAGTGTTGGTTAGGGTCATGGTCAGGGTCAGCTTCAATGGTCAGGGGTTAGGGTTTGGGTCATGGTTTGGTTAGGGTCAGGGATTAGGGTTATGGGTCAGAGTTAGGATTAGGGGATTGTGGTTAGGGTTGTTAGAGTCAGGGATAGGGTTAGGGGGAAGGGTCAAAGTCAGGGGTTAGGGTCAGGGTCAGGATTTGGGTCAGGAGTCAGGGTCAAGGATTAGGGTTAGGGTTGTTAGTGTTAGGGTCAGGGTCAGAGTCTTGGTTGGGGTGAGGGGTTAGGGTCAGGGTCAGGGGTCAAGGGTCAGTGTCAAGATCAGGGTTAGGATTAGGGGATTGGAGTTAGGGTTGTTAGGGTCAGGGATAGGGTTAGGGGGGAAGATCAAAGTCAGGGGTTAGGGTCAGGGTCAGGATTAGGGTCAAGGGTCAGAGTCAAGAGTTAGGGTTGTAAAAAAAAGAGTTAGGGTTGTTAGGGTAAGGATCAGGGTCAGAGTCATGGTCAGGGGCAGGGGGCAGGGGCAGGAGTTAGGAGTTAGGGTCAGAGGTTAGGGTTAGGGTTATGGTGTTAGAGTCAGGGTCAGGGGTAGGGGTAGGGGAAGGGTTAGGTGTAGAGTTAGGGTAAGGGTCAGGGTTGGTCAGGGTCACTCAGGGTCAGGGGTTAGGGCCAGGTAGGGCTCACGCTCGTGCTAATGCTCACACTCGGAGTTAGGATTAGGGTTAGGGTCAAGGGTCAAGGTTAAGGTCAGGGTTAGGGTTAGGTTCAAGAGTCAAGGAGGGCTCGTGCTCACTCAAGCGCTCCTGCTTGTGATTAGGGTTAGGGTTAAAGTTAGGGTTAGGGTCAAAGGTGAAGGAGGGCCCGTGCTTGTGCTCGCTCAAGCGCTCGGGCTCACGGTTAGGGTCTGGGTCAAGAGTCAGTGTATGGTTCAAGGTTGGCGTCGGGCAGGAGGTCAATGTCGGGGTCAGGGGTCAAGGGTGAAGGATCAGGGTCTGGGTTAGGGTCATAGTCAGTGTTAGGGTCAAAATTTAAAAAAAAACTTAAAAAAACTCTTAAAGAAACTGATAAAAATTCTTAAAAAAGAAAAAACAGTACATATAATGTACATACACAGTAAAAAATTTGTAAAGAAGAAAACTTTTAAAAATACTTTAGAAAAACTCTTTTTAAAAAGCCCCAGTACATATAATATACATACACTGTACAAAACTCTTTAGAGAAAACCCTTTTTAAAAATTTAAAAAAAAAAACTCTTAAAAAACTCTTTAAAATAACTCTTAAAAGAAAGACTACATAGAGAAACCCTATCTCGAAAAACCAAAGCGTTGGATTTTTCACCCACTAATAGGAAACATGCCTAGGTTTAGACTGTCGTGAGACAGGTTAGTTTTACCTTACTGATGTTGTGTTGTTGCCATGGTAATCTTGCTCAGTAGGAGAGGAACCGCACGTTCAGACATTTGGTGTATGTGCTTGGCTGAGGAGCCAATGGGACGAAGCTACCGTCTGTGGGATTATGACTGAACGCCTCTAAGTCAGAATCCTGCCCAGGCATTCAGGGTTCGGGAGCCTCGGTTGGCCCTGGATAGCCTGGTCCCTGTCTGCTCCCGGGTGCTGGGGGGGGGGTGTCCCCCCTCCGGGTGCCGGGACCGGGGTCCGGTGTGGAGAGCCATTCGTCCTGGGAAACGGGGTGTGCCGGAAAGGGGGCCGCCCTCTCGTGCTAACCGGTTCTTAGTAGACCTGCTTCTGGGTTGGGGTTTCGTACATAGCAGAGCAGCTCCCTCCTGCGACGTAAGGGTTTGTCTAGGGTGCGCTCCCCGGCGCCCTCGCTCTCGTCCCCGTCTCCCCAAGGCGGTTTCCTCCGCTCCTCTGGGAGGCCCCTGGCCGCGTCGCCGCAGCCTTTCCCACCCGGGCGCCGTGCCATGACCGCGGGGGTGTGTTTCTCGCTGGAGGCGGAGGGGAGGGGTGGGGCAGAGGGAAATTCCCGTTTTCTCTCTCCTCCGCTCCGCTCCCCACTCGCTCGCGCCTTGGCCGCTCCCCGCCCGACGCAGAGGGGTCGCTTGCTCCCTTCCTACCCGGGGTTGGCGCCGGGGCCACGGGAGGCCCCGAGGTACGAGAGTTTGGGGGTCTCCCTGCACGGGGTGAGAGGCGCGCAGCGGTCCTGGGGGGGGGGGCGCTCAGGTTTTCCCCGCGCCGGTCCCTCTCCCACCTCTTTCCCGGGGGAGTGTGAAGGGCGGAGACGCACGCTGGGAAGCCTGACGGCCGCCTCCTTCGTGGGGCTGTGTTTTCTCACGCTTCCCGGGCAGCGGGGAACCGCGCGGAGTCTCGGCCGCCTGCCCTCTCCGCCTTGCCCTTGCTCTGTGAGGCTTGGGTGGTCCCTCTCCCCGCCGCCTCCCAAGAGGCCGGGTAGACCAGTACTTCCACGGGGGAGTCCCGCTCTTTATCGACCAGATGTCCGGTTCAGTCTTAAACTTTTTTTCTCCGTTGGGGAACGGAGGTCGACCAGATGTCGGCTCTGGACTTTCTAAACTATAAACACAGTAGGTAGACCACTTGTCTATCGCTTTCTCTTATAAAAAGTTGAATTGAGTCATAAGATTGTGGAGGTCGACCAGTTGTCCCTTTTGCATAGCAGGGTAATCAGTCACTCTGTAAACATTAATTAATTAATTAACTAATTATTTTTCTTTTCTCCAAACAGGGTTTCTTCTGTGAAGATGCCATCCAGGAGCTATTTATTTATTTATTTATTTATTTATTTATCTAGCTATCTATCTAGCTATCTACTCATTTGTTTGTCTATCTGCAAGTACACCTGCAGGCCACAAGAGGGCACCAGATCTCTTTCTTCTTCTCCTCCTCCAGGAGCTATTTATTTATTTATTCGTCTACCTGTCTACTCATTTGTTTGTTCATTTATATATGTTTGTCTATCTGCAGGCTGGAAGAGGGCACCAGATCTTTTCTCCAGGAATTGTTTATTTATTTATTCTTCATTCATTCGTTTATGTTTATCTATCTGCAGGTGCACCTGCAGGCCGGAAGAGGGCACCACATCTCCTCCCCCTCTTTCTCCTCCTCCTCTTCTTCTTCTTCTTCAGGAGCTATTTTATTTATTCATTTACTTACTTATTCATTCATTTATTCACTCATTCATCCATTCATCTATCTACCTATCCACTCCTTTATCTTTGTCTATCTGCAGGTACACGTGCAGGCCACAAGAGGGCACCAGATCTCTTTCTTCTTCTTCTTCTTCTTCTTCTTCTTCTTCTTCTTCTTCTTCTTCTTCTTCTTCTTCTTCTTCTTCTTCTTCTTCTTCTGCTATTCATTCATTCATTCATTATCTATTAATTAATATTATAATAAATTATAAATAATGAATTATTATTCATTAATTCATTGCTTATGTTTATCTACCTGCAGGTGCACCTGCAGGCTGCAAAAGGACACCAGATCACCTTGAAGAGCAGTTCAGTGTTTTGTCCCACGTCTGATTGCAGACACTCTCTCTTGAGGTGTGTGGGGGTGGGGGGTTTTTTGTTGGAGGTGGGGAAGAGAAACGTGGAGGAGACAACATTGGGAAGAATTGTGTTCCCTAAAACTCCAAGTAGAGTGCTCTATTATCTGGGTGGGAAGGAAGGTGGCTGTGAGATGACTGTGTGTGCCAGACTCAGTTCTCTCTGCTGTCAGCATTTGTGGAATGGATGCTTGCTTTGTGGGTTCCAACTTGATGGCTGTTTTCTCTGCTTGCTTGCTTGCCTCCATGCATGAGGGAGACCAGAAGGAAGGTTCTTCTTGAAGATAAAAGTCACAGAACTATGCCCCAGCCCATATGGACAGACTGATGGACTGACCATCCTCTTTCCCAAAAGAAGAAACTTCATTCTCCCAGCATAAGAAGATGACCCTTCCCTCTTGACCTACAGGTGGTACTCTCCCTACCTCCCGGCCCATTTGCCCTCTTTCACTAACCCTGACTCAATAAAATAAAGTAAATAAATGGATGAAGAATTAGTTTCTAGTTATTTATTTGTTTCTCGGCTTGTTCTGAGCCGCTGGCTGTCTCTGCATGACTGTGTGTGTATGTGTGTGTGCATGTGTCTGTCTGTGGACTACTGGTACTCACAGAGACTACGAGGATCATGTCAGAACAGCCAATGCTCTTAACTGCTGAGACATGATTCTTGCATGGTGCAAGATGTCTGTCTGCATGAGTTCAGTTTGCTTTCAGAGTGAATATTTTAGAACTTGCCCCCCCAAACAAAACAAAACAAAACAACAACAACAACAAAACACCATCCTTCCCCCCCAAAAAAACTCACTCGCTCCAGTGAAGATCTGGTCTTCAACGTTTCCTTGGGCTTAGAAGAACCTCTGGCTCCTCTAGTCTTCCTCTTGCAATCTAATCCCACTGTGTGAGGATAGAAATCAAAGGAAGGGGCTGGAGAGATGGCTCAGAGGTTAAGAGCACTGGCTGTTCTTCCTCCAAAGGTCCTGAGTTCAATTCCCAGCAACCACATGGTGGCTCACAACCATCTAGACTGAGATCTGGTGCCTTCTTCTGACATACAGGCACACATAATAAATAAATAAATCTTTTAAAAAAATCAAAGGAAGGCTTTGCTTGACCTATTGTTTCTTTTAGAAGTAAAGAGGAACACCTCCCCCCACCCACCCCCCAACACACACACACACACACACACACACCTTTTAGACTGGTTAGTGTCCACTTCTTCCCGAAGAAAAGTGGGAGTGAATTTTTCCACCTTTTGGGGGGTGGGTTTCAAGACAGGGTTTCCTCTGTGTGACAGCTCCTGGAAATCGCTCTGTAGACCAGGCTCATGGAGATCCGCCTGCCTTTGCATCCAGAGTGAGTGCTGGCTAGACTTTCCACCATTTTACGGTGCAAGATGCGTGGAGAGAGCTGCCTCTTGTAGCTCACAGTTTGGGTGCGGGGGTGGGGATCTTTACCAGTGGAGACCAAGATAGGTTCAGTTCTCCTGGTGTTGAGAGAGACCTGTTTCTGTTCCTGTTCCTGTTGGGTCGCATAACTATATGTTTATTTCAGGCACACCAGCCACATCATCATCTCAGCGTTAGCGATTGGGTTTTTGTTCAATCAATGAGAAACTCTGTGACTCAGCTGCACGCAACGGCCAGGCATGCCGAGGGCCATCCTGTTAAAGGAGCTCATTAGGCATGTGGGCTTTCTAGGAGGTGATCCTGTCCCATGATGCACCTCCAGAATTGCTTCCAACCTCCGAGAACCACTCACTGCTGCATGCATCCCTCTAAAGGCTGGCATGAGAGCCAGGCATAGTGCTGCATGCATGAAAGTGTCAGATATCTTGGAACTGGAGTTAAAGACAGGAGTGAGCTGCCATGTGGGAGATGAGAATTGAACCCAGGTCCTTTGGAAAAGCAGACAATGCTCTGAGCCATCTCTCCAGCCCCCCATCTTTGTTTTTGTTTTGTTTTTTTGGTTTTTTTGAGACAAGGTTTCTCTGTGTAGCCCTGGCTGTCCTGGACTCACTTTGTAGACCAGGCTGCCCTCGAACTCACAGCGATCCGCCTGCCTCTGCCTCCTGAGAGCTGGGACTAAAGGTATGCGCCACCACCGCTCGGCTGTTTTTCTTTTCTTTGTTTTAACCAAGCACACCCCAACTGATAAAAATGTACAGTTGATCTACAGAGACTACCTGAGGCTTTCAAGACTGACTGACTGACTGTTTGGTCAATTAGGTTTGGGGAGCGGGCTCTTCTTTTAACTGAATTTTTATTTCCTACAATGCATTCCAATCGTAGATCCCCAAGCTCATTATGATCTATACACACACCCAGTGAGACTCCATTGGAGATAGGAGGCTTGTCCTCCTATGGCCCAGACCCATTGCAGGCCCTGCTTTTTGGTTTGGTTTGGTTTGGTTTGAGACAGGCTGGCTGGCCTCGAACTCACAGTTATCTGCATGCCTCTATCTCCAGAGTGCTGGGATTCAAGCAAGGTGTGTGCCACCACACCTGGCCTGCAGGCCCTGCTTTTTGAAAAAATTTAAAATTAGGCACACAAAGTCATTTGGCTAATCTTTGAAGACAGCATTATCTTTTACTTTTCTTTTCTTTATTTATTTACTTATTTTTTGGTTTGTTTTCTTTGTTTTGTTTCATTTTTGGATTTTGTGGGTGGGGTTTGTTTGGTTTTGGTTGTTCTTTGTTTGTTTGTTTTTTTTTTTTTTATCATAAACTGAGTGGTGGCGCACGACGTTAATCCCAGCACTCCGGAGGCAGAGGTAGGCAGATTGCTGTGAGTTCGAGGCCAGCCTAGTCTACAAAGTGAGTCCAGGATGCCAAGGCTACACAGAGAAACCCTGTCTCGAAAAAAACAAACAAACAAACAAAAGTAAATAAATAAATAAAAAAAATAAACTGAGTGATCCCACAGGTAAGATAAAAGTTTTCAAAATAAGGGAAATTCCCAACAGCATTGGCAGAGTCAAACAGAACTCTAAGGCCAACCTGGTCTATGATTCATTTACAGTTTGAATTGAAGGAAAGGACAATATTGCAATAAAGAAATGTCCCTTACAGTTGTGCATGATTGGGCATGCATGCCTATAATCCCAGCACTCAGGGAGGCAGAGTCAGGTGGACTGTGCTGGAAGAGGAATTTAGGTTTGGGGGGTGCTCTCTGAGTTTGAGGCCAGCCTGGTCTACAGCTAAGGATTTTACACAGAGAAACCCTGTCTCTGGGGCAGGCAGTCCTGGGGAGGGGAGGAGAGAATTGTCCTTCCTTGAGGCCCCTGCAGCTCCACCCCACTGGCTAGCACAGCAACAAAGGGTGTGCCTCTGCTCTGCAGAGCCTGGAGGACTGCCTGTCCTGAGGAGTTCATGCTGTTTTGCAGCATTCCTTGCTCTGCTTGTTGCCCTTGCGATCTTCACCCCTCCCCCCTTATTTTATGACTTGTACAAAAACTCGAAGGGGGCAGTGTCATTGGCACTTACAGTAAATAATAGTGAGTGCCAAGAGCCACCCTGTTAAGGGAGCTCACTGGGCGTGTGGGCTGTCTAGGAGGTGACCTGGGGTTTGCAAGGTATTGTACCACGATGCAACCCCAAACTGCTTCCAGCCTCTGACATGCTATCGGGAACCATTGATTTGGGGAAGTCCAGTAGGCATGAGAGATCTCTGGAGGTTGTCCAGTATTTGCAAGGTCTGTATCATGATGTACCCCAGAATTGCTTCCAACCTCTGACTACTCTGTCAATTGTGTTTTACTGCATCTCTCTAAAATCTGGCATTAGAGCCCGGCATGGTGGTGCATGCCTTTAATCCCAGCACCCAGGGAGGCAGAGGCAGGTGGATCACTGTGAATCTAAGGCCAGCTTGGTCTACAAAGTGAGTCCAGGACAGCCAAGATTAGACAGTAGGGCTGGAGAGATGGCTCAGAGGTTAAGAGCAGCATCTGTTCTTCCAAAGGTCCCGAGTTCAATTCCCAGCAACCACATGGTGGCTCACAACCATCTGTAATGAGATCTGGTGTCTTCTTGTGGTGGGCAGGCACACGTGTGGGCAGAATACTGTATAAATAATAAATAAATCTAAAAAAAAATCAAAAGTAAATACATCTGGCATTGGTGTGAACTGTTATTTTCTGGGTACTGACTAGCTCTGACTGAGCAAACTTCCTACAGGACTTTATTAAAGATGTACTGTTTGTAATTCAGATGAATTAATCCCTGATTATGGAATTCCCGATTTGATTCAAATAGTTTTAAAAGTTAAAGTTAGTTTATGGCTGCAATAAATACCTTTGTGGCCCTCTTTCCTTTCTGCCGCCGCCATGCCATCCAGACTGAGGAAGACCCGAAAACTCCGGGGCCATGTAAGCCACGGGCACGGCCGCATCGGTAAGCACCGCAAGCACGCTGGGGGCCGCGGGAATGCTGGAGGCGCGCACCACCACAGGATCAAGCCATGGTCACGGCCGCGTCAGTGAGCACCGCAAGCACGCTGGGGGCCGCGGGAATGCTGGAGGCGCGCACCACCGCAGGATCAAGCCATGGTCACGGCCGTGTCAGTGAGCACCGCAAGCACGCTGGGGGCCGCGGGAATGCTGGAGGCGCGCACCACCACAGGATCAGCTTCGACAAATACCACCCAGGTTACTTTGGGAAAGTTGGTATGAGGCATTACCACTTAAAGAGGAACCAGAGCTTCTGCCCAGCTGTCAACCTGGATAAGCTGTGGACACTGGTCAGTGAGCAGACACGGGTCAATGCTGCAAAAAACAAGACCGGAGTTGCTCCCATCATTGATGTTGTGCGATCGGGATACTACAAAGTTCTGGGGAAGGGCAAGCTCCCTGAGCAGCCAGTCATTGTGAAGGCCAAATTCTTTAGCAGAAGAACTGAAGAGAAGATTAAGGGTGTTGGAGGTGCCTGTGTCCTGGTGGCTTAAAGCTGCCTGAGGAGGTTAATTAAATGCTAACATTTAAAAAAATAAATAAATAAATAAATAAATATCTTTGTGGACTTCCGGATGCCTCACTAAGGATAGCCTACTACCAGATTTGTGGCTTCCGATAAGCCTCCACTGCAGATGGCACCATGAATCCTGGTATTTTCACCATAAATAGAGGCAAGTTTGTTTAAAATTCACATGTATGAATGAAGTTACCTAGAGATGTCTGAATTTACTCTGCTTTTTTTTTTTTTGAGACAGGGTCTCTCTGGGCAGCCTTGGCTGTCCCGGACTAACTTTGTAGACCAGGCTGGCCTCAAACTCATAGTGACCTGACTGCCTCTGTCTCCCTAGTGCTGGGATTAAAGGCATGGGCCACCACACCCGGCTTACTCTGTTTGTTAGAATGAAAGACAGATAAAATTATTGTCCTGAGCTCATTATGAACTAAGAGATAGCTGGATAATGTATAGTTAGGTCTGTCTGAAAAGATAGAAAAGTTTTTTTTCAACCTTGACTACTCGGTACCTTCCGAGATTGCCTCAGGGCTGTTCTATACTTTCCAAGAAAAACCACACCCTTATACCTGTCCCGAACACCTGACATCACATGGTGTCCCAAGTTGAGCTCTTGTCCCCTCAGGGATAAAATAACTAGTAACCAATCATTTTAAAGGGCATTCTTAAGAACCAACCATGGTCCAACAACTCTGCGTAACCACCACTTCTGCTTCTGTAAGAGTATAAAAGACCCAAGCTTTGCTTCTTCAGGGTCTCCAGCTCAATAGAGCTTGGTAGACTCCATCTCGATGGATCAATAAAGTATCCCTTGCGGTTTGCATCGGACTGGACTCTTGTCTCTCATTGGGCTCTGGGAAGTAGGACCTAGCCCCCAGGTCTTAAATGTCCTAACTGATAAGTTGTATACCCTATAAGTTTCAAACCCTATTAACCTTAGACCCTGTCAACCTTTGTCATTCTGAACTCACTATGAACTTATGTAATGGATACATAGCTAAGAAATGTTTAGATTTAAAACATGTAACCTGTTGTATTTTAGAATTCATCTGTTTTTGTGATTAATTGCACTCTTTTGACTATGAGGGAATTCCTGTACTCAGAAGTATAAATACAGTCTTCTACAATAAATGTGGCTGGGGAATTGGAAGCTTAACTTCAATCAAAGTTAAGATGTCTGACTTCATCCACCTCTTCTCTTAAATCTTTTCTCTTTTTTTTTTTTTTTTTTTTTTTTTTTTGGTTTTTTCGAGACAGGGTTTCTCTGTGTTAGCCCTGGCTGTCCTGGACTCACTTTGTAGACCAGGCTGGCCTCGAACTCACAGCGATCCGCCTGCCTCTGCCTCCTGAGTGCTGGGATTACAGGCGTGCGCCACCACCGCCCGGCTAAATCTTTTCTCTTGAATGTATGTGCTGACATTGGGAAACCTGACTTCAGTTGAAGTCAAGATGCCTAATTTCATCCACCTTTTCTCTTGAATGCATGTGTGTGAGTGGTTTATTTTCTATCTCTCTCTTACTTATTACTTCTTTGTAGATTCGCAAATAAGTTAGCAGACTCGGGGCTATCAGCCTTCTACTGCTAATAAGCTTAAGTTTACACAAACTTATTGGAGATCTCCGGAAAGAGGCCTTTCTACAGAGCACAGAGCCTCCTTTTATGACCCCAGTGCAGTTTCTAGCCAGAAGCCACTTTTAGAGCCTCAGCCATAGAAAATTTGTGGTCAGTTCAAGTTCTCCTCAGCCGCAGTACAGCCAGTTACTAGAGAAGAAACCTTGGGCTCCTTTTCCCCTTCCCTCCTTTCTCTTTCAATCCTGATCGGTTGCCTGAGCCATCAGCTCTGGCCACCCAAGAGAGGAAGCAAGCTGGAAGGGCATCCGCATTCAGCACCTGAGACCCCGCCCTGGACCTCTCCAGAGCCACAGCCGGGCATTAACAAGTGAGTGCTTGATCTGTTTCAGGCGTTGCTGCTAGAGCACATTCATGATTCGACCACCACCCTTAGAGAGAATTTAAAGATTCTGGTGTGGTGGCACATGCCTGTGATTAGGCCAGCCTGATCTACAAAGCAAGTCCAGGAAAGCAAAGGATATACAGAGAAACCTTGTGTCGAAAAACCAAAATAAAAAACAGAAGCAAAAAACAAACAAACCAAAAAACCAAAAAACAAAACAAAACAAAACAACAAAACCCAGAGGATAGAACTCAGAGATATAGACTGTTAGCAATGACAACTGCCCTTACAAAGAATTTGGCAAAACTGTTTGTTTAGCAAGTTTGAGATTTAGAAAAGTACACTCTTTTTTTTTATTTAAAAAAATTTATTATTATTATTATTATTATTATTATTATTATTATTATTATTATTATTATTTAGAAAAGTACACTCTTAATAGCTGAGCTAGAGACTTTTTAAGGCTTATAAGCAAAAACAATGCCCCGACTACCACTAGCTGAAGTCACTGAAGCTGGACTTGTAGGGGATTGATTTCTTACTCCTATTCTTGCCCTCAGCTTCCTTGACGTGATTTGATAAAAATTGTTCATGAGTAGATGGGCACCTTGGGGATTTAAACTAGAAATGGTTGGTTAAAGTTAAGATGTGTGATTCTTTTAAGATTACACACACACACACACACACACACCTCTTTAAAGATAAATAACAACACAAAACAATTCATTCTGTCTTTGTGACTGCACTCATTGGAACTTTTCATGTTTCATCCTGTGTGTGTGTGTGTGTGTGTGTGTGTGTGTGTGTGAGAGAGAGAGAGAGAGAGAGAGAGAGAGAGAGAGAGAGAGAGAGAGAGAGAGAGAGAGAGAGAGAGAGACTCAATTTTCATTTTTCTTTTTTTGATTTTCCAAACAGGGTTTCTCTGTGTAGCCTTGGCTGTCCTGGACTCGCTTTTTAGACCAGGCTGGCTTCGAACTCATAGCGATCTGCCTGCCTCTGCCTCCCGAGTGCTGGGATTAAAGGCGTGCGCCACCACGGCTGTGGAGGAATGCAGAATGTATGTCACAACTGTCAATAAAGCGCTGTTTAGCCAATCAGCTGGTCCGTGGCTGCCTTCCACTCTGTGGTCTCTCTTCTTGAAAGGCCTTGGGTCATCCCGCCTCCTTGCCCCGCCCCTCCAAGCCCCGCCCCCAAGGTCCCCTCTCCCTTTTCCTGGGGAGACCCGGTGAGAATGAGAGGGCGGCGCCCTGAGGCCTTGGGAGCCCCAGGCTCCAGACCGCCTGACAGGAAGAGCGGCGGAGGGATGCGCTTCGGAGGGACCCTTCCAGCATAGCTTTGCTTTCGGCTTCTGGCGCCAGCATCCGGACTCAGGGTTCGTAAAGCAGAGCCCCCGACTCCGCAGGTGAGTATGGCCTGGGAGAAGAGCTGAGGGGACGGGAGCCGAACGGGGCCGACGGGAGCCGATTGGGGCGAAGCTGTGCCAGGCTTGACCCAGGATGGCTGAGTGGGGCCTCAGGGTCCGCAACTTCGTGCCGCGTCCTGTACACAGTGGAGCGGACGCCTGGGATACGGACTTGGCGCTCGGAAAGCCACGGTCCCAGTTCTCTGCAGCTCTCACCAGGAGCGTGGTCTGCACTGAATTCAGCGCGCTGGTGGGGTGCAGCCGCGGTCCCAAACTTTGACCAGCTCCGAGCTACCCGGGCCTTTGCCCTCTTTTGGGGAGGGGAGGCCAGAGGCGACCCCAGCTTGTGTCTGCGCTCACCAGTCCCCTTGGAAAACCTGGGGAGCATGCTTGATTGGGAGCACCTGTTGGCGTTAAGGCGCCATCAGTCTCTGCGGTGCTTCGTGAAGACGTCCTTTCGATCGCTGGTTGTATTATCAGTTTGCACTTAATTGTTCAAAACTGGGACACCTGTCTGTGGGGCAGAGAATCCTTTTGCACGTGTGTGAGGGTCGTCCCTGTCTGTTCCCTGCCTCTGTTACTTTGTTGGGCATTTCCAAGGCTGGACCCGGTATTTGAGTTCAGGTGCTCTCTGTAGCTCTTTGGGGCAGAAACAACGAATGATTCACTGTCTTTTCTACAAGATTTAGGCAAGCTTTGGAACCAGTGGGGAGGTCCGGAGAGGTCCAAGGCACATAGAGGGTCTGTGAAGATGGTGTTTCTTCTTAGAGGCTTTGGCACAGATTTCCAGGTTCTTGACGGTAGAGTTACTTTTAAAGCAGGAGGAGGTGGAGAGAGAGAGAGAGAGAGAGAGAGAGAGAGAGAGAGAGAGAGAGAGAGAGAGAGAGAGAGAGAGAGAGAGAGAGAGAGAGAGGAAAAAAATAATTGGTCTTTTCAACAGAACACGGAGCCATGCAGTATATGAATTGTGTGCATGAACAGGTATGACTGAGAAGGAACATGCCTGTGGAGGAAGTTAGGGCAGAAGCCAACTTGCCTATGCTGTTCACTTTACACCTGTTAGTGCCTTAAACTTTCTACAGATCAAACTAGTCTGTAGTCATTTGCCAGACACTGGTGCTTTGATGGAAGATAAACCACATATGTGAAGGTGGTCCTAACAGGAACTGAAAATTGCTGTGAGGGATATCGTCCCATTTAATGATTCAGTGAATCACTGATGTCAACAGTCTACCCTTCTAGCTTTAAGAGTTACTTTGAGCTGGGGCGTGGTGGCTCACAGCTTTAATCCCAGCACTTGGGAGGCAGAGGCAGGTGGATTGCTGTGAGTTCGAGGCCAGTCTGGTCTACAGAGTGAGTCCAGGACAGTCAAGGCAACACAGAGAAACCCTGTCTCAAAAAACTAAAAAAAAAAAAAAAAAAAAAAAAAAAAAAAGAGTTACTTTGTCCAGTTATGTGTGGTGCATGGTACTTACCTTCATTGCATTTGAAGACGTGGTAATTCCCTGCTGGGACACGGGAAGGCTGGGTCACTCGCTGACAGCCGGTGTCAATACCATAGAACTGGCATCTTTACCAATGTTCAACATAATTCTAATGGTAAAGTAAGTGTGTGGCTGTGATGTGGTGGGTGATCTTCTCTAAATGGTCAGGATAACCCATGTGACAGTTGAGACTTTAAACTGCATGAAGATCCCATCTGAGTGCCCCCTTCTTGCATAGACACCTGCCCTTGAGTGATGCCCAGGCAAGGCAGCAGTGAGATGCCCCTCCTCTGCCCGGCTCTGTAAACATATGGAAGCAGGATATAAAATCTGGGACATTGTCATGCCCTTTGACCTGAGCTCAAAGACTCCTGGCCTGGAAGAGTTTCCTTTTGCTGTGCTTTGCTGCTTTCCTATCAGTTTGGAGTGGCAGCAACTCTGGGGCTTGGGTTTACCTGAGTACTTGGCCTTGAATATGAATTGGAAATATAGGCCCAGGGCCAGAAATGTTCCACAGCAGGAGGCTAAAACTTTGCATCAGACTCTACCTGAAGCTGTTGGAGGGTGACCTCAGTAGCAGGCTTGGCTCCCCCACCCCCATCCTCCTGGGTGACCCTGAGCCTAATAGGCTCTGACAGCTCTGTCTGAACTGACAGGTCTTGCACCATGTGGAGTCAGTCTCCCACCTGTGTGGCATCTGTCCATCTTCCCTCTGTCTCTGGGATGGACTCATCTGCTGAGACTTAGGTGCTGGAGAGCTTGTGAGGTTCTTGTTTCCCAGAGGCTGCTGTGTGCTCCTCCTTGCATTCGCTCATGCTGCGTTTCTGGAAGAAGCCAGAGCCCTACACATCACTCTGACCCTCCAGCTTGAGAAGACTGCTGCTGTGGCTCACACGTTTTCAGTGCATTCTTTTGTGTCTCCTTAAAGAAAGGCAGTGTGTTCTCTTTGTGTGTGGTGTGATACAGTCTCTAACATCCCAGTTACCTTCTCTGGGGTTGGCTTCATGTAGTAAGTAATGATTTTGTTGTGCTGGAGTTTCTCTGAGAGGGTCACTGTCTATTAGGGAAATGAAAGGCTCTGGGTTGTTCGGTCTCTAAGAATTCTGCACATACAGATGTATGTCAGCTGAGATGCAGTGGCTGCCAGTGATGGAAAACCTAGTTTAGTGCAGTGTAAACAAATGGGAAGTGACAAGAAGACTTGAAGGTGTCAGCTGTGGCTGAGGTTGCTTTAGTCCCTCTGTGCACAGCACTATGTGGGTGCATCACTCTGCAAAGAGGGAGAGTTGGCCCCTGTAACTTAAGAGCAAGGAGTTTGGTTGAAGAGATGGCACATTGGTTGAGATTGCTTACTGCCCTTTGAAAAAATGTCTTATGATGATGATGATTTATTAACATGACATCCTAATTGTAATCCCCTCCCTCCCTTTCCATTCTATTTCGGCCTCCAACCTCTGACAGGTAGGGTCCTCATCCCCAACCATCTGACCACAGCCTACCTGGTCTCATCTTGAGAGCCTGCATTCCTTTCCTCTGTCCCTCCATAGGACCTCTCCCCTCAGGGGCAGTGAGCAAATCAAAGGCACCAGAGATGTTGTCAGAGGCAGTCCCCTGCTGGGAGCCATAATTCAGAACCGTGACTCAGTGAGTGCAAAGGCAGCCTTCTGCTAGCCAGAACCTGCTGGGAGGATCCTTTGTGTTGTTGTGGAGGCTGCCACATCTGAGTGTGTGAACTACCTACTGCAGAGATAAGACTGAGGAACTTGGGCAGAGAGTCTCTACAGGCTCTGCTCTCTTCCCAGCTCCCCTGAGGACTTGTAACAAGTTTCTGTAACAGGAGAATTTAGCAAGAGAATGCTTCCTTTATAGCCTCCCTCAGGGCAAAGTGCATGGAGTATGCAAGCAGGTGTCTGATGTCTATATAAATCAGAGATCCTCTACCTGGCCTTCTTGTCTCCGTGTTCTCTGCTCTTCCCCCATCTGCACTCCTTCCTTCAGGTGAACCCTGGTTTGAAGTTGTCCCGTGGGACAGGACAGTCCCCCTCTCATCTTCCTCCCCCTGTGGACAGTGAGCTGTCCATCATCTACATCTGAACAGGGAGTCTGTGTTCTCTGCTTGCAATCCTTGGTTGGTGCACCAGTTTGTGCAGGACCCCCTGGGTCCAGATTCACATGCCTCAATAGTCTCCTTGTGGAGTTTCTGACAACCCTGATCCCCCACTGGGTGAGGACATCTGGGTTGAGCTAATATCCACTTATAAGTGAATATATACCATGTGTCTTTCTGGGTCTGGGTTACCTCACTCAGGATGATCATTTCTAGTTCAATCCATTTGCCTGCAGATTTCAAGATTTCCTTGTTCTGTAAGACCCCCTCCCCTGTGCACCCGGCATAGCAAGCATAGCAGCAGTAACGTTATCTTGCAAGGCAAGACTAGAATAATGGGTTCCCGAGATAAGATGAGGCCTGGAGCTCAGAGGAGAAAGATAAAAGCGTGCTTGTCCTTGTCAAACAAAATATTTATGGTCGGCCATCTGGCCCAGGGAGTGGGCAAACTCCCCTGTTCCCATCCGATGGCCGGGCCATAACCTCGCTCCATGTCAAACAAGATATTTATGGATGGCCACCTGGCCCAGAGAACGGGTAAACTCCCCTGCTCCCAGAGCCCACCTAATGACCGGACTATAACCTCGCCTCATTTAAATTTACCAATCAGAGCCCTGTAACTATGCTTTTCGCTTCTGTAACCGAGCTTCCCGCCAAACTCCCTATAAAGGACCCCCTAAAGACTCGCCCGGCGCGCCAGCCTCTTGGGAGACTGAAACGCCCGGGTACCCGTCCCCTTAATAATAAAGCCTCTTGCTTGTTGCAGCCGAAGCCTTGGTCTCGTTGGTTCTTGGTGGGGGTCTCCGCGTTAAGACCGCCGTGTCGGGGGTCTTACATTTGGAGGCCCCAGCGAGATCGAGACCCCCGCCTGGGGACCATCGACCCAAATTCGGGAGGTAAGCCTTTGTCTTTGCGCCGGCCGGCTTTGTCGTTGTTGATCGTTGTTAATCGTTACGTGTCTCGGTGTTTGCGCAAACTCTCTGAATCTGGCAAGGGCGGGGGAAGCTGACGGGCTTGTACTCCCCCCTTGTGGCCCGGGGAGACGTCCCTGTGGAATTCTGTACTAGAACCCTGTCTCCTCCAGGGTTATTTGGGGCTCCGGCCCATCTGAGAGGCTATTCGCCTCATCTGGAAGGCGGGGGGTACGGATCCCCTGCGGCGGCCGAGCCGCCGCCTGCAACCGCCGCTTTATTTTTGCTTTGGCGCAAGCGTCCCGCGCAGGCTGTGTCTGGTCTTCTGTGTGTAGTGTTTCTCTGTTGTGTTTCGTTCTATATTTTCGGCACCATGGGTCAGACTCTTGTCACCCCACTAACCCTTACTTTGCAGCACTTCAAAGAGGTCCGTGCCATAGCGCACAATTTGTCAGTAGAAGTTCGCAAGGGCAGATGGAAAACTCTTTGTTCCGCTGAATGGCCTACGCTTTATACCGGGTGGCCACAAGATGGCACTTTTAACCTTTCTCTCATTCTACAGATCAAGTCCAAAATTATAGACCCTGGACCACACGGTCATCCGGACCAGGTCCCCTACATAATGACTTGGGAATCTCTCGTTCGTGACCCCCCTCCATGGGTCAGACCTTTCCTCATTCAGCCCCACTCCGCGACTCCCGCCGGGGCCGGGCCCCACTCCGCGACTCCCGCCGGGGCCGGGCCCCACTCCGCGACTCCCGCCGGGGCCGGGCCCCACTCCGCGACTCCCGCCGGGGCCGGGCCCCACTCCGCGACTCCCGCCGGGGCCGGGCCCCACTCCGCGACTCCCGCCGCAACACCCCAGCCGGCGCCTTCTGCTCTGGCGGGTTCCGCTGGGACCGGGCTCCCTCCCGCAATGCCCCTGCCTGTAGTTTCTGCTCTGGCGGGTTCCGCTGGGACCGGGCTCCCTCCCGCAATGCCCCTGCCTGTAGTTTCTGCTCTGGCGGGTTCCGCTGGGACCGGGCTCCCTCCCGCAATGCCCCTGCCTGTAGTTTCTGCTCTGGCGGGTTCCGCTGGGACCGGGCTTCCCCTCGCTCCGCCCCAGCCAGTGTCCCCTGCCATGGCAGATTCAGCTGGGACCGGGCTTCCCCTCGCTCCGCCCCAGCCAGTGTCCCCTGCCATGGCAGATTCAGCTGGGACCGGGCTTCACTCCGCTCCGCCCCCCGCTGGGACAGGTCTCTATCCCGCCATTGTCCGTCCAGCCCAGAAGGTCTTGCCGCCAGATGAGGGTCCCCTCCTGGATCTCCTGACTGAAGAACCACCCCCCTACCGGGCCCTAGTGGTTCCAGGTCCAGCCTCATCGGCCGGACCTCCGACTCCCTCGGCTCCTCCCCCGCCGGGGACACCTGGGGATATCACGCCCCGCCCTGAAGATATTGCTCCTACCGCAGCACCCGAGGCCTCACCGATGGCCGGCCGACTCCGTAGCCGGCGCGAAGTTCCACCTCAGACCTCTCAGGCCTTCCCTCTTCGGGCTGGCACGGGTGGCCAGATGCAATATTGGCCGTTTTCCGCCTCAGATCTTTATAATTGGAAAAATAATAACCCTTCTTTTTCTAAGGACCCCTCCCGGCTAACCTCCCTTATTGAGTCCATTCTAGTCACCCATCAACCCACTTGGGATGATTGTCAACAGCTTCTACAGACGCTCCTTACCTCTGAGGAAAAGCAGTGCGTCCTTCTGGAGGCACGCAAGAGCGTCCCAGGAGCTAATGGGCGGCCTACCCAGCTGCCAAATGAGATAGCCAGTGCCTTCCCCTTGGAACGACCCGACTGGGACTTCAATACTGAGGAAGGTAGGGCCCACCTACGCCTTTATCGTCAGCTGCTTATAGCGGGTCTCCAAAAAGCCGCCAGGCGGCCCACCAATTTGGCCCAGGTTAAGATGGTTACTCAAAAAGCAGATGAGACGCCGTCAGCTTTCCTTGAGCGTCTAAAAGAGGCTTATAGGGTCTATACTCCATATGATCCGGAGGACCCCCTCCTGGCCACCACCCTGGCCATGGCTTTTATCTGGCAGTCTGCCCCAGATATCAGACGCAAATTGGAGAAATTGGAGGAACTTAAAGAGAGTACAGTTCAGGATCTTTTAAAGGAGGCAGAGAAAGTTTATAATAAGAGAGAGACGCCGGAAGAGAGAGAAGAAAGGCTTAGGAAAGAGTCTGAAGAAAGGGAAGAGAGATTGAGAAAAGAAGCGGAAGAAAGGGAAAATGCTAGAGATAAGAAGAGACATAGGGAAATGAGTAGACTTTTGGCCACCGTAGTTTCAGGGCGCCAGGATAGTCAGGGCCAGGGAGAACGGAGAAAAACCCCTGTGGATAAGGACCAATGTGCCTATTGTAAGGAGAGAGGTCACTGGGTACGGGACTGTCCCAGGCGTCCCAAAGGGCCCCGTAGAACCCCCCCCTCCGCGGCTCTCCTCAACCTGGAAGACTGAAGAAGTCAGGGTCAGGAGCCTCCCCCTGAACCCCGGCTAACTCTAAATGTGGGGGGGCAACCCGTCACCTTCTTGGTGGATACGGGAGCTCAGCACTCCGTCCTTACCACCGCACCGGGGCCCCTGACAACAAAGACTGTCTGGGTGCAAGGAGCGACTGGCGGGAAGCCTTACCGCTGGACCACCGAGAGAAAAGTACATCTTGCCACCGGTAAGGTCTCACATTCCTTTCTTCATGTCCCGGACTGCCCATATCCCCTCCTGGGAAGAGACTTATTAACCAAACTCAAGGCCCAAATTCACTTCGAAGAAGGGCACACTCGTGTGACAGGACCACAAGGGCGGCCTATTCAGACTTTGGTATTAAATTTAGAGGATGAATACAGATTGTATGAGACTGACCCCCCTGGGAGCGATACCCCTAGCCCAGACTGGCAAGCCCTGTATCCATCATCATGGGCCGAAACTGGGGGAATGGGCCTAGCTCACCAACAGCCCCCCATATTAGTACACCTTAAGGCTTCTGCCACCCCAGTCTCTATCCGGCAGTACCCTATGTCACAGGCAGCCTACCTGGGAATACGGCCTCATATTCGGAGACTCCTGGACCAAGGCATACTGACTCCTTGTCAGTCTCCCTGGAACACCCCCTTGCTTCCTGTTAAAAAGCCCGGAACGGGGGATTATCGGCCGGTCCAAGACTTAAGAGAAGTCAACAAACGGGTTGAAGACATACATCCTACTGTCCCCAACCCTTACAACCTATTGACGGGGCTATCCCCAGACCATGTCTGGTACACTGTGCTGGACTTAAAGGATGCTTTCTTCTGCCTAAGACTGCATCCCTCCAGCCAGCCTCTCTTTGCATTCGAATGGAAGGACCCCGACTTGGGGATTTCGGGGCAACTAACATGGACACGGCTGCCACAGGGATTTAAAAATAGTCCCACTCTGTTCGATGAGGCCTTACACCGTGATTTGGCCGACTTCAGGGTACGATACCCAGACCTCATATTGCTCCAATATGTGGACGATCTCCTCCTGGCAGCCCCCTCTAAGGAGAGCTGCCGACGGGGAACCCACGCCCTCCTACAAGTCCTAGGACGGCTGGGGTATCGAGCCTCTTTCAAGAAGGCACAAATTTGCCAGACTGAAGTAACCTACCTAGGTTACTCCATCAAGGATGGACAGAGGTGGCTCACTCCGGCTAGGAAACAAACTGTCCTCCAAATCCCGCCACCGCGGTCCCCCCGTCAGCTCAGAGAATTTTTAGGAACAGCGGGCTTTTGCCGCCTCTGGATCCCTGGGTTCGCGGAACTGGCAGCTCCCCTGTACCCCCTCACCAAGCCAGGAACGATGTTTGTCTGGGGGCCCACCCATCAACAGGCCTTCGAGGCTATTAAGACTGCCTTAATTTCAGCCCCCGCACTGGGGCTGCCCGATTTAACCAAGCCCTTTGAGTTGTTCATTGACGAGAAGCAAGGCTACGCCAAGGGAATTCTAATTCAGAGACTGGGGCCCTGGAAAAGGCCTATAGCCTACCTCTCTAAGAAACTGGACTCCGTGGCAGCAGGCTGGCCCCCTTGCCTACGGATGGTTGCTACAGCCGCCTTACTCCTTAAAGACTCTAATAAACTCACCATGGGACAGCCAATTACTATCTTAGCGCCCCATGCCATGGAATCCCTGGTCCGGCAGCCCCCAGACAGATGGCTCTCCAACGCCCGGGTTACACATTACCAGGCCATGCTTTTAGACTCGGACAGAGTCACCTTTGGGCCAATAACCAATCTCAACCCTGCCACGCTGCTCCCTCTCCCAGACGGGCCCGAGGATCATGACTGTCAGCAAGTCCTGGCGGAAATCCACGGAACCCGCCCTGACCTCACTGACCAGCCCCTCCCTCACCCAGACTTCGTTTGGTATACGGATGGGAGCAGCTTCCTGGATAACGGGACACGACGGGCCGGAGCGGCTATCACCACCACCGACCAGGTAATATGGGCCAGCCCTCTGCCCCCAGGGACCTCCGCCCAGCGTGCTGAACTGATCGCCCTGACCAAGGCCCTGGAACTGGCAAAAGGAAAAAGGCTAACAGTCTATACAGACAGCCGGTATGCCTTCGCCACAGCCCACGTACATGGAGAAATTTATCGGCGCCGAGGACTCCTCACCTCAGAAGGTAAAGAAATTAAAAATAAGACTGAAATCCTGGCCCTCCTGAAGGCCCTCTTTTTACCCCAGCAGCTCAGCATCATCCATTGCCCGGGCCACCAGAAAGGGGACTCTCCTGAGGCTCGAGGTAATCGGCTGGCTGACGAGACAGCCCGCCAAGCCGCTACAAGACCCCTCGACACTCTCGAGGCGCTCTCCTTACAAGGAGACACCGGAGCGCCAAGACAGCAGGACCGGAATTGGAAATTCACCGACGACGACATACAAAGACTTCAAAAGATGGGCGCGCTTCCTGAAGGCCCTGACCATTGGCGATACCAGGACAAGGTAGTCGTCCCCTCAAAAGAAACTGACTATTTGATTGACTACTTCCACAAGCTCACTCATTTAAGCGCCCAGAAGATGAAGACCCTCCTTGAAAAAGAAGAAACGGACTTTTACCTATTGGGAAAAAAGGAGGCCCTCCAGAGAGCCATTGACAATTGCCGGCCCTGCACGCTGGTCAATACCAACAAGTCCTTAAATTTGTCAGGAACTAGGGTCCGAGGACACCGGCCAGGGACCCATTGGAAAATTGACTTCACGGAGATCAAACCAGGTATATACGGATACCGGTACCTGCTGGTCTTCGTAGATACTTTTTCAGGATGGACTGAAGCCTTCCCCACCAAACATGAGACGGCCAAGGTGGTTTCCAAGAAGCTTTTAGATGATATTTTCCCTCGCTACGGGATGCCACAGGTAATTGGGTCCGACAACGGACCAGCCTTCGTCTCCCAGGTAAGCCAGCAGGTGGCCAAACTACTGGGGATTAATTGGAAATTACATTGTTCTTATAGACCCCAGAGTTCAGGACAGGTAGAGCGCATGAATAGATCTATTAAGGAGACTTTGACTAAATTAACGCTTGCAGCTGACACTAAGGACTGGGTGGCCCTGCTACCCCTGGCCCTATACAGGGTTAGGAACACCCCTGGCCCACATGGACTTACTCCCTTTGAGATTGTCTATGGTTCACATGTTCCTATTGTTCACTTCCTTGACCCAGATATCGGCTCCTTCGCTACCAGGCCTTCCCTCCAGGCACACCTAAGAGCCCTCCAAGAGGTGCAAAATGAGGTATGGAAGCCCCTAGCCCGTGCTTATAAAGACCAGCTTGACAAACCCCTGGCCCCTCACCCATTCCAGGTCGGAGACTACGTCTGGGTCCGACGCCACCGGACCAAGAACCTTGAACCCCGCTGGAAAGGACCTTACGCTGTTCTCCTGACTACCCCGACGGCTCTCAAGGTAGACGGAATTGCCACCTGGATCCACGCAGCCCACGTCAAGGCAGCCAGGGAGACAGACCCAGACAAGACAACATGGAAGGCCCATCGAACCGACAATCCCCTAAAGATAAGACTTTCCCGAACCTGATCCGCCCCATGACCCTTACTTTTCTCCTACTATCCCTCCCCTGGGCCCCGTCTGCCAGCCCTCACACTCCAGTACAACAAACCTGGGAGGTAACCAATGAAGAGGGAGACACCGTCTGGTCGGTCACCGCACTACACCCCCCATGGACTTGGTGGCCGGACCTGACGCCAGACCTCTGTAAGTTGGCAGCCGGGTCACTAACATGGGACCTTCCCGACCACACTGACCTCTCTAATCCCCCGGCTGAAAGACTATGCGTGCCAAATGGGATAGGAAGCACTCTCGGGTGCTCCGGACAGTTCTACCGGGCTAATCTTCGGTCCATTCAGTTCTATGTTTGCCCAGGACAAGGCCAATCTCGGCAGTTCAAGCGCCAATGTGGGGGGGCCCCTGATTTCTTTTGTGCCGCATGGGGCTGTGAAACCACGGGCGAGGCTTCCTGGAACCCCTCTTCCAGTTGGGACCTGATCACGGTAAAGAGAAACAGTAGCTATGACAGGCCAGGAGAAGGAGAAAGAAATGAGTATAAATACCTCCAGACTAAATGCGCCCCCTTCAATAGCCCAGAGGGGCCCTGCAAGAAAAAGTACTGCAACCCCATAGTCATCAAGTTTACAGAAAAAGGAAAGCAGGATCGCCGATGGCTTAAGGGGAACACTTGGGGGTTGCGATTGTATAAATCAAACAAAGACCATGGGCTAATTTTCAAGGTCAAGTTAACCCTGACTACCGCTCCCACCATGGCAATAGGCCCTAACCCTGTCCTGGCCGAGCCACCTCAAGCCCAGCCTAGACCCCAGGTGCTACCCCCACCCGCTCCACCGACGACGTCATTTTCGGTAAATCCTAGCACCCCCTCTGCCCTAGATTCACATCCTAACACGAGAAATCAGCTCCTGGACTTGGTAACGGGGGCATACCAGGCCCTAAACTATACTTCCCCGGAAAAGACTAAGGAATGTTGGATGTGTCTCACCTCCCAACCCCCTTACTATGAGGGAGTTGCCCTTACGACCAGCATTACCAACTCCTCCACCCCAGACAATAGGTGTCTCTCCAATACCCCTCACCGCCTTACGCTGTCTGAAATATCCGGTAAGGGAACTTGCTTAGGGACCGTCCCCTCGTCCCATAAATCCCTGTGCAACACCACTTTGACCAGCACCCTGAAAATTTCGGAAACCAGGTACCTCACTGGCCCAAATGGAACCTACTGGGCCTGTAACACTGGGTTAACCCCATGTGTCACAACATCCGTCCTTAAAATGTCTTCGGACTTCTGTGTATTAGTCCAGCTCTTCCCCAAGATCACATACCATGACCCCTCCGACCTATACCGCTATTTTGAGGGGATTAATCGTTACCCCCGAGAGCCAGTATCCATCACTCTGGCACTGCTACTGGGAGGATTAACAGTCGGGGGAGTTGCGGCAGGGATCGGAACCGGGACTACTGCTCTCACTCAGGTTGCTCATTTTCAGCAGCTACAACAGGCCATGAACGCAGATCTTCAAGCATTAGAAGAATCTATTAGTGCATTAGAACAGTCCCTAACCTCCCTTTCTGAGGTAGTACTCCAAAATCGTAGAGGGTTAGACATTTTATTCCTGAAAGAAGGTGGACTCTGTGCAGCCCTCAAGGAAGAATGTTGTTTTTACGCTGACCATACAGGGGTAGTTAGAGATAGTATGTCCAAGCTGCGAGAAAGACTAAAACAGCGACAGTTACAATTCGAATCAGGACGAACGTGGTATGAAAACTGGTTTAATAAGGCTCCTTGGTTCACCACTTTAATATCTACCATAACAGGCCCTTTGTTAATTATTGTTCTGCTCTTACTTTTTGGGCCCTGCGTTCTTAACAGACTGATGCAATTCATCCGAAACCAAGGCCACCTATCGGTTGTACAGGCCTTGGTTCTAACCCGACAATACCAACAGCTCCAACAGACACAACCAGAGGTCATTGAATGAAAGATTTCATTCAATTTACAACAAGAGGGGGGAATGTAAGACCCCCTCCCCTGTGCACCCGGCATAGCAAGCATAGCAGCAGTAACGTTATCTTGCAAGGCAAGACTAGAATAATGGGTTCCCGAGATAAGATGAGGCCTGGAGCTCAGAGGAGAAAGATAAAAGCGTGCTTGTCCTTGTCAAACAAAATATTTATGGTCGGCCATCTGGCCCAGGGAGTGGGCAAACTCCCCTGTTCCCATCCGATGGCCGGGCCATAACCTCGCTCCATGTCAAACAAGATATTTATGGATGGCCACCTGGCCCAGAGAACGGGTAAACTCCCCTGCTCCCAGAGCCCACCTAATGACCGGACTATAACCTCGCCTCATTTAAATTTACCAATCAGAGCCCTGTAACTATGCTTTTCGCTTCTGTAACCGAGCTTCCCGCCAAACTCCCTATAAAGGACCCCCTAAAGACTCGCCCGGCGCGCCAGCCTCTTGGGAGACTGAAACGCCCGGGTACCCGTCCCCTTAATAATAAAGCCTCTTGCTTGTTGCAGCCGAAGCCTTGGTCTCGTTGGTTCTTGGTGGGGGTCTCCGCGTTAAGACCGCCGTGTCGGGGGTCTTACAGTTCTTGATAGCTGAATAGTATTCCATTGTGCAAATGTCCCAGACTTTCTTTGTCCATTCTTCAGTTGAGGGACGTGATTGGTGTTTATTATAAGTATTTTTTTTTTTTTTGGTAAATAATTTGTTTTGTGAATGAGACCAAAAGAAATTGAAATTAGAGTGTTGGATGTCTTTTGCCCTGCGTTTTTTTAGCCTAGGAGGCCTGTATTCCAAGCTAACAAGTTAGGCTGCCTATCTTTTGTTTTTTGTTTTTTTGTTTTTTTGAGACAGGGTTTCTCTGTGTAGCCTTGGCTGTCCTAGACTCACTTTGTAGACCAGGCTGTAGGCTGCCTATCTTTTATTTGAAGGCTTCAGAATTCACTATAGGGCTCAGATATTGGGGTGCAGCAACCTACTAGACCCAGTTCTGGTCTAGGCTGGCAGCAAGAATGCTGGGAGGCTTGTAGAGCAGAGCCAGAGCAGCCTGACAGTTGGAGCTGTGAAGGAGAGATAAACCTGTTTGATCCCAAGTGTGGGATCAGAACGGTCTTGTGAGAGAACAGGTGAGGTTAATTCACTAGAAGACCAAACACCGCCTCGTGCAGGAGCTTGATTGTTGTCAGCTGAAAAGATCCCGTGAACAGACTCAGGGAGGAGCTATATAAATGAGGCCAGAAGTGGAGGCGGAGCCTTGGGAGACTTGGGATAGTTTTGGCTGTTCAATGCTCCGAGACCTAGCTTCTGGGCTCTGGCTCCTGCTGAGATTCTGGGTTCTGGTTGCTCCAGGTTCCAGCAGAAGAAATCCTGCTGATTACGCTAGGAGAATCATTCCTTGGAACTGATATCCTTACGGTATTGTTATTGTGTTTTTTAATCCTCTTTCCTATTGTTTTGGTTAGTCGGGTTATAAGTGATGTAGGTTCGGTTAATAAGTTGTAATGAAATATATTGGTTAAGAGAGCTGAGCCTACAGAGCTGTGTGGCCTGCAACTTGAGAAGGAGTGGGAGGGACCAGTCTCTTCAGGGCAGGGACACTAAAAACCAGGAGAGTGACAAGGAAGAGAAAAAATCTGGGTGGCCCTTGAGAAGGTTTAGGGGAGCCATGTGACTGGAACTGAGGCATAGTGGGTGGGTCTTTATGAGTATGCACCATTTCCTTCTGTGGATGTGTGGCATGTGGAGTTTACAGAAACTCAACAACTCTCCTCATATGCAGTTTCCTGGCTGTGGCCTGGGACAGTCACCAGTCAGCAGCACAGGGTTAGGCGATGGCCCTGGACCCTCCCAGGTCAGAGAGGCTGCGGAATGGGAAACGGAATGAGAGGAGCAGCGTGATTTCCTCAGCTGCCCTTTTGCTTTTTCAAGACAGGGTTTCTCTGTGTATCCTTGGCTGTCCTAGTCTCGCTTTCTAGACCAGGCTGGCCTTGAACTCACAGTGATCCGTCTGCCTCTGTCTCCTGCTCTGAAGGATGCCACTATCACAATTATGTTGAGGATATCTTACCATTGTCGGGTAGGGGGTTTATTGTGAGTTTTTGTTTGTTTGTTTGTTTTATGGTTGTTAGAATAATTTTCATAAAATCATCTCATGGAGAATTTTCAGTATGTGTATTTGCACACCGGGTTCACTGTTATAGCAGTTACAAATCTCCTCAAATTCAAATTCACCCATGCTGTCTTATCTCCCCTGTTCCTCTATTTGCCTTTTCAAGAGCATGTCCTTTGTCCTGGGGAATAGGTATCCACAGAAAGCTTTCTACCTGTTGGTCATCTGTGGAACCAGTGTATATTTGATTGAATCAGAAAATATATTTTATAAAGCACCATAGTTATGGTTGGAAACAATAATATCTTGGATATGAGCACAGCATTCAGAAGTGTGTCTTTAAGGCTTAGTTATTATTATTATACCTTGGGTCTGATGAAAACTGAAGATCTGAAGAAAAAAAAAAGAAAAGAAAAGAAAACTGAAGATCAGACTGCTCCAGGGTATGGTTGAAGGTTTATTCTATGCTGTGTTCATCCTTAGATTCCCGGGAGAAAAGCCAATTTTACCACTTGAGTAGGTACTATTATAAATAGTAAATATTGACCAAAAAATGGACTTTGGTCAAGAGCTACAGGGGCTTATGAATACAAACCTGTATGCCACCATACTTTCCCATGTGGCTTTGTTATTTTTGAAGAACTACAACTCCCAGCATTCCAGGTAGCGAATCTGGTTCTTGGGCAGGTGGTATTTGCAGGTCCATTTTGGGCTTTACAGTATGAGGAAGAAAACAGCCAGATGTATCTAGAAGGGTCCAGACTGAGCCAACTCATGAGAGGACTGAGAGGGAAGGAGATGGGGGCAGAAAGAGAAGGGAGGAGAGACTAGAGTTTAGAGAGGAACCAGGCAGCGAGAAATCACCTCTCCAAAAATGTCTCCTTTAACATGTTAATCTCAGGTAGCCCTTTGCCCTGAGTCTCTCTGAGAGCCCAGCCCACTATGCATGCTGTGAGAGCTTGACATCAGGCCACACTGTTGTTATAGATAGAAAACTCACTGTAGATTACAGCAAAATTAGAATACATATTTTGAGTGATTATGATTGCTGACTTAAATCAGAAAAATATCTCCTTGGTTCAAGGAAATCACTGTGCCTGTGCACATGTGGCCAAACTCTTGTTTTTAAATTCATGGCTTGTTACACTGAGTTTTTTTTTTTTCCATTGTAGACTTCTTGCAGGAGTGGGAATGTCTGGACTCTAGTCTCAGGGCTTTTTTTCAGAGACCTCCTGTTGTAGTGGTGCAGCAGTCTGGATTCTGTGGGTCAGAACCCAGTTTTCTTGCAGTCTTCCTTCCTCAGGCTACCTGAGAAAATGGCTCTGCAGGTGTGTAAACTGTGTGTGAGTGAGTCTCACATCTCATAGACTAAGTGAAATCCTCAGTGAAGAAGAGACATTTTTATGATACTTTCTCTTTCCTTCATGGTCATCCTTTTGGCAGGTGTTAGCACCTTTCAGTTTTATTCCAATAAAGTGCTTTGCGCCTCTTTCCCATGGGCGAGTCTCCCACTACTCAGCCAGATCTGCTCACCTGTGAGTGACAACTAAGAGCCCTAGATAGTGAGGACAGAGATTGTAGCAAAGGATCCAGGTATCTTAGACAGATTGAGCATGGTGTGGGGTGGCTCTAAAGTGACAATAGAAACAGGACATAAAATTGATTTTGCAAGATTCTATTTCATTAATGATTCTGGAAAATTTCACTGAGAATAATGTTAGATGTGGTAAAATGGATTTCCCATTATAGGCAGTACATTAAACAATCAGTAGTTCCCTGTATTTGATTAGTTTTGAGTCTCTGAAATAACTGTTGCCCATTGAAAACAAAGTCTCTGACCTTGACTGAAAGCAGGCCTGGCCTTGGGTGTGAACTGAGCCATTTGTGTGTGTAGCAAATGTCATAGTGGATTCCTTTCTAGGGCCTGTGACCTTCCTTATCATTTTCTTTGGTCAGGTTCCAAGTGTAATCTGTGTATTTATTTCCCCTGTGCAATTACCCTCATATTGAACCAGAAAATCTTCTTTTACTAAAAATAGTTTTGCCAGTACGGCTCCAGTGTGCATGTCTGACAGATTGGGATTGTAGCACATAGCATCCAAATTGGGATGTGACCACTGATGACTCTGCCCTCTTCCTCAGTCTGCATAGCTATTCTTGACATTGTTAATGGCATTACTATGTAGTCCAAGATATGGATTTGGGCTGAGGGAACCCAGCCTCACGATGCCCTGAGGAATCAGATTCTTACATACCTGCCTCAGCTTGGCTTGCTTCTGTCCATTCTTGGTGACATTTGCCTCCTCATAGAACTCATGAGCCAGATCTCTATCTTTATCATAGAACATGGAGCCCTGGTGCATGAATGCAAAGGGAGGCTCTGCACTGCACCAAAGACGTCCCGGTAGCAGAGGCAAAGGGCCAGAGGCCCCGAGCTTTGGAGCCACTGCCGCCCATGTTGGCAGTGGACCCTGTGGCCACTAGGCTCTCACAGTGTGGAGGACATGACCATGCCCTGCCGTAGTTTCGACTCGCAGGTGCCCGATTCTTTGTTTTCTTCTCTTAGTTAATCTATTTACTTGATTTTGAGGGTTAATGAGTTCCTCTAGTTTTTGTTAGTTTGGGAGCTCTCTGTAGAGGAACTTTTTTTTTTTTTTTTTTTTGGTTTTTTGAGACAGGGTTTCTCTGTGAAGCCTTGGCTGTCCTGGACTCACTTTGTAGTCCAGGCTGACCTCGAACTCACAGCGATCCACCTGCCTCTGCCTCCCGAGTGCTGGGATTAAAGGCGTGTGCCACCACGCCTGGCTTAGAGAAACATTTTTAATTGTCTCTTTATCCTAAAGGTTTGCCTCTCATTTCTTGGCAAGTCTGTGTTTTCCAGTTGTAATCATCAATGTTTGGGTTTTTGTTACTTAAATGATTGATATGGTTAACACATTGATTGGGGTTTTTCAAACTTTCTCATATATTAATGTGTCTGTGTCCTAATTAGCTTCAGCTCTCAACATTTCAGACCCCACAGTCATGTGATAGAGCCTCATTTGAGGGCATGCTCTCATCAGAATGTCTGGTTACTGTGTCTGTGAGAGATTGTGTGACTGACGATTGATTTGAGAAGGCTCTTCCACTGAGGATATATCCCTGAGCAAATGGGCCTGGGCCAGCTGAATGTGACATGGTGACCCTGCAAGAGAGCAAGCCAGGAAACAGTGTTTGTCCATGGTGTTTGCCTTGACTTTCTAGCTTGAGTTTCTATCCTTAGCTCCCAAAATGATGGACTGTGATCTGAGAGAACCATCTGAAACTCCCACTTACTACCTGAGATGCTTTTGATTAGAGGATAGAGCAAGTTAAAACAAAAACTGGGCCTGGTGGTGGTGGCACACACCTTTAATCCCAGCACTCAGGAGGCAGAGGCAGAGGCAGGCGATCACTGTGAGTTCGAGGCCAGCCTTGTCTACAAAGTGAGTCCAGGACAGCCAAGGATACACAGAGAGACCTTGTCTCGGAAAACCAAAAAAAAAAAAAAAAAAAAAGAAAGAAAGTACACAAAAAGTGATTTTGCTGTTGGACAGATTCTGGGAAGTTCTCAGAGGAATGTGGAAAATATCAGAATTTGAGCTTAATTGACTGTTTCTGTAGGACATGGAAAGTCAGAGTGTTTTGAGTAGTGCAGACAAAGGAAGTTAAGGTCATAGGGATTCAGCAGAAAATCGACCCCGGGAAAAAATTAGCCAGAGGACATTTGTGTAATATTTCCCAAAATGTTTCTTATTATTCTCATGCCATGAGACAGAATTAAAAAACAGTGGGCTGATTCTTAGATTGAATATGGAATCTTTTGAATGGTTAATACCTGTGACTCACTCAGGACTGCAATTTTAAAAAAAGCAAAACGGGGCTGGAGAGATGGCTCAGAGGTTAAGAGCACTGGCTGCTCTTCCGAAGGTCCCGAGTTCAATTCCCAGCAACCACATGGTGGCTCACAACCATCTGTAATGAGATCTGGTGCCTTCGTGTGGTAGGCAGGCACACGTGTGGGCAGAATACTGTGTAAATAATAAATAAATCATAAAAAAATAAAAATAAAAAAAGCAAAATGTGTGCCAGAGGTAAATACAAAGTCTGGGGTTTGTAGAGAAAGATAGCACTAGGCAGTTTCAGATGGCAGTCAAATGCTGAAACAGGCAGGACTTTTCAAGGACAAAAGAAAGAGGGCCCTTGATCTGGGTTGGAAGCCTAACAAGGGCAATACTTCCTCCTGCTAAGCCTTAAATTAATGGAAAGAGTATGCAAAGTGAGTCCTAGTCCTAGGAAGAAACTTCATATAAAACCTGCTGCTACTGTGGTCCAAGCAAGGCAGGGTCCATCCCAACTTAGAAGCCAATCTTGACAGGATGGCCTTATTGTGCTGGTTCTAGAAACAAGAAAGATGCAAAATTCAAAGATTCTTCCTCTGTGGTTTCCGTTCAGCAAAGTCCCAGCTATTTATGTTTGGCAGCCTCATAGTCCCAGTAAGGAGACTGTGAGAGTTCACTGCACTGAAGCTGTGAGGATGAAGCCTGAGTTGCATTTTGAGACCACAAACAAGATATTGAGACACCTAAGCCATGGAGAAATCCACATGGAGAGATGCAGATAGGGAGAGGAAGTAGCCAAACTGAGGTATTTGTGAAAAGGTACAGGAATAGGGCCATCTAAGCCCTTTGACATGAAGATGTTTCTTGCCTTGGGCTAATCTCCCCTCACTGTGTACACATTCCTGTTTACTGGAATGAGAAGGACTATTCTGTGCCATTGTGTGTTTGAAAGATAGAACTTGTTTAATGATTTTATAAGATATGTGAATCAAGAGGTTGTCGTAATTCTCAGAAGCAACTTTGGACATTTGAAGAGTGTAAAGGCTGTTGCTTTGGGCATTTGGACAGTGAACAGGCTGTTGCAGATTATTAGGATCATTACAGTTAGGCTAAATGCATTTGCATCACAGGATGACCATGAGCCTATAATGACCAGGGTGAGAATGCCGTTGTTTGAGTAAAAAAGCTCCTAGATTAGAGGCTGTCTGTGAACACTTGTCTGGCCTTTGTGGCTTATGGATGCTTTTGTAGGAGGAGCCTTTCTAGATTCTGTTGGTGTATTGTGTACAGTTTACTCTTGTTCGTTCAAATGCTGATTTCTCTACCCCACTATCTAGTTTGCATTGTGGTCTTTATTTCAAGTATCTCTGGTGTCAAGTTTGTGTCAAGTTGTGTCACCTTTTGTTCTCTTTATTGCCAGTAAAAGTCAACTAGCCAGTGCTGAGCAATAACAGAGACTAGGGGGGACATCCTGGTCTCGAGAGGGGAGGAGAAAGATCAGGAAGGAAAGGACGGAGGCCTGTGGACAGGACCAGGCAACACCAGGAGAAATGAACTGGACCTAGGAGGCAGTAAATAGCAAGTATAATGTGGGAAATCTGAATGGGAGGAAGATATACTAGCTTGGAGGTTTAGGATAGAGTAATTATTGCTTAGTATTATGCTCTCTGCTAATTAAACAGATCCCAGTCTCTCTGTGTAGTGTTTTGGTTAAGGGATAAGCACTGATAATCTAAAAATTATAAATATTAATAACCATTCAACAAGATTCCCTATTGGGGATGAAATTTGGTTGTCTATAGACTCAATCCATTTCCTGTTCTTTGTATCTACTGTGTTGTGGTTGATACTGATCAGTCAGCTTCCTTCTCATGCTGTCATGCCTGCATCAGTATAGACTCTATCACTAAGTCACTTAAGATACAGTAGAAGCATTTGCTACCCAATGCTAAGCTAATTTGCTGGGGTTTTTATATTTTTAAATTTGTTGTTTCTGTTTCTGTTTTTGAAAACGAAGTTTCTCTGTATAGTCCTAGCTGTCCTGAAAGTATGTAGGCCAGACAGGCGTCAAACTTAGAGATACCCCTGACTCTGGCTCCAGAGTGCTGGGATTAGATGTGGGCCAACATGTCTGGCTGTTTTTTATTTTTTAAAAAATATTTATTATTTATTATTATGTATACAATGTTCTGCCTGTATGTACACCTTCAGGCCAGAAGAGGGCGCCAGATCCCATTATAGATGGTTGTGAGCCACCACGTGGTTGCTGGGAAAAGAACGCAGGACCTTTGGAGGAGCAGACAGTGATCTTAACCTCTGAGCCATCTCTCTAGCTCCCTGGGTTTTTTGTTTTGTTTTGTTTTGTTTTGTTTTTTAAATAAAGTTAGTGGAAGTTCTTGGAATGTAGGATTTGTACAAGGAAGCATATGCTGTTGTGCTGATCTTCATCCACATCTTGAATTTTGAAATTTGGCTGAGAGTGTTTTCTGTTTTTTAGGATGACATGTATTCATGATGTTAATACAACCTGAGCCTTCTGAGTCATTGCATTGCAGGCGTGTGACATGTGTTTGTTCTGAATTTTTGAATGAATATGAGTGTTTTTCCTGTATGCATGAACATGTATATCACGTGTGCCTCCTCTTCACTGCTGTCAGAACTCCTGAACTTGGAATAATGAATAGTTGCGAGCCCCATGTAAATAATGACAATTGACCTCAATTATTTTTTCCTTCACTTTTCTTTTTCTTATTTTATTTATTTTATTTAGTATTTTTATTTTTGTTTTTTCAAGGCAGTATTTCTTTGTGTAGCCTTGGCTGTCACGGACTCACTTTGTAGACTGGGCTGGCCTCAAACTCATAGTGATCTGCCTGCGTCTGGCTCCCAAGTGCTAGGATTAAAGGCATGCACCACCAATGCCCAGTTTACCTCATTTATTTTCAACACCAGCAAGAGCTTTTAACTGGTGAGCCATCTCTCCTGCCCTATTTTGTTTATTTATATTGCTATTTATATATATTACATTTATACTGCTATTATTTCCTTCTTTTCATTTATAAAAGTTTAAACATGCATTCACTTTTTGTAAAATCTTACTAATAATACAGTGTAAACTGGGGTACCTCAGGGCTATGGAAGATGAATATCAAACAGGAGTGAATGTATAATTCTTTGGAGGAACTTCAGTAAAGACCTCTGAGTTCTTTCTGTCTTTTTTTGTTTGTTTGATTGATTTTTTTTGAAGGGAGTCAGGATCTTAATATGTACGTCATGGCATAGAACAGGCTGGCACCTGCCTCTGCCTCCTGAGTGCATGGATTAAAGGCATGAGAAAGTATACCCAGCTTGCCCATCATTTCTGTAGTTAGTAATTGTTCCCACAATTTCTCTGGTGTGTGATCTGTGTGCTTCTCTCTCTATGTCTGTTAATTGGCATTTCTCTTGCAAGGCTATTTCCTGTTCAAAGGGCACAGAAATGAAAAATGCCAATAGCTATGCAGGATTGGCAAAAGCAAGCCTGTGAGCCTCTGGAGGCAGGCCACTCATTTTTCACAGCTGTATCCCTGGTTTAGGAAAAGCCTAAGTGAATTTGCTTCAAAACTGCTTCCTGTTGCTACACTGTCTTTCCATGCTTCTCTCTTGTGTCTTATGAAGGTGATTATATAGTTCTTGATAGTGATTTCTGAATAGATTCAAGTAACGTCTAGCCCTCCTACAAATTGGCAAAAAACTGCTAGGAGTTCTGCGAACCACATGAGTTACCCCAGAAAGAAAAGCAAGATTGAGCCACGTTAATGATCAAGGGAATGCATTCATTCTAGGTTTAGTCTAGGCTGAGTTCTAGGTGTTTCCCACAATAAGAAAGACCATATGAATATAAAAACAAAGAACAAATGGTTTTCTATACAAGACAGGACAGACACCTGTTTCTTGATAACAACCTTGACACCAAAAACTCTTGTTTGGAACACATAATGTACATATGAAATAAGAAAAAGATAAAGCTTCTGCTTGGGACTCAGTGAGCTTATAGATAAAACTACTATTTAAACTTTAATGAGTAAAAAATGTCCAGTTAGATATAGTTCTAATGAAATAACTTAAAATCAATAGTCCTGCTGTAATTCTTCTGTGTAATGATTGTGTATGGGGGATAAAAATCTAAGACAAGAATAAAAGAGAGAGGGGCTTGCTAGAGCCTATCCTACCCATTAACTGTGTGTCTGTATATATGTTCACATATGAATAAATGTGTGTATGCATGTTTAAATGTCTGCATGTTGGTGTGTGTGTGTGTGTGTGTGTGTGTGTGTAAAGCTGGGAAGTCCCTTGTGTGTATGAACGTGTACCTGTCTGCATGTCTCATTGCTTACATGAGCTGATATAGTGGAAGAGCCACAGCCATGGCTGGGTTCCCCTGAGCACGGCCTGGATTTGCTGCATTCTTCGCATAAGAGACTGTTAAAATCCACGCCATCACCACAGGAAAGCTTGTGGAAGTCTGCTGGTCAAAGCCCATGTTTATTTTACTTGTATGAGTGTATGTGTAAAGTCTTTTTTTCCTCTCCCCCCGCCCCTCCTTGTCTAGCCACAAGAAAACCAGTCTAGAACTATTCCTTGGTCTTTTTCAGGCTTCTAGCTTTCAGCAAGCCACTGTTGGATGCCCAAGTCAGCCACTAAGCTTAAAAGCAGACTAAGGTTTTTCTTTTACAACCTCCTGTTGTTTACAGCAGGAAACTGTCACAGCCACCTGCTGTTAAACAATAGACTCCTTAGCTAAGGAGCGGCTTTGACTGCAGAAGAGCCAGAAAAACCAAATAGCTCAATTGATAAAGCATCAGATGGTTCTTTGGAATTCACCAACACTGTGTCCTGTCCAAATACTAACGTGTGTGTCAAGGCTGGCCCGTGATGGAGATGAACCTCATTATTCAGTTTCCTTCTAAAATGACTTGGTGGTTACATTAGAACTTTTGTGTCTGGAAATGAGTGGAGGAAGCACCAGGGTTATATGACTATGTTGTCAATGGCGCAGACATGTACAGTGATGTCAGTGTCCTGCTTTCTGTGTGCACATGTACAGCATACTTTAGGATGCAGTGACCTATAATGATGAGCATGTGAACTTCACTCGGGAAGCGTGGGCTTTGCTGGATCCTTCCCAGAAGAGTCTCTACAAGGATGTGATGCTGGAGCCCTACACGAACCAAGCTGCTGTAGGTAGGACTGAATTATCTTTTGCTTTTTAAAGTCAGGGGAGAAATGTTTCTCTGTTACTGATGTTCTTCTGCAATTTCAATTGAGAAAGAGGAATAATGAGGTGAATAAATCAGGCATGGTTCTTAGAGACTCTGGATATAATAACTTTAATTTTCATAATTTCCAATAATATATATTTTCTGGTACTATATTTTAGGCTACAATTTGGAAGACCATAATATTGAAGAATGTTGTCAAGTTCTAGAAGACATGGAAGGTAATTTTCATGTGCAAGCTGATAAATGTCCTGCAGAAGAAATTGTAATGTGCCCTGCAAGTTTTAAAGAAAAGCAACAGTGTTATAAAAACGAAAAAGCCGAACCTCCTCTGTGCCCTGTCTCTTGTGGGTCAGGGGGACCCAGGGGAGGGTGGCAGGTTGCAGCGACCCCCCCCCCACGGCTAGACAGTTGGAGCTGGGAAGGGGCCGGTTAAGGGGGTGGAGGGCTTTGGGGAGAGGTGGGGGTGGGAAGCTGAGTGTACCGGGACTGAGTGGGGCCTGGGCAGAAGCTGAGCACCCTGTGCCCAAGGAGCCCCTGTTGGCCTGGAGTGGCTGAGTGACTGAGCAGCCGGTGGGAGGGCCTTTCCTCACTCGCTGTTGTCCCGCCCTCCGCTGGAAGGAGGGGCCGAGCGCCCTCAGGAGGCGTGGACCGAGGCATTCCGAGCATTTCCCGCCCTGCGCCGCCACTGGCCGTCGACCCGCCAGGAGATGGCTCATGGGACACGTGAGAGACTTCGGTGGTGTTAACGCCCCCAATGTCGTCGCGCAGCCAGTGCCCTGGGGCTGGAGCGCACCAACGCGGAACCTGCTGCCGCTAACCCTGCCAGGCCTGTGTGCGAACTGAGTGCAGGGACTGCCAGTTCTGAGGAGAAATGAGGAAGCTGTGGGCGTTGGCGGGGTGGGCGCATGAAGCGGTCGTGCCTGCTTCGGCAGTGCGCTGCGCCTGTGCTCCCACACACAGGTGTGTGTGTGTGTGTGTGTGTGTGTATGAAGTGAGTGCGGGGACTGCCATTTCTGAGGACACCTGAAGAAACTGTGGGCGTCGGCGGGGCGGGCGCATGAAGCGGTCGTGCCAGCTTCGGCAGTGCGCTGCGCCCGTGCTCCCACACACAGCTGCGTGCATGTGAGAACTGGGTGCAGGGACTGCCATTTCTGAGGAGACATGAGGAAGCTGGGGGCGTGGGCAGGGTGGGCGCATGAAACGGTCTTTCCTGCTTCGGCAGTGCGCTGCGCCTGTCCTCCAACCCACAGCTCCGTGCATGTGAGAACTGAGTGCAGGGACTGCCATTTCTGAGGAGACCTGAAGAAACTGGGGGCATTGGCAGGGTTGGCGCATGAAGCGGTCTTGCCTGCTTCGGCAGTGCGCTGCACCCGTGCTCCCACACACAGCTGTGTGCCTTCTGTGTGGGGAAGCTGGGAAGGAGGAAGGGGGATGGAGAGGAAGAGAAGTTTGGTTTGAGCCACATGGAATGTACAGTCTGCAACGGGATCATCCACCCTGGCTGCCTGATGATGGGAAAGGCTGAGGGTGCTATCAATTCAGAGATCCCCAACTGCTGGGAGTGCCCCCAAGGTACCCAGGAAGGATGGACAAGGATGCAGGTGAGGGTCCAGGGTGCCACAGGGCTGACAGTGGTGAGGGGGTGGATAGAAGCTGACATTGGAGCCACCACCTCCACCTCTGTCCAGAAGAAAGGGACCCTTACCTGCTGGTCCTCCCCCTGACGATGTGTCTGTGCCACCAAACAGAAGGAGCAGGATGCAGGGAATGAGACCCCCACCCCAAGGAAAAAGGTGAAAGGAGGCCAAGAGAGGCACTTGAAGAAGGTGGTGGCGATGCCTGGCTCCTCCGAGGAGCAGACCCAGGCAGCCCTGGCCTTCTCCCCCCCCCCCCACCTCAGGGTCCTGAATCCCAGCCAGGCATTCTCATCCTGTCACCCTGGGCTCCCTCCTGAGAACTGGGAGAAACCCAAGCCACCTATGGCTTGTGCTGAGGGCCCGGCAGTGCCATTCCCATCACCACAGAGGGAGAAACTTGAGCGTTTTAAGCGTATGTGCCAGCTGCTGGAGTGGGTGCCTGATACCTCTTCTTCCTCCTAGGACTCAGACACAGACTCAGACTCCTAGGGCACATCGCTTAGTGAGGACAAAGCTCCTGGGGAAGCCTGGAATGGCCTTTGGCCAGCCTGGGGCAGCTCTGGCGATAAGGAAAACCATGGGGTGGGGGTGGGCTAAATGCCCTGGCAGTGGGGGACCACTGTTATATTGGCCTGCCCCACCACCATGGCCTCCACAGTTACGCGTGTCCCCCCCCCCCTTGAAGCCCTGAGCCTGACACTCTGCCTTTGGCTGCTGCCTCGGGCTGCATGGCTCCATGTCTTTCAGCACCTTGGACCCTGAGAGCAATGTGTCTGCATGGGAGTCTGCAGGACTTGGAGCCACTGGTGCTACAACAAGTATCTGTGGCCTCGGATGGACCGTTTTTAAACCGGAGGAAGTCGATGACCCCACCCATGCTTAATGGGGTGGTTTGCCACCAGCCATGTGCTCTGGACCTGAGCTGGACAGGTGTCTCCACAAAAAGCAGCTCATGGGCTTCGGAACCGACTGTAAGGCTTGCAGGAGTTGGTGCTTTCTGGGTGCTCCTGGCACTCCATCTCTGCCCTAGGCTCCACCCCACTGCCTGCACCGTGCCTCTTGGACCTCCACTGGATTAAGGATGTTAAAGACTCCCAGTTCCTGGACCTCTTGCCCTCATTTCACCCCCTAACGTGAGGCCAGGTTATTTTCTTCATGACTTGACACTCCTCAGTTTAATATCTTGGGATTTCTGCCCAGGGACTTGAGCCAGCCTTCCCCTTTCCCACCTGCACTGATATCTTTGGGGATCTTTCCTTCCCATCTCTGCCTTCCACCTGCTTCGTTGTCCATCCCCTTGGGGGCGTGGGTCAAGAGGTACAGGGGAGGTGCTGAGCCAAAGGGATGGTGGGGTGGTGAAGGTGCAAGTCTTTAGTAGAGAAGAGTGAGGGGGCAGGATACTGGGAGCCATGGGGCTGTGGGAGGTGATGGATGGGTGCGGGGAGGGCAGAGAGCAGACCAACAGGGTTCAGGGAACAAAGACCAGTTGGGTGGGATGGGGGTCCAAAAAGGGGAAGCCAGAGTAGCAGTTGGGGATCCAGGAGTCACATAGGGGGCTCTACAAACCAGGAAATGGCAGGACTGGGGCCCGGGAGAGGAGCAGATGTGGGGCTCGTTCCCTCCCTGTGGGGTTGCTCCTCTCCCTTCCCCCTGTCCAGATTTCAGTTCTTTCCCTGACCCTGACTCCTTGAACGTCACTGAAAATGGCAGCTATTGCAAGGAGTGGGGGCTGCGGGTCAACCTGCTGTTCAGCTCGTGGCCCAGGGGAGTGGTGAGGGGTAGCCCAGACCCCTGCCTGGCTCTCTACACAATACTTGAACATTCGTCTGTACTGAACCAGGGGAATCTCTGATCTGGGGGACTGTGATGTGAGGGGACCAGCTTGACCTAAACTGGGCTAATGGGCACCCCGTTTGGACTGTCCCACCCCCAGCTCTCTTGCATTACTGTCCCTAACAGCTCGACCACTCTGACCTGATGGGCGATGTCAGCTTTAAGATGTGCAAGATGGGACTCCTCCAGCTTGGCTCATCCCATTCTTTCATTGTCATGGAAACGTGTGTCCCATTTGCCCAGGGAACTGCCACTTCTGGTTGCCATGGAAATAGCAGCCAATGGACCCTTCCAGAAATCAGCGCTAAGACTGGAAACAGTCCCTCTTAGTTGCTGTGGGAACTTAGTTAACAGACTCTTGGCTCCTCCCCTCTCCCCTCTCCCCATCCCTTTCCTTCTTCCAGTGTGAGTGTGGGGTTTCAAGAGCCTGAGGGAGGAGTTGGGTCCAGGTCCCACTCAATTTAGGCCAGGCGGAACTGGATTGTACCACATGGGGGTGGGGGAGGGGAATCTATCCACACACCTCAGGTAACAGGAAGGTGCATGGGGTGGGGGTGGGGGCTGGGCAGACCAAAGGCAGATGGGAGGAGGGGGCCTGGGATTGGAGAAAGGCTTGACCATGGTGGCTCTTGAGGGAGGGAAGAAAGCACCCCGGCAAGGGGCAAGTGGGTGACCCAGCCGGTCTGGACCCCTAAACCCCCAAGTCTGTACAATATGGTTTGCTATTAAACTCAGAATCTTCAAAACAACAAACAAAACAAAAACAAAAACAAAAAAACAAAAACAAAAACACCTGAAAAAAACCAAAACCCCACTGCTTTAAGTCCAGTGATGATTATTATATTCTCACAAAACCACGCACCTCAGTGTCAGGAATCTGATTTGTGGTCTTTTTTTTTTTTTTTTTCCTCCTCTATTTTCCTCCTCTATTATGTATACAGTGTTCTGCCTGCACGTACACCTGCCGGCCAGAAGAGGGCACCAGATCCCAATATAGATGGCTGTGAGCCACCATGTGGTTGCTGGGAATTGAACTCAGGACCTCTGGAAGAGCAGCCAGTGCTCTTAACCCTGAGCCATCTCTCCAGCGCTGATTTGTGTTCTTAAGGCGTTCATCTAAGAACTGAAACAAGGAAACAGTGACTTAACAGATGTCAGTATTTGAATTGTAGCCCGATTAGAGCTGTGCTGTAGAACTGCCAGTCGGTTTAGTTTCATACCACTTAGATATTGCAAAGGGAATACACATTGAATATGTGATAGGTATGTGTCCAAAATCTTTTATAAGCAAAAAGTCCACAGCATTGCTAGTGTTAGACATAGACTTGTAGTAATGTTGCTAATACTAGTGAGAGGGCAGTTTGTGATAATCATGAATGTTGTTGTGGAGAAACCCTAATCTCATACCATGTCTGTGAGGAACAAGAATCAAACTGAATACAATGTGGAAACCTTTCATTTTTTATTCTTAATGGGTGTATCCTATGTCACAATGGATACAAGCCATGCGAGCATAGGGATATTGAAAGAAGCCACATACCTCTCTCCAGAACAATGAGGAGATATGTCAGAGTTCCTGCTTTGATTAGACTTTATGAATGTGATACAAGTTTACAACTAATTGGTTTTCCAACATCATCGTGAACCTCCACAAACTCACACTGCAGAAAATCTCTGAGTACTAAGAATGTGAAAATTCTGTTTGTTCTGGTTCGCTTTTCAAATGTGTTATGACTCACACTATAGAAAAATTTGTGAATGCCGTCAGTGTGGTAAAGCTCTGAGTTCTTCCAGTTCTCTTCAAATATATGAAAAACATCATATAGAAAAATGATGCTATAAATGTGAGCCATGTAATAAATGTTCTCACTACCATAGGTATCTTCAGATACTCAATACATGAAGAAGGGGAAAACCATGAATGTAAACAAAGTGATAAAACCTTAAGATATGGTTCCTCTTTAACATTAGACCCAACTGTAAAATTAATTCACGGAGGAAAATTAATTCAGTGTAATGAATGTGGGAAAGCCTTCACATGCTCTAACTATCTTTGCAGGCATGAAAGAAGTCACATGGGAGAGGAACACTCTGAATATACTCAATGTGGTAAAGCCTTCGCACATCAGAGCCATCCTCAAAGGTATGATATAATTCACTGTGGAGAGATGCTCTAAAGGTATTTAATATGGTGAAACCTTTGCACTTCACAGTAGTTTCCAATATCATAAAAGAACACATACTGGGGAGAAACCCTATGAATTTAATGAGTATAGTAAAGCCTTCACATGTCCCAGTCATCTTCGAAGGTATGAAAAAGTTCATACTGGATAGAAACGCTGTGAGTGTATTTAATAAGGTGAAGCCTCTGCACATTTCTGCTGAAGGCCAGCTTGAACACTACAGGGTAAATTGAGGCAGGACATAGTGTTGGTGACTGATCACTCACCAGACTTTTCTCTGATGGAATCTGGCTTGATTTACTGGAGCCAGTTGTCCCTTTGGCCAGCAGCTGGTGTCCAGTATTGCTTGTCATTAGCAAAGAAGAGAAATAAAAAAGGAGGGAATATTCACACACACACACACACACACACACACACACACACACACACACACGGTAGATGAAGCAAGGCATGTTCCAACAATTTTATTTTTTCTTATAGCTTACATATCCCAACAAACAACTTCCAAG